>NC_143582.1:165422596-165738835 GCF_048544385.1 Mastigoproctus giganteus | reverse complement strand
GTCAGCATTGAAGCTGTTAGGTTGAACTGGCAGTTCTTTGTTTTATGATTGTTGCTGTCCTTTGTGTTATGATTGCTGCTGATACCATTTTATCTTGCAATGATTGGCACAACTTTTGGCAGTGGTATTGACACAGGTTCTTAGTATGGATACTAAACTATCAACAGCATCATTTCATGGAATGAATTTTATTGGTTTGAAGGAACATGAAGAGTAATAGCCAAATCAGTCGTACCCACCTTTTGTTAAGAGAGCACAAAAATGAAAGTTATCTGGAGTGCATTTTATAATTAGTTTCTAATTTAACATTGTTACAGCAAATTTTATTCTTTTTGTTTAATTCGGGAAAAAATAAATAAATTTTCACAGGTTGAATAAGAAACTAATTATAAAATGCTCTCCAGGTAACTTTCATTTTTGTTACTTCAGAATGCTTGTAATAGTTAATATATATCATTATATATCATTTATTGGATGGAATTAAATGATTACTTGCCAGTGAAACTGAATGGAGGTAGCAAGCTGCTTTTAACTTTCTACCTGTATATAATTAATTATATACAGGTAGAAAGTTAATTTCATAGTTTCAGCTAGAGTTCACAGAATTTAATTATGAACAGACTAAACAATATATAGTGTTATTAAATTTTACAGATATCAGCTGCTTTGGGAAGCTGGAATTATATGAATTGAACCTTCTATTAAACTAACAAGCACCGCTATTTTCACCTTATCACATGATTTCAGCTCACTGAACCCCCTCACCACACACACATACATAGTTATTTGGTGCAAGGGTTTAGAATTCTGTTACACCAGCCAAAAATATATATATATTCTACTACCTATATTTTTATCTTTCCATGGATTACTGATGCAGTTACCCTTTGAATCTTCCAAAGTTGTCAGCCCCAACAGAGAATTTATTTCAATGATTAACAGCTGACTGGTTAAAGGAAAATTTCTTAGTTTTAATTTATGCTTTTCTGACTCTATCATCATTTAACACTGTGCAAATTTCACCTCCATTTATTTTTTTTTATCATTCCTCCCTTCCCCCCTCTCTCTTATGAACCTCAATCAGATCACTTCTATGATACTTAGTTAGTAATCTCTGTAGCCCACATTTTTTATTCAATAGACTAGTCTTTACTAGTATTGGCAGCCTTTTGTCAATTTCACTCTGTGTGAGGGCATGCGTGTATGTGTGTGTGTGTGTGTGTGTGCACCGTTCAAAGAAAGTCAGTTTTTTTTGTTTTTTTTATGTGGTCTCTATACCCAAATGCAGTATTTAAAATTCCATTCCACAATTCCCTTTTACAATGAAATTATAACTTCCTTATCTCTTCAAGTAGTTGTAAAATAAGACACAAATCATCAACAAGGCACCATAGACCATCCATGTGACTAGCATGAGCTATGCAAAGCACGTTGTGCCTATCAGTATTCTAATCCTGCATCCTTTTATTGCCTTACCATTTTAAATTCAATCATTCTAATTGTATAAGTTATGTTGCAGTTGTTATTTCCCAGTACAGATTGTTCCTCTAATGCAAGGTCTAATGCATTTTGCAGCATTAAAATTTAATTTTTATCCCACTTATTTGATTATCTCTGGTGTGTTCTAGGATTCTCTAAAGTAGTGTGCAATTTGTGATATTTTTACAGGGAGAAGGAAGAATATGATCAAGCATCCCTGCTGTGATGTCTCATTCTAAAACATAAGTACAGTTGAGTTTTAGCAGTGGGAGAAAAATAATCCCAGCTATCCTCCTGTAAAATCAATCAGTCGGCTGAAGAATGAAAAGAGGAAAATGAAGTTTATAACCAAAACGAGATTATCAATCATGCATTTATTTATTTATTTATTATTATTTTTTTTTTTATGCGAACCCCAAACACGAGAGGTATTAGAACCTATAGTACTTAGTACCTTGCTTGGGTTGGAGGTTGAGAAGATGAAAGAAGATATTTGTTGACATTGAACTTGAACTTCTGTAGATTGTAATTTTCAGGAAATACCTATGAAGGAAGGTTGTTCCAGAAAACGGCAGTTGAATGAATAAATGAGGAAGATGAAAATTTGGTTCTGTGGGTTTGAAGTTGGACAGTAAATGGATGTTGGCTGGTGGTGGCACGTGTTCGGACTGTTTTGAAAGAGAGAGTGGGAATTATAGAAGCCAATTCACAAGAACAGTGCCCATGGAAGTATCTGTAGAAGAGGCATGCAGCAGAAACAGTGCATCTATGAGAAAGTGAGTGGAGAGACTCTGTTAGAGATGAATCATTAATTAACCTAACTGCCCTCTTCTGAATGGAATCAAGAAACCTGAAAGAGGTTTTGGGGGCACCACCCCAGATGTGGGAACAATATTCCATGGCAGGGCGGATTTGTGATTTATACAGAGTGAGCAGCTGTTTGGAAGAAAAGTAACGCCGAGAGCGAAATAGAAAACCAAGTTTTTTAGATGCAGAGGAAGCAATATTTGTAATGTGCTTGTGCCAAGAGAGATTAGAAGTCAGGGTAATCCCCAAAGGGATATATCAGAAATAGAAAGGGTGCAAGAATATTTGCTGATGCTATCGAGGCAGTGTTAGGTGGGTCGGAAAACTGCTAGCTTGGGGGGAGACAAAGACCAATAGATTGACAGTAGCCACTGGCAGAGGTGAAAGAGATTCTTGCACTGCTTCTATTAGAATGAGCAGAAGCCTGAAAAACAAGATGCTTGATATTTCAGAGACTGCTGGGAGTCATTGCGGTACAAGTAAACACATGGGTTGTGTTAGGGTAGCTAAGAATAGAAACAGGTGCAGGTATACTTGCGTGTACACCAATGCTAGGAGTTTAGTAAACAAATTTGATGAATTTGAGGTATTGCTTAAAACATCAAAGGCAGATATTGTTGGGATATCAGAGACGTGGTGTCACACAGATATAAGGGATGCAGAACTAGAATTTGGGGAGTACAACGTCTACAGAAAGGATAGACAGGATAGGAAGGGGGAGGGGTTATGCTATTAGTTAAGAAACATATAAAAACCAAGGAAGTGAAGCCAGTCGACATCGCTGGACAGTGCAGTGTTGAGTCAGTTTGGTGTGACATAAGCATTGGGAGATCAAAATTGAGAGTAGGAGTGTGCTATAGGCCTAATGACTCTGATGAGTATAATAAGAAACTGTACAGGGAAATAGAGTGGGCCAGTAAATCAGAGAGTCTTATAATGGGAGATTTTAATTTCCCAGATATTGACTGGAATTTGGGGGCTGGTCACTCACACACTAGCAGGGCTTTTGTGGATTTATTGGATGATTGTTTTCTACATCAGCATGTTCGGGAGGCAACAAGAGGGAGTAATACTCTTGATTTGATTATCAGCAGTGATTCTTCATGCATTAAGAATCTGCAGATAAATAAACCACTAGGTGGCAGTGATCACAGTGTGCTGAAGTGGGATTTATTCAAAGAGGTATTAGCATTAGCATTAGTAGAGGCATTTGATGCAAGAAAGCAAGCTTATGCAGCATCAGCCAAAAAAAAAAAAAAAAACCCACTTCACCCCCCTATTCGTTCAAAATACCTGTCCAGCTGAGCCTTAAACTTATTTAGGCTATCAACCTCCACTACAAGGGATGGAAGTCTGTTCCACCAACCAACCACCCGCTGGCTAAAGGCAAATTTCCGCACATCTATCCTACATCTGTCTTTCCTCGATTTGAATTTATGCCCTCTCAGGTGATTATTCTGAGCTAGAGTAAGAATCCCATCAGCATTGAGCATGCTCAAACCATTCAAGGCTTTATACACCTTTATCAGATCACCTCGCTGGTGCCTAGTCTCCAGACACTGTAATTTGCAAAACTTAAGCCTTTCTTCGTAAGAGCACCCCTTTGTTCCATTCACTAATCTTGTTGCCCTTCTCTGTACTCGTTCCAGCAGCTCTACATCCTTCTTGAAATGAGGCCTCCAGACCTGTATACAGTACTCTAGGTGTGGCCTGACCATTGCCTTATACAAGGGAATAATCACCTCCTTATCCCTGCTGGAAAAATTCCTGTATATCATTGACAATACTCCACGATCTACTCTTGCAGCCCATCTGCACTGCTCAGAGAACTTCATATCTGCCTGCACAACCACCCCCAAGGCCCTTTCATTCTCTACCACTGTCAGTGTAGTACCACAGAGTTGATACGTTGCTCTGGGGTTGCTGTTTCCCATGTGTAGTACTTTACATTTGTCAATGTTAAACTTCATTTGCCACCTCTCAGCCCATCTGCTCAACCTTTCCAGATCCTGTTGCAGCAGCATAGTGTCAGTAGTGTCCTTGACAACCCTGCCAACCTTTGTATCGTCTGCAAACTTAGACATTAAGCTTGATATACCATCATCAATATCATTTATAAATACAGAAAACAATAATGGACCCAACACTGAGCCCTGAGGGACTCCACTAACTAATGTTATTAGTGGAGTCCCTCAGGGCTCAGTGTTGGGTCCATTATTGTTTTCTCACGATGAGCAGTGTCCATTGATTACCACTCTCTGTCTTCTCCCCCTCAACCGCCCCTTTATCCATAGCAGCAATTTGCCTCCAATGCCACACTGTTCCAATAGGTAACCAATAGGTACAAATGGTAGGTAACTACCATTAGGGGTAAAGGGAAGGGTTATTGCTTCCGTAAAGGCGACTACGATGGACTGAGACAGTATTTAAATTCTATACAGTGGGACCAATTGATGATGTTACCAACAGCAAATTCAAAATGGGAAGCATTCAAAGAACTTATCTTGGAAGCTACTAGGCTTTACATACCAACTAAGAAATATTGTTCAAGGTTTAGGCCAAAATGGATGTCAGATGAACTAATGAGGCATATGGCAGAGAAGAAAAATGCATGTGATACTTAAAAATTAACACATGACACTGAAGCCTATGATAGATACAAGTTGATATGCAACCAAGTTACAAAGGAGGTTATTCAGGCGAAGGCAGATTACGAGAAATCCTTGGCAAGGGATGCAAAGAAAAACAGCAAAGAGTTCTTTACTTATGTAAACTCTAGAAGGAAGGGGATGAATCAGATTGGTCCACTTGATATTGATGGGTCAACTGTTGATGATCCTGCTCAGGTAGCTAACAAACTAAATGAATATTTTGCATCGACATTCACACATGAGGAGTTATTCGGCGAGGGGAATGCCAGAGGTGTATTCAACTCTAGTAGTAAGCTACAGAATCTTGAAATAACTGGGAGTACTGTATCAAGAACCCCCCCCCCCTTTACAATTGGTTCACTGTACTATCAAATCACGTTACGACGAATTCAACATAGTCAAGTACCGTTCACTATACGATGTGCAGTAAATGCCAGTCATTGTGATCACGTTTGTGAATTAAATTTTAATTCTATTAAAATTTCTAATTAGCAAAAATAGGAGGAATATTATCCAAAGCCTATAAAAGCAAAGATATATTAAGCACAAATTTACCCTTTATTACCTTACCAATTAAAAAATTAAATGATACCTGAAAATCGGAAGAATATACATGATAATCGGAATAATTAATACGTACTGTAATATGTACATACGAACTAGTTGACATTTCTGTTCACTGACATTTGTGGGTGGGGGTTAAAATTTAAAACAGTAAAAAGATAAGCAATCAGTAACACACAAATTGCAAGTAACATGATACGTGCAAGTGAGAACAGAGTAACGAGTTACAAAGCTTTAAAAATAGGAATGAAGAGATCTGAAAATTAATTTTTTTATATGATTGAAGATTTCATGGAAGTGTAAACACATTTCCCCATAATAACACACAGAATTCCAGCTGTCAGTATTATCGCACATTCAGTAAGATCGAGTTTACTGTCCGTTTCTGATAGATTTCACTAACAGGAAAGCCCAGTAAACAGGTGACTGCTAATTGTTTTTATTGTTTTATGGTTGTGACCTCCAGAATTTCAACCAACCAATGTGGTACCGTCGGAGACAATCGTAGGGTAATCTCCAGTGCTGCAGTCTCCTGCCCCGATTAAATGGCATGCTGTCCCAATTAAGCGAAGTAAACCCTGGCTATTTTCTCGATTGGTTTCTGTTTTTTAAGATTTGCCCCAAATAAACGGCTGCCCCGATTAACTGGTGGCCCAAATAACCGGAATCCACTGTACTTGGATATCAGGAAGGCTTTTGATACTGTTGCACCTAAAAGACTGCTGTATAAACTGGAGCAATGTGGCATTAAGGGCAAATTACTGCTATGAATAAAGAGATGTTTAAGTGGAAGAGGACAGAGAGCAGTTATCAGTGGGCAGTACTCTTCGTGGACTAATGTTATTAGTGGAGTTCCTCATGGTTCAGTGCTGGGCCCATTGTTGTTTTCAATATTTATTAATGATATTGATGAAGGTATGTTAAGTTTAATGTCAAATTTTGCCGATGACACAACAGTAATGACAGTATTCTACTGCAACAAAATTTAAAAAAACTAGATCAATGGGCTGAGAAATGACAGTTGAAGTTTAAAATTGACAAATGCAAGGTACAGATAACCTGTGCCTCCGTAGCCAGGTGGGAAGGAGCAGCAGTGCGTAGCACACGCTTCTTGATTAGACCGGGGTTCGAGCCCATCACCACCAAATACAGAGGATGCAGAAAGGTCAGGGAATGACTACCGCATATCCCGGAGCAATATGGCCTTAGTTGCTAATGCTCCTAAAAACCAAACAACAACAAACAAACATATAACCTACAATAAGTAATCTGAGAGTAACTTATCAACTGTGTGGAACTAAACTCAAGGTATTAGTAAATGAAAAAGATCTGCAGGTAATTGTGCAGTAAGATATGAAATTCTCTGAGCAGTAAATGCTCATGAAGTTTGGTCAGCTCATGAAGGACAGCTCATGAAGTTTGGTCAATGATATACAGAAACTTTTCTAGTAGGGATAAGGAAGTGATTATTCCTTTATACAAGGCCATGGTTAGGCTGCATCTAGAGTACTGTATACAGATCTGGAGGCCTCACTTTAGGAAAGATGCAGATCTGCTGGGATGGGTGCAGAGAAGGGCATCCAGTTTGGTGAAGAGAACAAAAGGATGCTCTTATCTAGGATATCTTCAATTCTGCAAATTGCGGTATCTGGAAACTGCACTTACTGGGTGATCTGATTGAGGTGTAAGCTGAATATGAATGGTATTCTTCCTCTTGCTGAGATTACACATATGAAGGGGCATAAATTCAAGCTGAGGAAGGATGGTTGCATGCTAGATTCCAAAGCGCAGCACAGTCTACTTACTGGAGAATTACCACCCCATAATGCCTTCTGAACTCGCTGGCAAGAATTCTGGACACCATCATTCACAACTGATTAATGGAATATATTCAGCACTTCATCTGTGACAGCCAACATGGCTTTACTAGTGACTGCTGAACTACCACTAATCTTCTCACTGTCTGGCAGCAGGTTCTAGATGCCATCGATCTGGGTGGTCAAATTGATATGATCTACACTGACTTAACTATGGCTTTTGACAGTGTCCCTCACTATCATCTTGCTACAAAAAGTTGGTATGGAATACTAGACCCTCTAGTCTCATGATTAATTAGTTATATATTGTATCAAAAACATAAGGTTATCATTGGACAGGAAATCGCACGAGAATTTTTTTTCCATAAAATGGAGTACCACAAGGATCATCTCTTGGGCCTCATTTATTCACCATCTTTGTCAGTGATCTACCACATTTTGTAGAGGGAGGTAGTATTAAGATTTTGATGTTTGCCAACATGTTCAAGAGGCAACCAGAGGGAGTAATACTCTTGATCTGATCATCAGCAGTGATTATTCATTCATTAAGAATGTAATTTTTTCTACTTATTTGATCATCCCTGGTGGTCCCAGGATTCTCTAAAGCAGTGTGCAATTTGTGATATTTTCACAGGGAGGAAAAGGAGGGATATGACTGTGCGAGTCATACACTCACACAGTATATTCCATCATAAGACATTCTGATTTATGGCCAACTCTATTGGTCTGCATTTTTTCATTATATTCCTCACAGTCATTTGATCTAAAACTTACAAAACTCATATTTCATTTCCTGCACTTATACATCACACCTAACTGATTCAGTGTTATCCTGGCAGCTCATGGTAACTGGGGGCACTGCCCTAGATTTTATGTGCTTTTTAGCATGTCTCCCCCTCCTATTCTTTCTCTACACACTGTACTCTCCATATTAAACTTCTGCACCCCTATGTCTAAGTGATAATGTGTTACTTATATCCTTTTAATGTTTGAATTTGATGATTTAACCAATACTTCTTGTTCCATGAGGACTCCCCTGTAAGCTTTGTAATCTCCTAAACCTTGCTTTTAGGATTCTGAATATTCCAATAGCAGAAGTGCATGAATCAATTTCATCTTTGCTTGTAGCTTAAATGTATGTGTATCCTCCAAACTATCAGTTTTCTGAACCACCTAAACCTGCCTCGATAACAACAGCAAATATTCTTGCACCACCTTCTATTTAAGTGTATCCCTTCCCTGTAAAAAAAAAGTATCACCTCTTAACAAGAATAGATCATATTGAGAAAAATTCTATCCCTTGAGCCTTGCACAATCTCCCCAGGTTGAACTGACTGCAAGACAGTTCATCACATACTCCCACCTACCACGACTGGAAAAAATTCAAGACACTCTGCAAGTGGCCAGCTTATATAACATTGGACTTGAAAATTTAACTCCATGGAAGCTACCATGGAAAAACCATTGGGAATTACAGACAGATGACAGAAAACAAAGTTTTGCAAAAGAAGCACTAATCCATTGCAACATAAACATTTTGCTAAACCTAAGATTGGTGCTTCAATTACTTGCTACACGTCCTGTTTGAATTCTACTGCAGAATGTTCATTTTCAACTCTCAGAGATTAATAACTTATTTATTGAATACTATAGTAAGGAGAGACTTAATGGTCCTTCCTTATTGTGGTCTGGTTTTAGCAAATATAAAGACAAGATGATTAATGCTGAAAATGTTATAAACAAGCTTTGAAGAATGAAGCCAAGAAAAGTAGAAAGAAGGAGTGGTGGTGGTGGTGGCGGCGGCGGCAAATGATGCAAGAAAGGAAACTTATATAGCATCAGCAAAAAAAAACACGCATACACTTCACCCGTCCTTACCCTCCAAGAATTTGTCTAATTCTTTGAATTTATTCAAACCATCCTCTTCCACAACAACAAAATCTTTAACCCAATTCCAATAATCAATCACTTGCTGGCTGAAGACAGACTTTCACACATCTATTTATTTATTATTAACATAAAATATACAGTTAAAGTGTGTAACAGAGCAGAAAATACACAGGAAGATACAAAGGTTGTACATTAACATATAAATAAATAGCAGAATAACAAACAAAGAAGTACAATAACAGTTAATTTCCAATGGGATAAGTCGAATTCAAGGAAATAAAAATAAAGTGTACATGGCATTCTTAGTTCAGTATCTTGAAGAATCAATCACAGAGAGCAGGCAATAGAAGGAGACATTATCGCACACACACACACACATAATGGATGAGGGCATCTTTAATCTTTAGCTCATCCATCAACCAGCCAATCTGCTCCAGATAGTTCTGTGCAACTTTCCTATCCACAGCCAAATCCAGATTATAATTGTTCATGAGTGACATAGTTCTTTTAAAGGAGTTCTTGGATGTCTCTAACCTAGATTTACTCATGTGGAAAGTAGTCTTCTGTCTAATAGCCACCACTGGAAGTGCAGATAAACGTGACATTGAAGATCTGGCAGGTAGGTAGAACCAGAGAAGGTGCACTACAACTGTTTTAGATTCAGTACAGTTTGCTGAGTTTCCAGAGATTGATGTAGGAACAGAGATTCAGGTAGAAAATTCAGTAGTAAAACATAGGATTGTGTCTGGCAAGATAATGGATGCAATTCAGTTGCAGTGATTCTATTTGCTGTATCAAATATGTGTAATGGGTTCCATATAGGAGCAGAGAACTCCAGTAAAGGGAGTACCATTGTTTTGAATAGGAGCGCAGAGAACTGGGCATCATTAAATGTGTGTCTGCCATTTGATGAAGCTAATTTGTCTTTTCACTTAGTTTAATATATTCCTAATATGTTTAGCAAACCGACAGCTGGCAGTAAACGTAACTCACAGATCTTTAACTTCAGAAACTCTGGTAATTGGAATATCCTTGATGTAGTAATGGTTAACTAGAATCTTAGTTTTCCTCAAACCTGCAAAAGAAATTGAGCTGCATTTTCTAGGATTAACCTCCAGACTACTTAAAGAAACCCAATTGGCAAAAGAGTTGAGAGCAGCTTGTAGGTTATCTGTAAGTTTCACATCATCGGCAAACATTAAAATCTTAATACCACCTCCCTCTACAAAATGTGGTAGATCACTGACAAAGATGGTGAATAAACGAGGCCCAAGAGATGATCCTTGTGGTACTCCATTCACTAAATCCACAGAAGTCTTACTAGTGTGCGAGTGACCAATCCACAAGTTCCAGTCAATATCTAGAAAATTAAAATCCCCCATTATAAGACATTCTGATTTACTGGCCCACTCTGTTTCTCTGCACAATTGCTCATTATACTCATCAGATTCATTAGGCCTATAACACACACCTACTCTCATTTTTCCTTTCCCAGTGCTTATGTCACACCAAACATTGCATTGTCACCAACATTAATTGGATGCACTTCCATAAATTTTATGTTTCTTAACTAACAGCATAACCCCCTCCTCCCTTCCTGTCCTGTCTATCCTTTCTGCACAAATTGTGCTCCCCAAATTCCAATTCTGCACTACTTATGTCTGTGTGACACCACATCTCTGATATCCCAACAATATTTGCCTTTGATGCCTTGACTAGCACTTCAAGCTCATCAAATTTATTAACTATACTCCTAGCATTGGTGTACATGCAAGTATACATGCATCTGTTTCTACTCTTAGTTACCCTAACACAGCCCATCCATTTATTTGTTCCACTATGACTCCCAGCAGTCCTGGAAATCTCCATTGCCTTAATTTCCAGGCTGCTGCTCATTCTAATAGAAGCAGTGCAAGAATCACTTTTGCCTCTGCCTGCGGCCACTGTTAACCTTTTAGTCTGTGTATCCCCCCCCAAACTAGCAGTTTTCCAACACACCTAACACTGCCTCGATAGCATCAGCAAATATTCTTGCACCCTTTCTATTTAAGTGTACCCCATCCCTGTAGAAGCAGTCTCTCCTGTCAGCAAGCACGGACCAGGCTGAAAAAAAATTCTACCCCTTGAGTCTTGCACAATCTCTCCAGGGCTGAATTGATCGACAAGGCTCTCATTATATACTCCTTCCTACCATGTCTGGGCAGAATTGCAGACACTTTCACATTCACCCCTAACTCGTGACTTTTCTTTCAACATTGACCTGTACTTGTTGAGGAAATCTGCAGATCTCTTACTCTTCATGTCATTAGTTCCAACATGTACAACAATATCACCTTTTGTGCCCTTAAAAGATGATATCTGATCTATAACATCATCAACTTTTGCCCCTGGCAGACATATCTTGGTCCTATTTCACCTATCCTTCTTGCATAGTATATTCCCCATCTCCCTGACAATAGAGTCACTAACAATAACTAGTTCCTTTGGGACCAGTGCATTCTGTCTTGGAGATTGCCTCTATGTTGCCTGATGCACAGGTGTGAGCTCTGCCATTGAGCAGCTGAGAGCTGGATGGGCTGAGTTGGGGCCTAATTTCTTGACACTCTAGACACCTAGCACATACAAAGGCATCCTCCTTGGCTAGAGGCTATATAGCTCCTCTTATGATTTAGGGGAATATTGGTGAATACCAGGGAATTTTGGAGTCTAGAGAATAGATAGGTTAGTAACACTGAAACAAGAACCGATATGCCATTTTTTTTTTGTATTTTTGTATTTCTGTGTATCATTTACCTTGGAAGTGATGTTATGAGAGATGTTCATTTCTTTTTTCTTCTTTTTTTCAGGTGTATGGACAAAAATTACATAAAAAGCCAGGATGCCATGTAAATGTGTTAGCATTGTTGACAATTTTTATGTTGTGTGATGTGACATTTTCCACTCAGAAACTCCAATTGATTCCACTTGTGAAGACAGTCTACTACCATTATTTTGACTCTAAGGTAGGGGATGAAGACAAACCCTGGGCACCTCATATTTGCTGCAACACATGTGCTGTAAATCTCTGTGGATGGTTGAATAACAAAGGATGTTCAATGCCTTTTGCCATCCCAGTGATTTGGAGGGAGTCTTCAAATCATGTAAATGACTTATTTCTGCATGGTGCTTTCTCTTCAGCATGGCATGCCAAAAAAAGGAAGTGGACTGTGGAATACCCCAACATCCTGTCAACTATCCAACCAGTGGCACATAGGGATGGTCTGCCTGTACTTCACCCTCCAGAAGAGTACACTTTGGAGTGTGATGAAGATGGGGACAGTGTGAGGAATGATGGTCAACCTGGGCCTTCAACATCACAGGATTCTGATTTTGTGCCAGAACCTGAGTTGCCGAGTGAGTCGCACAGAATCACTCAAGGTGAACTAAATGATCTAATTCAGGACCTAGATCTATCAAAAGATAAAGCAGAGCTTCTGAGATCAAGGCTCCAACAGTGGAATCTTCTGCAACCAAATGTTAAGCTGTCCATGTACAGGAGCAGGCAGATTGCTTTGACTCCATACTTTAAAAGTGAAAACAACCTTGTTGCCTGCTGTGATGTCAATGGTTTGATGACAGCTTTGAATGTGGAGCACAACCCACAGGACTGGAGGCTATTCATAGACTCACCAAAGTTAAGTTTAAAAGCTGTTTTGTTCCACAATGGCAATGCTCTTCCTTCAATTCCTCTAGGCCATGCTGTCCACATGAGATGGGAGAAATCCCAGGTGCCATCTGACACGAACATGTCCACATGAAGGACAGCATGGCCTAGAGGAATTGAAGGAAGTTAAATAAAAAACCCTTAGATTGTATTATAAGGCTGTATTCCTCCAATTGTTTCATATGCTACTGATATTTGGTATAGGATGGCAAATATTGTTAGATTAAAAAATAAATTAAATTCCATACAGAGGGTGATGTTATTAGCAATTAATCAAGTATGTAGGACAGTTTTAACGAATGCTCTTCAGGTGATAGCTGGGATGTTACCCCTGGATTTGCATGTGATATATAGAGGAGTGGTGTATCATTTAAAGAAGGGTAGGGAAGTTAGCTTTATGGGAATAACTTCTAATACATCTGTTAATATGAAAATTGAGACAAAAAGAATTTTAAATGAATTATATAATATATGGCAATGTAGGTGGAACGACAGTACGACTGGTCTAGTCACCAAATACTTTTGCCAGATGTTCACTATTTGTCATTAAACAAAAAATTAGATTGGTTTTTCCTAGCTGTTGATGGCTTCTTTTATATTTACAGTGCATGGATCATTAAATGCAAAACTGTTTCAGTTTGGTATAGCGACAGATAATTTTTGTATTTGTGGGATTGAAGAAGATTGGAAACATGTATTATTAGATTGTAATCTGTATACTGAAGAAAGGTCTCCGTTGTTTCAAACAGTTTTAATAAGTAATGTTAATGAATTACACTCGTTTGTCTCAGATAGAGATAGATTTAATGTTTTTCAACATTTTTGTCTTAGTGTCTTTAGAGAAAGAAGACAATTGCTGCAAGCCACTCTAATATCTCTCCTTTTTTTTTTTTTTACTCGTACCCATATTTTGGGTTTTTAATTTTTTTTTCTTCTCACCCATAGTATTTTTTTTTTAACCCATAATTTGCAGTTTTATTTTAATTTTAGTTATTTCTAATATTATCATTTTATTTTATTTTTTTATATATATTTTTAATTAATTAATTTATTTATTATTTTATTTATATATATATATATATATATTTTTTTTTTTTTTTTTTGCTGGTGTTCAGACAGAATTGGGCACCCTGAGTACGGAATTTGCTGGCATCCACTGGTATGGCACACCCACTGGTGGTTGCAGAGCTTTGTGCTATAGCACAGACTATTGGAACAGGCCCAGCTCCACATGCCACTGAACAGGCACCGGGAATCGGCTGTCCAGGAGACAGCTGCTCCCCGATGGCAAAATGGCCTGACACGGATAACACATACTACAGTATTGTAGTATGTGTTAATACTGTCAGGCCCATTGTACAGAGATTCTTCCTTCGTAGAGACATTAGGTGGAGATAGGCACGTGCCTAGGGGGCCACCATAAACAGGGAACATACACATACATACATACATACATGTCCACATAAAGGAGACGTGAGAATATGAAATTAATTCTGGAAGCAATGAAGTACAAAGACCACCAATGACAGATCTGTGGAGTCCTGAAGATGATTGCAATACTGCTGGGTATGCAGTTGGGATACATGAAGTACTGCTGTTTCCTGTGTGAGTGGGATAGTCGAGCTAGGTCCTCACACTACAAGAGAAAAGTCTGGCCTATAAGGGAAAATCTGTGCCCTGGAGAAAAAAATGTCCAGCACAATCCTCTGGCTGATCGAAGCAAAATTCTTCTGCCCTCTTTACACATCAAACTGGGACTCATGAAGAACTTTGTTAAGAGGATGAACCAGGATGGAGAAGCTTTCAAGTACCTGAGAGGACAATTTCCACTGTTGAGTGATGCTAAGGTTAAGGAAGGAATCTTTCTTGGTCCACAAATTTGTGAACTTTTAAAGAATGAAAACTTTGAGCAAGTCCTCCAGGATAATGAGAACGCAGCTTGGGAAGCCTTTAAAAGTGTTGTGCATGACTTCCTGGGAAACCGAAGAGCTGGAAACTATGTTGAGACTGTGAACAACCTTCTAGAAAGGTATCATCAATTAAGCTGCAACATGTCACTGAAAATCCACTTTCTCGACTCTCATCTGGACTTCTCCCTGACAACTGTAGTGCAGTGAGTGACGAGCATGATGAACGATTCCACTAAGACATTTCAGCAATGGAAAGAAGATATCAGGGTAGGCGGAATGCTTCTATGCTTGCCGACGATTGTTGAACAGTAACAAGAGATGCCCTGGAAGTGGAATACGAGCGACAAGCAAAAAGAAGGCGTTGTTGAATAGGCCACATTTTGAAAAAGTACTTTCGGTTCCCGTGCAGTTTTCTTGTGTTCTTGTTTTTTTTTACATTTTAATTAAAAACAACTGTGATTATGTTGTATCAAGGAAATGTAAATATGAGATTGTTTTAATATTACTTTTCACTCCGACTACTACTGAAATTATTATATTCATAGACAATAGCGAAAGTACTATATCTCAAAAACTAGAGCTAATAAAAAATTTCTGTAGTCATATTAGTTTTTCTTGACCCAAAATTAGTAAAGTTTGCCTATTTTAAGAAAGGAAACAAATTCAAAGAATTTTTTTGTTGAACAGTGTATTAGAACAGACATCAACAATACTGAGTGGGTGACTTGTGCTGTTATCAAGAATAAGTAAGATGTTGAATGGAATTCTTTCTGCCTTGCAGTACACTTCCCGTTCTGGTCGTAATGGAGATCCAAGATAACTTTTTAAAATAATAGTAATCATACACCTTTAGGGTTTGAGTACCAGTACACAGGCATGTTTGACATGTCATAACCTTTAAGAGCACATGGGTTTTGAGAGTGGTAAATGCACACAGGTTTCAGTTTATTAACCTCCATATTGGCACCAAACAGAAGTGTTAGCTGATCTTTTTCTGCCTCAAAGCCAGGTGCAGTCTTTTCAGCAATGGAAATATAAGTGCCATCAGACATTTTTTTTCCAGTATAAACCTGTTTCGTCAAGGCTGAATATCTGTTTGGATATGTACTCTCCCTCCTCTCTGATCACCTTCAGTTTCACAGGGAACACATCTGCAGCATTTTTATTGGCTGATGCAGCTTCTCCACACATTTTCACATTATGAAAACAATACCATTGACGAAAATTCCTGAACTGTCCTGAACTTGCCAAAACGGGCTTAGCATCCCCATCTTCACATTCTTTTAAATCATCACAAAGGCTACAAGCTTTTTCTTGCACTAGCCTAATGTTAGCATGTTTTTTATTTTAGTCACTCATCCATGTAGAAAGCATTTTTTCCATGCGTTCCATCAAACTTGACTGAGCATACAAGGACTTTTTTGCATTTAAGGGCACACCACTCTTAACTCATTCTTGAACTTTATCAGCACTGTTGCAAATAGTACGTAATGTACTCTCAACTTGGACTTAGCACATGTTTAATGCAGGCCTTGCTCTCACCTCGTTCGCAGCGCTTAAACACTTGTTTCATTTCAAGTGAAATCGATTTTCTTGAGCACTTACCATCACTTCCACTAGAACTACGAGGATGCTGACTAGCCATAAGGGTAATAATAAAAACAAAATAAGTAAAAATAAAATTATGCACTTCCAATAGATGACCAATCGACAATCTTCAGCAAAACAAAATGAGAAAATCGTGGGCTACTATGCTGGCCTCTCGTAATGTTTTCCATAAATATGGTTGCCACATGTTATTTTAAATTTGCATAATTTAAACATCCATAAAGTAAGAAGTCACTGTATATATATATATATATATATATATATATATATATATATATATATATATATATGTTTTCCCTCCAGTCTTCAGTCTCCCTCCCTCTCTCACTAAATCGACCGAGTACACCCTTAACAATGCTGCCAAATTCTAATCAACGTCTAAATTCTGCTGGTTTCCTGTAAATCTCTAAGACAACTAACACTATTAGCTTTTATCTAGCATATAGCCTCACATGTATAAATTTAATAACATCAAAATTTTGCCCGACCTATTTGGCCTTTAACACATCTCTTTAGCATTCAATCCCAACCAGCGATTTCCTAACAGCAATCCCATTAAGCATTAATGTCAAACGCATTTTTTTTTTTTTTTTTAATAGGTCCTAGCCACTGAAATCCCAGGAAACTAGGTGGTAGGATCTGCCAGAGCAATTTGTTGTGATACTGGATACACCCGGCTATCCTCCACGTGGCACGGTATGGGCAACATTGGGCCCCACTAGGGGCCTGGCGGCCAATAAGCCGGATAAACAATGGGCACAACATATCACACTGCACAGACACGGCCCACACACTTTCAAGTCTCTGGCTTGACAGTGTACTCTCCTCGATACAGCGAAACACACGCGGAGATGGGAGAAATCCCAGGTGCCGTCTGACACGAACATACCTAATACCTTGTGTATATATATATATATATATATACTGATGAGCCAAAACATTATGACCACCTACCTAATATGATGTTGGTCCTCGACGTGCAGCAAAAACAGCTCGTACCTGATGAGGCATGGATGCTACAAGATTTCTAAATGTGTCTTGTGGTATCTGGTACCAGCATGTAACCAGCAGATCCTTCAACTCCTGTAAGGTCCATGGATGAGACGCTGTGGATCGGAGTTGCTGTTCCAACACAAACCACAGATGCTCAATGGGGTTGATGTCTGGGAAATTTGGAGGCCAGGGCAATACCTGGAAGTCTTCCTCATGATCCACAAACCAGTCTCGAACAATCCAGGTAGTGTGGCATGGCGCATTATCCTGCTGAAAGATGGCACCACCAGAGGGGAGGACTGTTGCCATGAAAGGGTATACCTGGTCAGCAATGATGTTTAGGTAGGTGGTAGACATCAGAATACCTGGCACATGGATGACTGGACCCAGGGTATCCCAGCAGAACATCACCCAAAGCATGACACTGCCGCCACCTGCTTGTTTTCATTGTTGTTATTTGGTTTTTAGGAGCATTAGCAACTAAGGCCATATTGCTCTGGGGGTTATGCAGTCGTCATTTCCTGACCTCTCCGCATCCTCCGTATTTGGTGGTCATGGGCTCAAACCCCGGTCTGATCAAGAAGCGTGTGCTATGCACTGCTGCTCCTGGCTACAGAGGCGCCACTTGTTTTCGTCCCAAGGTGCATCCAGGTGCCATCACTTCCCCAAGTAAACGACGCACACGTACCCGGCAGTCCACATGGTGCAACAAGAAACGTGATTCATCAGACCAGACGACCTTCTTCCAATCACTCAAGGTCCAGTTTCAATGCTCGCATGCCCATTATAGGTACTGTTGCCAGTGACAGTACCTACAATGGGCACTTGGAGCGGCCTGCAGCTAAGCAGCCCCATTTTCAGCAGGGTTCGATGTACTGTGTTGTGACGCATTACTCCTGTCATCAGCATTCCAATTACCGGCAAGTCGCACCACATTCGCTCTTCTGTTGCCATGTACCATCCAGGAGAGCCTTCGCTAACCTCGAGCATCAATGAGCCATGGTCGTCCAACACCTCGCCGGCAGTTTGTGGGTTTCCCCTCCTCGGACTACTTCCAGTAGGTACTAACCATGGCTGACCGTGAAACACCCCACCAGCCATACTGTTTCAGATATGCTCTGATCCAGTCATCTGGCCATTACAATTTGGTCTTTGTCAGACTCACTTAAGTCTGCTGCCTTTCCCATCTGAAGAACAAGAGTAACACTGATTAACGGAGCTCAGTATCAGGTGTTTTGTATACCGTGTCCCGACTACATAAGTAACATAAGTAAATTTAAATGAATTTAACTATATGTATTAAAAAAAAAAAAAAAAAAAAAAAAATGATACGCTGTAATTTGCAAGCCGGTGGGTACAAGTTTTCTACGCCGTAAGACGTTTTTTGCCTTTATTCTGGGTGGCTGGCCCCAGTTGTAATGTCTTTAAACTGTCCTACTTTATTTTTATTTCTCCGAAATTATTAGGGCAATCCGAGGACGTAGGAGAAACTATTTCTTATCTATACTACTATTTTTCGCCTTTGTGGAGTTCAGGTTCTATTATTCCTACTCCTTTAGTTTTTCTTCTTACTATCTGCATGTTTCTCTATGCGTTAATTTAATTATTTATTTTTACCGTATCCATCACATAGGGGGCACCACATATTATTTTGACGACTATTACATTATGTCCTAGATACGGTCAATATGTAGTATGTATTATATATTTTATCTTATTTTAATCATTAAATTACGTTCTCTGTCAGGTCAACGATGATTAATATATGCTTACTTTTATATTTTACTTATATTTCTTACCTTTGATTCTAATATTTCTAAATTTTCTTAACTTTTATTATCATCTTTCGATTTATTTATATTCGATTTACATTCGGCCTATACTGGTTTATATTTGGTTTAGATTTAAATTACTTAGCATATATTGATCATCACAGAAACAGAGAACCTCTTGTCATTTTTTGCCTTCATTCTGGGTGGTTGGCCCCAGTTGAAGTCATCTAGATTGTCGGTAAAAAGCGATAATATATATATATATTTTTTTTTTTTTTTTTTTGCATTTTCTTAGGTCCCTGATGGTATCATTATTGGATTGATTTGCTTATTCTAATGGTTCTTTATATTACCCTTAATATATATATATATATATCCAGCTTTCTTCCAATATTCATTTGTTCTTCTCTTTTGAAGTTTCTGGATAATTGAATTATTTTAAAGTTGAAGGTTGGATTTTCTCATGCAAATTTCCTTCTGTTTGCAGATTTTCTTTAAGCATATACAATGTGCGGAACAACAAGCTTCGTTTGTATTCTCTCCTTTTTGATATTTTCATAGCTTTCAGTGCAGTGCTTATTTCTCTTCTCTTAAACCATTTGGATCAGATTTTTGTAATTCAGGGTTCTATATTTAAGTTTGTGTTGTTAATCTTATTTGACAGGAGGTGTGTGCTTTCTTGAACAACATGGATGCTAAGCTTTATTCTCTGTCATTTGTTATTCCTCAAGAAAGCTTATGTCAACATTTTGCATGTTTGTGGAGTTTAGTGAGCTAATCTAGTGTCAGATTAATTACTTCTTTCATATTTAAATGTGTTTGCTTAAGCATTGTTATTGTTATTATTGTTATCATTTGGTTTTTAGGAGCATTAGCAACTAAGGCCATATTGCTCCGGGGATATGCGGTGGTCATACCTTTCTGACCTTTCTGCATCCTCCGTATTTGGTGACTCACGGGCTCGAACCCCAGTCTAATCAAGAAGCATGTGCTACGCACTGCTGCTCCTGCCCACCTGGCTACGTAGGTGCCTGCTTAAACATTAAGCCACTTAAAACTAAATATCTTGTCACTTGCTGTTCCGAGATTTGTTTCAGATTTATGCAAGGCTCCTCTGTCTTCTTCATTATTGGTTTAGTTTCTGGAAATTTATTTTGATACTGAACTGACTTTGAGGGTTAAATTTCTTCAAGCTTACCTGGGACTTTAAAGCTGATATGGCCATGGTCTCAGAGTTTAAAGTTATTCATAAATACTTTTGCTTGTTTTGAATTTCCATTCTTACATATGGAGCAATTGTTTGGTTATCCACCACTCCTTCAAATAGAAGATCCCATTAAATGCTGAATACTGGGTAATACATTGGTTGGCAATCAAGTTCAAGTGGTGCTGATCATCATCAAGAACTGACTTGATGAAGGACTTCTGCCTTTCAGCAGTACAGCATGTGTGAGGTTTACTTCATTTGAAGTGCCTAATGAATTTGATGTATGGGACTAAAGATAGTCTTGACTTGTGTTGCTTCTTGGTCTGATGCATCCTGAGCTCGTGCTTTAATACACTTGCTCATTGTGCCATCCTGAGTTTGTCTTGTAATATACTGTCTCATTGTGCCATTCTGCTGTGCCCTCATCTTTGAGCAGTAGTTGCAGCTCATTAAAACGTGGGACAAAGGGACTATCAGAGATCGGCTCCTCATGCCATGTTGGGTGCTGCTGTCATCAGTGTGTTGTGCACAGCAATCTTGCAGCCCAGTGTTCTCTGCTCCTTGCTCATGTCAGGTGCTCTCACCACTTATGCTCCATTGAATGCTGATATCTTCAACTTGCATTATCAGTTGGTGTAGCTGCACTGATACTTGGGGTTCTAGCTCAGTGATAGAAGATTGCTCTGGTTCAACGTCAAGATTAGAGCAATTCCTGGTGCTCTGATCATGTTCCTAACCATGTAATACACTATGGACTTGACTCATAATCTCAACTTTGGTCTGTGCTTTGGATTTAACTGACGTTCTCAACTGTGGACTATAATTATGGACTTGATTTACAATCTGAACTGTGGACAATATCATGGACCTGACTTTTTCTTTTTTTTTTTTTTTTTTTGCTGTAGCCATGGGAGACGGGCTGGGATTCCTCTGTCAGTACTGAAATGCTTAGAATAATAGTAGTAGACAGTCTGCCTCTACAGAGCAGGAGTGAAAACCAGTGGGGTATATATGCTTGCCACAATGGGCTAAGCGGCCAATCATTTAACAAAGACAACACAACCCAACACCACACTACACAGGCACATTCACTGCTTTGCTGGGTACAATACCTTCACATATACATGGTGGGATTGCCATAGTCTGGCTCTGGGCAGCCTTCCCACAAGAAATAATAAAAAAAAAAAAAAAAAAAAAAAGTGTACTGCATTGACCGTGTTTAACTCATTAATTCTCTACACTAATTTATAGAATTCTGACTTTCTGTTATGCCCTTATTTATAGCAACTTTAACTTTGCCTTTTTTTATTGATCATAAACCTTTTGAAATTACTTGTACCAGGTGTATTTATGCATTTTTTATTTGGTAATATATATATATATATATATATATTAGTGTGTAAACAAATAAATACATCAGCTTGTAAAATTGCT
This sequence comes from Mastigoproctus giganteus, assembly GCF_048544385.1. Taxonomy (NCBI): domain Eukaryota; kingdom Metazoa; phylum Arthropoda; class Arachnida; order Uropygi; family Thelyphonidae; genus Mastigoproctus; species Mastigoproctus giganteus. The sequence goes on along the minus strand of NC_143582.1, from coordinate 165,717,000 downwards.
AATTCCATGTGGATCCCCATAAGGCCTTGTAAGCCCCCACTTCTGCTTTTAAAGCTAATGTGTGTCACAATAGAAGCAATGCAAAAAATCAGTTTTCCCTGTTTATGGGCTGTCATTAAACTATTAATTTGTGTAAACTCCAAACTAACAGTTTTCTAAACTACATGATGCTACCTTCATGGAATTAGCAAATATTTCTGCACCCTTCTATTCAAGTATATCCCATCTCTAAAAAAATAGGCCCTTCCATTAGCAAATAGTGGCCATGCTGAGAAAAATTTTGTCCCACAACTTTTCACAAAATCTCCAGTGCCAAATTGATTGACAAGGCTGTCATTATAAACTCCCTCCTGTTATACCTTGGCAAACTTGCAGACCCTTTCAAATTCAGCCCTAACTCATGTCCTTTTCTCAGCATCACTCACACTTGTTAAGTAAAGCCTTAGATTGTCTGTGCTTGACATCATTAGTACCAAGTTTGCTTAAATTAAGCAAAAGTTCACATTTGCTCAGTTTGAATTTGTAAATATAAAATTTTGAATTGAGTTGAATTTGGAAATAGAATTGAGGTGTCGAAATTGTAGTTCATAAGACTGATGTTTGTTAATGCGATGTTGCAAAATTAAGAGATTATTATATTAATTTCTAAATCAGAAATTAATTTCACTTTCATTTGCACATGCAAATATTCTAATATTTAACTATAAAATAAGTTATTTATGAAAGTTAATGTTTTTAATATAGCGTCTGTGTTTGGTGATCCACATTTATTAACCTTTGATGGAGTTAATTATACCTTTAATGGGAAAGGGGAATTTGCCCTTGTTCATGTAAATGATCCAGTCCATAAGTTTGCTGTACATTCCAGATTTCAAGAGATGCCAAGAAAATCAATGCTAGGTGAGTTTTATGATGTAAGAGGTGTCACTTTTAATCATTACTATTATTATTTCTGTAAATAGGGGGAACTGCTGGTTGAAAAGCAGCAGTTGCTCCTATTTGCAGTTAGCTGTCAATCATGATTATAAACATTCTATGAGAGACATCACTCAATTTAATTACACTGGCCAAACTTTATTACCGCTACTAATATATCAGCTGTTTGCAGTCAATTTTTATATAAATAAAATATAAATGCTCAAGGCATAATATATTATGAGTTTAAAATACACTATAAAATACAAGAATCAAATTGATGTCTTTACACTACGTATGTAGTTTTTCATTATGAGTTCACTATGGTGTATTTACACCAATATTTTATAGTAAATTGTTATGCATAAATTTCAAAAATAATTCTTAAAATTTCACATAATGTCACAATTTCTATACAAACAAGTTTTTATGTTTACCCATGATATGAAACATATCTTCTTACAATTTAGAGAAGTAGATATGACCCTTTCAGTGTCATATCTACTTCCAAGTAATACAGCATTTATTTTCATATTTATTTTAATAATGCATTTATTTATTTGCATTTGCTCATAGATGGCAATAATGTTGCAGATGGTTAACATGTTCACATTGTCTGTCTGCCTCCCATTTCTCTGTCTGTCTCTCATTCCCAATTTATCTATTTGGCATATCTATTGCATATTGTTTGTTTCTTCTGTGTCTTGCTTAGCATTGTATTTTTAAAATGTTTAAGCAGAAACAAAATAAGCATGTGAATCAACCCCCAAAAATTTTTGCTATGTGTGTGGACAGTTTACTACAAACACTCAGAGAAAGAAAATCTGTAGTATTACTAAACATGCTTACCCTTTGTAATTTGGTTGCAAGATTGGTAATCAGGACAAGACTTGGGTTCCACAAATCTGAAGATGTGGCTAACTAAGAAAATTAAAAGTATGCCTTTTGCTTTTCCTATGGTGTGACAAGAACCATGAGCCACATTGACAATTGCTATTTCTACATAACAGAAATATCATGTATGTGCAGAAAGAGCAAGCACAGCATCAAATATCCTAACATATCATCTGCACTAAGGCCTGCCAATACCTTATTACCTTCTCTTATTACCTTTCTAACCTACTGTAGAAAATAGCAATCCAGCAAATGTAGAAAAATTCTGCTACTATGTGAGTGACCAACCTACAAGTTCGTGTAGTCAATATCAGGAAATTTGGAATCCCTCATTATAAGACATTCCGATTTGCTAGCCTACTCTATTTGTATGCATAGTTGTTTGTTATATGCATCAAATTCTATAACATACTCCTGTTCCCATTTTTGTTTACCCTGTGCTATATATATTCCTTGTGATATAATGTCACACCAAAGTGATTTAACATTGCACTGTACAGCCACATCATTTGGGTACTCTGTTTTAGATTCTATGTGCTATTTATTAAAGAGTATAACTTCTCCCCCCTCCCCTCCTGCCTTGTTTGGCCCATCTATATCCATCATAGTCATCATACTCAGATTCTGCATCCCACATATCTGAGTGACACAATGTTTCTGATATCCCTAAAATATCCATTATGATAATGTAACCATTCTCTAAATGGGCCTGCAAGGCTGGAACAATTCATATTGAACAATTAGACTTTACACCAGCCGGTATTCAAATAAACAAATTCCAATCCTGCAACTAAAACACTTTATTTACAATAAAATGATATTGAATGAAATAAAATAAAATATATAGTAGTCTAAAACTGATGTGATTTAATTTACAATAAAATACAAAAATATAAAATATGATGATAAAAGCGATAAAAACAATTAATAAAATACCGTAACAACTGTAGCTTTCGGAGATAGCGATCTCCTTTCTCAACAGCATATTTCTGCTGTGTGGCACATCCTTAAATAGCAGATCCACGGCACTCGTCACATGGTTCCTCGGGAGTAAGGCCGGAATTTCCCATTTATGCACCGGAACTGGAAATGGCTCGGGACCATGCTAGCTGAAACCATTCATCTCGCCAAAGAACCACGGTTTCCAAGAGGGGATGTAATTGACCCTTGTCTCTATTAATGGAATTGCTAGCTGCCCCAATACGTAAACTTTCAAGCCATTTACGGTCCCAGAACCCCTGTGCATGATCCGTGATGACAGCATCCTCCGGGGAGATTTGATGTTGCTTCTCCCAAAAATGTTCTGCCACAGCAGACTTCCCATAATTTGCGGACTTTATTGCATTCATATGCTCCCCCAGACGGTCTTTCAGTCGTCGCCCCGTCTCACCTACATAACACACCCCACAATCCGGGCATTTAATCTCGTATACCACCCCACTGTTGGCTTCTTTTGTTATGGGGTCTTTGACACGAGTATGCAGTGCTCACAGGGGCAAACGGCTCAGTACGGGTGGACTCCGCTCCTCTAATAATTCTGCCCAACACCCTCTGGGGGTAGCCGCATTCTTGAGGTCTGCAGTGACACGAATAATTTCTTTATCTCTGTCCTCGGAAGTGCTACAGTGGGACCACACCCTATCTACTAAAGCCTTGACAACACTACCCTTGTGTTGGCTGGCTTGTGCCGAGGTATAATGAGTATATTGACCTCGGCACATGGGCTTTCTGAACGCCTTGGTCTTGAGCCTACAACCATCCCTAATAACCAACACGTCAAGGAATGGTAGGGTTCCCTCTGCTTCCACCTCCGAAGTAAATTTAATAAAAGGGGAGAAGCTATTAAGTACATCAAGTATCTGATCCTCCCTCCCCTTTTGTATAATTGCGAATGTGTCATCAACAAATCTTTTCCATTTATGCATGAGAAATTCCAAACCCTCAAAAATTCTAACTTCCAACTCTTCCATAGCTAAGTTAGCCACTAAGTTAGCCATAGTGGCTAACTTAGCTACCCGTACTGAGCCGTTCGCCCCTGTGAGCACTGCATACATTCCCTACTATCCGGGCCTTTCAGACCACATTGCACGAGTAATTCAGAGGTGCCAGATACACTGTGTGCAACTCCCGGAACGGAGGTTGTACACAGTGATATCTCATGTCAAAGACCCCATAACAAAAGAAGCCAACAGTGGGGTGGTGTATACGAGATTAAATGCCCGGATTGTGGGGTGTGTTATGTAGGTGAGACGGGGCGACGACTGAAAGACCATCTGGGGGAGCATATGAATGCAATAAAGTCCGCAAATTATGGGAAGTCTGCTGTGGCAGAACATTTTTGGGAGAAGCAACATCAAATCTCCCCGGAGGATGCTGTCATCACGGATCATGCACAGGGGTTCTGGGACCGTAAATGGCTTGAGAGTTTACGTATTGGGGCCTAGCAATTCCATTAATAGAGACAAGGGTCAATTACATTCCCTCTTGGAAACCGTGGTTCTTTGGCGAGATGAACTGTTTCTCGCTAGCATGATCCCGAGCCATTTCCGGTTCCGGTGCATAAATGGGAAATTCCGGCCTTACTCCCGAGGAACCATGTGATGAGTGCCATGGATCTGCTATTTAAGGATGTGCCACACAGCAGAAATATGCTGTTGAGAAAGGAGATCGCTATCTCCGAAAGCTACAGTTGTTACGGTATTTTATTAATTGTTTTTATCGCTTTTATCATCATATTTTATGTATTTTATATTTTTGTATTTTATTGAAAATTAAATCACATCAGTTTTAGACTACTATATATTTTATTTTATTGTAAATAAAGTGTTTTAGTTGCAGCATTGGAATTTGTTTATTTGAATACCGGCTGGTGTAAAGTCTAATTGTTCAATGTAACCATTACTTGAAATTCAGTAAATTTGTTTACTATACACCTAGAATTGGGGTACAAGCAAGTATCCCAATTCTAGGAGTATAAGAAGTACTCTCTTCTGTCGTGTCTGAGCAGAATTGTTTATATTTATTTACCTTTAATTTATCACAGATGGTTTGGGGTGGAATTTCTACTCCTCTCTTCCCCTAGAAATATACCATATAGAAAAAAAAAATTCCAGTCCTGCTGCACTCTTTAGTACCTTTCAAGGAAACTCCAAATTATGGGTCCCTGAAATGAATTCTGATTTAAGTTTGGCAACCTGTGGACGGATCTCTCTAAATGGATCTGCCCTCCACCTCAAAAATTGATGTAAATTTTGGTCAAAAGGCTTAACTATGCATGTTTACAGCTGTCATTTGATTGAGTTTATTTAAAGCAAAATAAAAAAAAAAACATGGGACAGTTGCAGGCCATCAGAAGACACTGATTTATTTGATTATTAAATAAATTTTCTGTTTGTATTCTGGGAAAGCAACAGAGTCAGAGAAAAGAGAGAGATACAAAATAGGACGAATACAAAAATATCAATGTATTTAACAGTCATATGGACTAGAACCACAGTCAATTCATATGCATATATATATATAACAAAACCATTGATGTAGTAAGAGCAAAATTTGAATACAAGAATTCACTAGCAAATAGAGCTAAAATTGAAGAAAATGGAGCTCCAGTATATGAACACAAAAGAGAAGAGAGTGAAGCAGATAGGCCCTTTACTCGATCAAATTTGAAGAATCATATAAAACCCAGCACAAATGGCAGTTTGAACTTTGCAATGATATTTACAGTTGAAAGAACACTTAAGCCACACAAGAACAGAGAAAAGGAGTCAGCTGCTGTAAATGAAGCAATATAATAATCTAAAAGAAGAGTATTAGAAAAGATACTGAGACAGATTGAAGCTAATGTTCAAGGAGTTCATAATATGCATCTTATCATGCTAAAAAGGATGTGTGCTAATGTGAGTGTTAATGCACCCACATTAGCATGTTGAGGATGTTAAGATCATTTTTAGACTTCAGGATGACCTCCCTCAATTGGAAAAGAACTAATATCCCCCCACTTCCTGCAAAAAGGAGATACAAAAGGCATGACGGGTAACTATAGTCCAGTGAGTTTGACATCAGTGGAAGATAAGAACATGGAATCTGTCATTAAGGATATGATTCAGGACTCTCAATAAGAATAATATCCTTAATGGTTCAGTTTAGGTTTGTGAAGGGGAGACCTTTCTCAACTAATTTACTGTGAAGTGCAAACAGATGGTTAGGCAGGCATAGTGTCCTGTCTATGATTTATAGGACCTTTGCTAGTAGGTTGAAGGATGTCATTGTCTCTCAGTATAAGACAATGGTGAGATTGCATTTAGAATATTATCATGTTCCAGTCTGGAGGCCACACCTGAAGAAAGACATACAGCTTCTAGAGAGGGTTTAGAAAAGGGCAGCTAGATTGGTGAGAGGTGCTAATCAATTTCCATGGTTTAGAAGGTGCAGACTTCAAAGCTTGGCAGTGAGGCTTCTTGATCTAATTGCTAAGCTCCTGAAAGGGATTTGTAAAATGGACAAAAGTGGTTTATTTTAAATGTTATGGGTCACAAATATGAAATCTTAGAGAGTAACAGAAGGATGGATCCCATAAAGTTTTCCTTCAGTCAGTGTGTTGTAGATCATTAGAATATGTAAAAAAACTGCTGATGTAAGCCAAGTGAAAGCTGAATATAAGAAATCACTAGTAAAGAGCACAAATAATGGAAACTAGGAGATGTTGTATGTGAGCAAAAAAACAGAAGGGAGTGAATGAGATAGGCTCCTTACTTTGAAAAATTTGAAGAATTATAGAAAACGCAGCAAAAATGGCAAACAAATTTTCAATTACCTACCAGGAGGTTGAGGTGGAGAGTTTCGTCAAATTCAAAGTAGAATTAGATAGTCACTGTTATGGGAAGGTATGTTTGATTGTTTTTTTTTTTTTTTTTTTTTGCCAGAGGCAGAAAAAATCTTGCGGAATTTAGCCCACAACATCACTCATGTTTTAACTACTTTTAGTCAGTTTAGTAAATGTAGTGAAAATTAAGCAGCATCCATTTTTGCCAGTTAATAAGTTGTTGTGTGTCAAATACACTTCTAGTTTTTAGTTATTTAACCTGAAGTGAATAAATAAATATATTACTAACTAAATGACTGATAACATTTCTGTCTTTTCAGTGGCACCTGTGAATGCTACTCAGCTGATAGCAATTGCAGTAAAGGACAATCAGTCTGCAATTGTAGAGTTCAGAATTCGGCCTCATGCAGCAAGATGGCGATACCATATGTATGTCATTGTTGACAAAGAGTATGTTTTTTTTTGGGATGACACCCTACGCATACAGAACTTCAAAGGTTTGTATTTTTATAAACTTATAAATCAGTTCAGTAACTTCCCAGTTTAAAAACTTTGTCCAAAATATCATAACTATTTTGGACACCACAAATTCGATTTTTGAATTCAAAGGTTCAATCTTAAAAAACTTTTGCTCAACTTCAGCAACTGCACAGTACATTCCCTTTTGAAAGTAAGTAAGTGAGTGAGAATGAAATGCTTTAATGCATATGTATTTAACTTGATAGAGAAATTTACAATACAATGCAGTAGAGTATTTGTTTTGTAAAATTAGCATTGATTACTACAATATTTTCATTTTCTTTTTGATCTGGCATCAAGCTCGCATAAAATTTTTTGAGATGAGAGCATAAAAATTAATGATGTCCCAAATAATAATAATAATAATAACAATAATAATTAAAGTGCTTATTTGTTATTATTTAACAATGTATGTATAATTATTTTAATAAGAGGCCAGGGCCCCCTCTTTGTTACATCAGTCTGCTGTCTCTAGCATAGAAAAAGGTTTTTCGTGATATCTTGCAATACAATACAATATGTCATTGTTATAACTGAGAACTCTCTGAAATTAAATTAATTTAAAATTAATAGATAAACACAGCATAAACTCATAAATTTGACAACCTTGTGTCCTGAACAGTGCCAGATTTCAGGAATGAAACTTTATAGACACTTATAGTGTCATATCTAACATAGCACAACATAATACACAGTCTGCCAATTAAATAACAGGACTGATTTTTTCCTGTCTGCACCATGAACGCTACATTAAAAATATAGTGCATCATTCAAACCACTAGAGTATTCTCTTTCAATAGAGCACATGCACACGAGCATCACTTTAGTAGTTCTCAAATCATGGCAGTTGTAATTGAGCTGTATCAAAAATTTGAGGATGGAGCAACATTCAACAATTAAATTTTATTTTAAGTTGGGTAAAAGTGTAATGGAGGCATTCAAAGACCTGAAAAGGTAGTTATGAAAATGAGTTTCTATCCCATACTTGTGTGTTCAAGTGGTTTGTGCACTTTCATGATGAGTGTGAGTCAATTGAGGATGACAACAGACCAGAAGGGTCAAGTTTCCATTCAAACTGAAGAAAACATCAAGAGAGTCTGCAACCTTGTGACTAAAGAATCACAACTGTATGATCACTCACATATGAACATTAATAAAGAAACTGGTCGCAAAATTTTAAAAAATGATTTAGGGAAAAAAAGATTTCTTCACAATTTGTGCTATACAGCTTAGATCCAGAGCAATAGCAAAAAAAGAATTGACTGTTGTCATGATTTCTTGAACCTGATGAAGATGACCCTGACATTTTGAAGCAAATCATGATGGATGATGAGAGGTGTTGCTTCCGATACCACTGGAGACAAAAAAGACAAAGCATGGAGTGGCGATCACTGAGCTCACCCAGGCAAAAGAAGATTCGACTTCGACTCGCGAAATGTCACATAAAGATGATAATGATCATTTTCTTTGCCATCAGAGAAATCAATTACAAAGAATTTGTCCCTCAGGGCACTACAGTCAACAGTTATTTGGATGTCATGCAATATCTTTATGAGGCATGCATCAAGATGCAACATATTAGCATTAGTAGAGGCATTTAATGCAAGAAAGCAAGCTTATGCAGCATCAGCCAAAAAAATAAATAAATAAAAAATAATCACTTCCACTTCGCCCCTCTGTTCGTTCGAAATACCTGTCCAGCTGAGACTTAAACTTATTTAGGCTATCAACTTCCACGACAAGGGATGGAAGTCTGTTCCACCAGCCAACCACCTGCTGACTAAAGGCAAATTTCCACACATCTATCCTACATCTGTCTTTCCTCAATTTGAACTTATGCCCTATCAGGTGATTATTCTGAGCAAGAGGAAGAATCCCATCAGCATTGAGCATGCTCAAACCATTCAAGGCTTTATACACCTTTATCAGATCACCTCGCTGGTGCCTAGTCTCCAGACACTGTAATTTGCAAAACTTAAGCCTTTCTTCATAAGAGCACCCCTTTGTTCCATTCACTAATCTTGTTGCCCTTCTCTGTACTCGTTCCAGCAGCTCTACATCCTGCTTGAAATGAGGCCTCCAGCCTGTATACAGTACTCTAGGTGTGGCCTGACCATTGCCTTATACAAGGGAATAATCACCTCCTTATCCCTGCTAGAAAAATTCCTATATATCATTGACAATACACCATGAGCTACTCTTGCAGCCCGTCTGCACTGCTCAGAGAACTTCATATCTCCCTGCACAACCACCCCCAGGTCCCTTTCATTCTCTACCACTGTCAGTGTAGTACCACAGAGTTGATACGTTGCTCTGGGGTTGCTGTTTCCCATATGTATTACTTTACATTTGTCAATGTTAAACTTCATTTGCCACCTCTATGCCCATCTGCTCAACCTTTCCAGATCCTGTTGCAGCAGCATAGTGTCAGTGGTGTCCTTGACAACCCTGCCAACCTTCGTATCGTCTGCAAACTAGGACATTAAGCTTGATATACCATCATCAATGTCATTAATAAATACAGAAAACAATAATGGACCCAATACTGAGCCCTGAGGGACTCCACTAGTAACATTAGTCCACGATGAGCAGTGTCCATTGATTACCACTCTCTGTCTTCTCCCCCTCAACCACCCCTTTATCCATAGCAACTATTTGCCTCCAATGCCACACTGCTCCAATTTGTGCAGCAGTCTTCCATGTACAACAGTCTCAAAAGCCTTTCTAAGGTCCAAGTATATAATATCAAAGTTATTCCCTGCATCCAGTTCTTTTGTGACTGCATCATAGTATCCAATCAAACTGGTCAGGCAAGACTTACCCTTAACAAAACCATGCTATGTCCGAGCTATAACTGAAGTCTTGTCTAGATGATCCTGCAATGCTTCTTTAACCAGTGCCTCCATTAATTTTCGGGAACAGAAGTTAAACTCACAGGTCTATAATTCCTTGTGTCAGCCTTTGATCCTCCTTTGTGAATTGGGGTCACATTTGCACATCTCCAGTCCATGGGTACCTCCCCTGAGTCCAAGGAAGCTCTCATAATTATGGCTAAGGGTTTGCTTACTTCCTTTGCTGCCTCCTTTAATATAACTGGATAGATCCCATCCACCCCATGTGCCTTTCTTGTGTTTATCTTCAACAATTTCTCCTTCACTTTACTCTCAGTTATTACAAGATTCTCTAGCTTACTGCTAGAGTTGAATACACCTCTGGCATTCCCCTCGCTGAATAACTCCTCATGTGTGAATGTCAATGCAAAATATTCATTTAGTTTGTTAGCTACCTGAGCAGGATCATCAACAGTTGACCCATCGATATCAAGTGGACCAATCTGATTCATCCCCTTCCTTCTAGAGGGGCGCCTCCGTAGCCAGGTGGGAAGGAGCAGCAGTGCATAGCACACGCTTCTTGATTAGACCGGGGTTCGAGCCCGTCACCACCAAATACGGAGAATGCGGAAAGGTCAGGGAATGACCACCGCATTCCAGTGACCAGCCCTCAAATTTTAATATCTGGGAAATTAAAATCCCCCATTATAAGACTCTCTGATTTACTGGCCCACTCTATTTTCCTGTACAGTTCCTTATTATACTCATCAGAGTCATTAGGCCTATAGCACACTCCTACTCTCAATTTTGATCTCTCAATGCTTATGTCACACCAAACTGACTCGACACTGCACTGTCCAGCGATGTCGACTGGCTTCACTTCCTTGGATTTTATGTATTTCTTAACTAATAGCATAACCCCTCCTCCCTTCCTACCCTGTCTATCCTTTCTGTAGATGTTGTACTCCACAAATTCCAGTTCTGCATTCCTTATATCTGTGTGACACCACATCTCTGAAATCCCAACAATATCTGCCTTTGATGTTTTGAGCAATACCTCAAATTCATCAAATTTATTTACTAAACTCCTAGCACTGGTGTACACGCAAGTATACATGCACCTGTTCTTTTTCTTAGCTACCCTAACACAACCCATGTGTTTACTTGTACCCCAATGATTCCCAGCAGTCTCTGAAATATCCTGAATCTTATTTTCCAGGCTGCTGCTCATTCCAATAGAAGCAGTGCAAGAATCACTTTCACCTCTGCCAATGGCTACTGTTAATCTATTAGTCCTTGTATCCCCCCAATCTAGCAGTTTTCTGACCCACCTAACACTGCCTCGATAGCATCAGCAAACATTCTTGCACCCTATCTATTTAAATGTATCCCATTCCTGTAGAAGCAGTCTCTCCTGTTAACAAGTAGAGATCAGGCTGAAAAAAATTCTACCCCTTGAGCCTTGCACAATCTTTCCAGGGCCGAATTGATCGACAAGGCTCTCATCATATACTCCCTCCTATCGTGTCTGCGCAGAATTGCAGACACTTTCAAATTCAACCCTAATTCACGGCTTTTTTTCAACAGTGACCTGTACTTGTTAAGTAATTCCGCCGGTCTCCTACTCTTAATATCATTAGTGCCAACGTGTACAACTATATCACCTTTCGTGCCCTTGAAAGATGATATCCGCTCTACAATGTCATCAACCTTTGCCCCTGGCAGACATACCCTGGTCCTGTTCCACCTATCCTTTTTACAAAGCATGTTTCCCGTTTCCCTGACAATAGAGTCATCAACAACTACTAGTTCCTTTGGGACCATCGCATTCTGCCTTGGGGACTGTCGCTGTGTTGTGCGATGACCAAGTGCAAGCTCTGGCATTGGTGTGGGCAGCTGAGAGCTTGATGGGCCCCTCACTTTTAATCCTTCGAGGGCATCCACCCTGTCCTTCAAGCTCTCATATAGGCCCATAACAATACCTATTAAAATGCACTACTTGCTTGATGTTTGTGGAGCCACAAACATCAAGCAAGTAGTGCATTTTAATAGGCTGTGATTCAGAAGGCAACTGCCTCCTTCAGTTCTCCCCTGAGCACCCCGCACTCCGATTAGCTTGAGCCTTTTGCTTTGCTGCTCTGGTCAGAGTCATGATTTCGATTTAATTTCAATAAAATTTCAATTTCAGTACAAAATTAAAACCCTAAACTTATATCTCAACACAGTTATAACGCTATATTTATGTTTCAGTATCAAGTGTTATCTACGAAATCCCTTTATATAACTTCTGTATCAAGTTAAGTATTAATTATTTATTTGTTACTAATTATTTATGTTACATCACTCAAGTCGTTATATGTATAGTTAAAAGTACAATTTAATTGACAATGAAGTTCAAGATTAATTATCTGATTAATTGACAATATTATGTACTATACTATACTATATTAAGCTTATGCTATCTATTTCAAGATATTTTGTATCGCGTAACAATGGCGGCTATTTAAGAAAGGTAAACACGTGGATTTGATACCCTTTCCGATACTAAGTAATACCTACAAAATCTCTATCTAAGTATCGTAAATAAGAATATAAAAATACTCTAGAAAATAAGTTAATATGCCAATTCAAACTAATAAAACAGAAAATAAATCAGAAAAAACTTCTCTGTTCCAGGAGCGGCAAAAATGTACGTCCGCACAGGATACTCTCGTTCTCGATATGGGTAGCAGTAACCCCAGAGTAACATATCAACTGTGTTACTACACTCAGGGTGGTAGAGAATGAAAAAGACCTGGGGTTATTGTGCAGTCAGCTGTGAAGTTTTCTGAGCACTGGAGACAGTCTGCAAGCATAGCTAATGGTGTCTTGTCAATGATATACAGGATTATTTCTTGCAGGGATAAGGAGGTGATTATCCCCATGTATAAGGCAATGGTCAGGCCACACCTTGAGTACTGTGTACAGGTCTGGAGACTTCATTTTAGGAAGGATGTAGAGCTGCTGGAACAAGTAAGGGGAAGGGCAATGAGTTTGATGAATGGAACAAAGGGTTGCTCTTATGAAGAAAGGCTTAAGTTCAGTCTGAAGACTAGACACCTGTGAGGTGATCTGATTGAGCTGTATAAGGCCTTGAATGGTTTGATCAAGCTCATGGCTGATGGGATTTCTTCTTTTTGCCCAGATTAATTGCTTGATGAGACATAAATTCAAATTGAGGAATGGCAGTTATAGTAGTAGTAGTAGTAGTAGTGGCATATGATGCAAGAAAGCAAATGTATGAGCTTATGCAGCATCAGCCAAAAAAAAAAAAAAAAAAAAAAAAAAAAAATCACACCATTCCTACCTGTCCAGTTCCTCCTTAAATTTATTTAACCTTTCAACTTCCACAACGACAGATGGAAGCTTGTTCCAGCAATTAACCACCCGCTGGCTAAAGGCAAATTTCCGCACATCTATTCTACATCTGTCTTTTCTTAATTTGAATTTATGCCCCCTTAGGTTCGTAATCTGAACAAGTGGAAGGATCCCATCAGAATTCAGCGTGCTCAACCCATTCAAAGCCTTATATACCTCAATCAGATCACCGCGCAGGTGCCTAGTCTCCAGCCACTGCAATTTGCAGAACTTAAGCCTCTCTTGGTAAGGGGATCCCTTCATTCCCCTCACCAATCTTGTTGCCCTTCTCTGTACACGCTCAAGTAAATCTACATCCTTCCTAAAATGAGGCCTCCAGACCTGCACGCAGTAATCAAGGCGTGGCCTGACCATTGCCTTGTACAGAGGGATAATCACCTCCTTTTCCCTGCTAGCAAAATTCCTATATATCATTGACAAAACCCTATGACCTGCCCTGGCTGCCTGTCTACATTCCTCAGAGAACTTCATATCTGACTGCACAATTACTCCCAGGTCTTTTTCATTTTCTACCACCTTAAGTGTAGTACCACACAGTTGGTACGTTTCTCTGGGGTTACTTCTACCCATATGCAGTACTTTGCATTTGTCAAGGTAAAACTTCAGTTGCCACTTCTTAGCCCATCTGCCCAAATTATCTAGATCCTGTTGCAGTAGCACACTGCCATTACTGTCATTAACAACCCTGACAACCTTTGTATCATCTGCAAACTTCGACATTAAGCCTGATATACCTTCATCAATATCATTGATAAATATACAAAACCATAGTGGACCTAACACCGAACCCTGTGGGACTCCACTAATAACATTAGTCCAAGAAGAACAGCACCCATTGATTACCACCCTCTGTCTTCTAGTACTTAACCATCCTTTTATCCATTGTAGCAACTTACCCTTAATACCATTCTGCTCCAATTTGTACAATAGTCTTCCATGCGCAACAGTGTCAAAAGCTTTCCTGAAATCCAAATATATGATATCAAAATTATTTTTTGCATCCAGTTCCTTTGTGACCACATCATAATATCCTATTAAATTTGTCAGACAAGACTTTCCCTTAACAAACCCATGCTGTGTCTTAATTATTGCTGCAGTATTGTCTGGATGATCCTGCAATGCTTCTTTAACCAGCGACTCCATTATTTTACCCGGAACAGAAGTTAAACTAACTGGTCTGTAATTACTCGTGTCACCCTTTGATCCCCCTTTGTGAATTGGGGATACATTTGCACATCTCCAGTCCGTGGGAACCTCCCCTGAGTCCAAGGATGCTCTTATAATTATGGCTAAGGGTTTGCTTAGTTGCTTTGCAACCTCCTTTAATATAACTGGATAGATCCCATCCACCCCAGGTGCTTTTCTTACGTTTAACTTCAACAATTTCTCTTCCACTTTGCTCTCAGTTATTACAAGATCATTAAGCACCCTGCTACAATTTCATAACCTTCTGCCATTTTCAAACCTTAATAATTCCTCACGTGTGAATGTAGATGCAAAATACTCATTCAGTTTGTTTGCTATCTGAGCAGGATCATCTACAGTCGAACCATCGATGTCAAGTGGACCAATCAGATTCATCCTCTTCCTTTTAGAGTTTATATAAGTAAAGAAATCCTTGCTGTTTTTCTTAGCATCTTTTGCCAAGGTATTTCCATCCATGCTTGCTGCACCGCTGTCCATAATTCTGTCACATTCCTGGGTGGAGTATCCTAAGCTCATATGAACCTTTTCACAGCATCTCAAAGATGCTCCACAGGGGTTCATGTCTGGTGAACAGGGAGGCCATTCCTGGTGGTAAAATCTGTGGAATGCTCTTCAAACCATGTTCTAGTTGCCACCGCTCTGTGAGGTAGTGCATTGTCCTGCTGGAAGAGTCCACTGCCCTGTGGGTTCATGGTGACCATGAAGGAATGCAGATAGTCTGCAAGGATGGACACATAACCTAGATCATTCGGAGATTCTAGACATACCAGAAGTCCCATGTGCCAGTTGAACGTGTCCCAGACCATTACCAACCGTCCACCTGCCTGAACAGTTCCTTGTTGACATGATGGGTACAAAGCTTTGTGTGGTTTCTGCCAGATACACACCCTCCCATCTGCTCAAAATAACTGGAAATAGGACTCGTCAGACCAGGAGACCTCATCTCCAATCATCCAAGGTCCAGTGCTGCCGGCGTTCTTTCACCCAGTTGAGTCGTTGTGTCATGGTGTTAGCAATGGGGCTCTGGTGGGTTAGCTGCTCCCATAACCTATTATGGCTAATGATCATCTGATGGTCTTGGTGGAGATGTTTCTGGCACCTCCCTCGTTGAAGTCGTTGGTGATTTTTGCCACTGTCTCTCTACAGTTTGCTGAAACAATGCGAGACAAATGTCAACTGCCACTTTCATGCATCACCTTTCTCTGTCCACGATGAGATGTTATTCCAGGAATGGCGTATTCCCGATACACTCTTGATACTGTTGAACGGGGATAGTGCAATTTCTGTACCACCTCCACAATAGAGTGACCCATTTATCAGGAACCCACTATCGTCTGTCTTTCAAAGTCGGTTACTGCACGACGTTTATCCATACTAACATCAAATTGCCATCTATGTGGATGCAGTATACCTGTCTACCTGCCAAGCAGTGGGTTCATTCACTAACAAAAATGAACATTGTCCAGGAACCAGATATTCCATGAATTCTGTCCTTTCAGTGCATAAACTTAAGAATTGCATCAATTGACAGATTACTGTTACACATATCCATACCTATGCATTTAGATAATGAATGCAGTAGCCTTTTTCAATAATTGTAATGGCTGATAATCTTTATGATTTTGTCTTGATGTGAATTATAAGATTGAAGTTTCAATCTGCTTTAGTATTCTGAGTTGCTTCATATCAGTCTCACATGAAGTTTTCTGAGCAATGCAGACAGGCTGCCAGGGCAGGTCATGGGGTTTTGTCAATGATTTATAGGAATTTTGCTAGCAGGGAAAAGGAGGTGATTGTCCCTCTGTATAAGGCAGGGTCAGGCCACGCCTTGAGTACTGCATACAGGTCTGGAGGCCTCATTTTAGGTTTGGATGTAGATTTGCTTGAGCATGCACAGAGAAGGACAACAAGATTGGTGAGGGGAATGAAGGGATCCTCTTACCAAGAGAGGCTTAAGTTCTGCAAATTGCAGTGGCTTGAGACTAGGCACCCCTAGCGCGGTCATCTGATTAAGGTGTATAAGGCCTTGAATGGGTTGAGCATGCTGAATTCTGATGGTATCCTTCCACTTGTTCAGATTATGAACCTAAGGGGCCATAAATTCAAATTAAGAAAGGACAGGTATAGAATAGATGTGCAGAAATTTGCCTTTAGCCAGCGGGTGGTTAATTGCTGGAACAAACTTCCATCTGTCGTTGTGGAAGTTGATAGGTTGAATAAATTTAACGAGAAACTGGACAGGCATTTGGAGGGAATGGTGTGATTTATTTTTTTATTTATTTTTTTTTTTGGCTGATGCTGCATAAGCTCATACACTTGCTTTCTTACATCACATGCCACTATACTACATCATAAACAGTGAGGGTAGCACTTAGCTCAGCTGAGTGTCTTGCTTTTGCAAATATGAAATTGCACTCTACTCCATCCAAATTGAACAATAAAACTGTGATTCAATATCATCAATGCCTTGGGAGGGGTTACAGGAATAGCCTATCTAGTAGCAGGTAAAAATTAATAGGTCACACCATATCAATAAAACAGTGCTTTATTTGTCATAATCTAGTATTGTGACAAATTAATTTTTGTGAATAAAAAACATTTACCTGCAAGAAACACATTATGCCACACCACACAAACATATTGTACTTATGCTTAAGGTGAAAGATTCCTTTAGGTCTGTTAATTCCTGTTCTTGCAAATTTTTGGTGCTTCAACTTCTCAGTACTAGTTCATATGTTCTCCAGATTCTATAATTTGTTTTGTGTTTTCACTCTATGTTTGTGTATTGATTTTCATTGCTGTGTGGGCTGAAAACAGAATAACACACAGGAAATACCCTATTCCCTGTGACCTACTCTGCTCTACTCTCTACAGTCCAATTGTAGAGAACTTTAAGAATTTTTGCAATTTCTGTAGGGAGTTCAATTGGACCTTTCCAAATCAGTGGAAAGTGGTGAAATCCACTTTCTTACAGAGGATAGTCTGTTATCCTATGTCTTTCAAGACAGAGGATAATGCCTTAGCATTAGCATTAGCAGAGGCATATGATGCAAGAAAGCAAGCTTATTCAGCATCAGCCAAAAAAAAAAAAAAAAAAACCCACTCCCATTTCACCCCTCCGTTCGTTCGAAATACCTGTCCAGTTGAGCTTTAAATTTGTTTAGGCTATCAACTTCAACAACAAGTGATGGAAGTCGGTTCCACCAACCAACCACCCGCTGGCCAAAGGCAAATTTCCGCACATCTATCCGACATCCGTCCTTCCTCAATTTGAATTTATGCCCTCTGAGGTGATTATTCTGAGAAAGATGAAGAATCCCATTGGCATTGAGCATGCTCAAACCATTCAAAGCCTTATACACCTCTATCAGATCACCTCGCCGGTGCCTAGTCTCCAGACTCTGTAATTTGCAAAACTTAAGCCTTTCTTCGTAAGAGCAACCCTTTGTTCCATTTACTAATCTTGTTGCCCTTCTCTGTACCCGTTCCAGCAGCTCTACATCCTTCTTGAAATGAGGCCTCCAGACCTGTATACAGTACTCAAGATGTGGCCTTACCATTGCCTTATACAAGGGAATAATCACCTCCTTATCCCTGCTAGAAAAATTCCTGTATATCATTGACAAGACACCATGAGCTACTCTTGCAGCTCGTCTGCACTGCTCAGAGACCTTCATATCTGCCTGCACAATTACCCCCAGGTCCTTTTCATTCTCCACCACTGTCAGTGTAGTACCGCAGAGTTGATACGTTGCTCTGGGGTTACTGTTTCCCATATGCAGCACTTTACATTTGTCGATGTTAAACCTCATTTGCCACCTCTCAGCCCATCTGTTCAACCTTTCCAGATCCTGTTGCAGCAGCATAGCGTCAGTATTGTCCTTAACGACCCTGCCAACCTTTGTATCATCTGCAAACTTGGACATTAAACTTGATATCCCATCATCAATATCATTCATAAACACCGAAAACAACAACGGACCCAACACTGAACCTTGAGGAACTCCACTAATAACATTAGTCCACGTTGAGCAGTGTCCATTGATTACCACTCTCTGTCTTCTGACACTCAACCATCCCCTTATCCATAGCAGCAATTTGCCTCCAATGCCACACTGCTCCAATTTGTGCAGCAGTCTTCCATGTGCAACAGTATCAAAAGCCTTTCTAAGATCCAAATATATAATATCAAAGTTATTCCCTGCATCCAGTTCTTTTGTGACTACATCATAGTATCCAATCAAATTGGTCAGGCAAGACCTGCCCTTAACAAAACCATGCTGCGTCTGAGCTATAACTGAATTCTTGTCTAGATGATCCTGCAGTGCTTCTTTAACCAGTGCCTCCATTAATTTACCTGGAACAGAAGTTAAACTAACAGGTCTATAATTACATTTGTCAGCCTTTGAACCTCCTTTGTGAATTGGGGTCACATTTGCACATCTCCAGTCCATAGGTACCTCCCCTGAGTCCAAGGAAGCTCTCATAATTATGGCTAAGGGTTTGCTTACTTCCTTTGCTGCCTCCTTTAATATAACTGGATAGATCCCATCCACCCCAGGTGCCTTTTTTATGTTTATCCTCAACAATCTCTCCTCCACTTTCCTCTCAGTTATTACAAAATCATCCAGCTCACTGCCAATGTTTACTTTACCTACATCATTCTCCTTCCTGAATAACTCCTCATGCGTGAATGTAGATGCAAAATACTCGTTTAGATTGTTAGCCACCTGAGCAGGATCCTCAACTGTTGAACCATCAATATCCAGTGGACCAATCTGATTCATCCCTTTCCTTTTCGAGTTCAAGTATGTAAAGAACTCTTTTCTGTTTTTCTTGGCATCCTTGGCATCCTTTGCCAAGGATTTTTCATAGTCTGCCTTTGCCTGCCTAATCTCCTTTGTGACTTGGTTACAGACCAACTTATATCTATCATAGGCTTCCATGTCACCCATTAATTTGTATGTATCCCATGCATTTTTCTTCTCTGCCACATGTCTCATTAGTTCATCTGACAACCATTTAGGCCTAAACCTTGAACAATATTTCTTAGTTGGTATGTAAAGCCTGGTAGCCTCCAAGATTAGTTCCTTGAATGCTTCCCATTTTGAGTTTGCTGTTGGTAACATCATCAGTTGGTCCCACTGTATAGAATTTAAATACTGTCTCAGACCATCATAGTCGCCTTTACGAAAACAAAAACCCTTCCCTTTACCTCTGATGGTAGTTACCTCCTTGAGTAAATCCCACTTCAACACACTGTGATCACTGCCACCTAGTGGTTCATTTATCTGCAGGTTCTTAATGCATGAAGAATCACTACTGATAATCAGATCAAGAGTATTGCTCCCTCTTGTTGCCTCACGAACATGCTGATGTAGAAAACAATCATCCAATAAATCCACAAAAGCCTTGCTAGTGTGCGAGTGACCAACCCACAAATTCCAGTCAATATCCGGAAAATTAAAGTCCCCCATTATAAGACTCTCTGATTTACTGGCCCACTCTATTTCCCTGTACAATATCTTATTATACTCATCAGAGTCATTAGGCCTATAGCACACTCCTACTCTCAATTTTGATTTCCCTATGCTTATGTCACACCAAACTGACTCGACGCTGCCCTGTCCATCGATGTCGACTGGCTTCACTTCCTTGGACTTTATGTGTTTCTTAATTAATAGCATAACCCCTCCTCCCCTCCTGTCCTGTCTATCCTTTCTATACACATTGTATTCCCCAAATTCCAGTTCCGCATTACTTATATCTGTGTGACACCACGTCTCTGATATCCCAACAATATCTGCCTTTGATGTTTTGAGCAATACCTCAAATTCATCAAATTTATTTACCAAACTCCTAGCATTGGTGTACACGCAGGTATACATGCACCTGTTTCTATTCTTAGCTACCCTAACACAACCCATGTGTTTACTTGTACCGCAATGACTACCAGCAGTCTCTGAAATATCCTGCATCTTGTTTTTCAGACTTCTGCTCATTTCAATAGAAACAGTGCAAGAATCACTTCCACCTCTGCCACTGGCTACTGTTAATCTATTAGTCCTTGTATCCCCCCCAACTAGCAGTTTTCCGACCCACCTAACACTGCCTCGACAGCATCAGCAAAAATTCTTGCACCCTTTCTATTTAAGTGTATCCCATCCCTGTAGAAGCAATCTCTCCTGTTAACAAGTACAGTCCAGGCTGAAAAAAATTCTACCCCTTGAGCCTTGCACAATCCCTCCAGGGCCGAATTGATCGACAAGGCTCTCATCATATACTCCCTCCTATCGTGTCTGGGCAGAATTGCAGACACTTTCAAGTTCAACCCTAATTCACGGCTTTTTTTCAACAGTGACCTGTACTTGCTAAGTAATTCCGCCGGTCTCCTACTCTTAATATCATTAGTGCCAACGTGTACAACTATAAGTTATAAAGCCTTTTAAGTTATAATTTAAGATTTAATCTATAAGTACTCAAGACAAAAGTATGACTCCAAATTCTGGTTTCTCTGCTATTTAAAAAATGATATCAATCCATTCTTCTCTCTCTCTCTCAGAAGTTTTCATCACCTAGATTAGATGTTGGATGATACAATGAATTGAATTTATTTATTTTTTTTTGTGTGTGTGAATGAAAAACATTTACCTGCAAGATATTGGGAAACATTTATTAAAATATAGTACTGTTGGAGGTAATCATAGAAATCTCATGTGTTACTGTAAATGCAAAATACCCATTCAGTTTGTCTGCAGCAACCTTGGCAAGAGCATCAACAGTTAATCCATTCATATCAGTGACCAATGTGATTCAGCCCCTTCCTTGTAGTGTTTGCATTAAGTCAAGAAGTCTTGCTGCTTTTCTTTGCCAAAGATTTCTGCCCTAGCTTGCTTAACCTCCTTTATGATTTGATTGCAGACTAGTTTATATCTACTGTGGGCATCTGTATCACCTGATAATTTATGTACATCCATGCATTTTTCTTCACTGTCACAAATCTCATCAGTTCATTTGACATCCATTTAGATCATATACCTTGAACTGTATCTCTTAGTTGGTATAAAAATCATAGTAGCTGCTACAATAATATCTCTCTGAATCCTTCCCTTTTAGAATTTACCGCTGGTAACTCAGTTGGTCCCACTCCATAGAATTTAAAAACTGTCTGAGATGGCTGTAGTCACCTTTATGACAGCAAAAGCTCTTTCCTTGCCTCTGGCAGTAGTTACATATTTAAAGTAAATTCCACATTAATACATTGTGATCACTGCCTCCTAGTAGGTTACTTATTATGCAGATTCTTAATGCACGAAGAGACACTGCTGATAACCACATCAAGTGGCTTTCTCTTGTTTTCGCTCTAATATACTGTGAAAGAAACTAAGATTAGGCTAGCTTGAATCTATATTGGAAACTAGTTAACTGACTGCTAATTTTTTTGTTGAGAGTTTTTGCAGAAATCTTTTCTAAGAATATAGCTAAGTGATAGATGTTACATGCAGAACCCTTCAGGATATATTTTGGTCTTTCATACCCAAGATGTGCATAATACTTTTTATTTATTTATTTTTTATTTATTTTTTTTTTTGTACCTGTATCTCTAAATCCAAAAACAGAACATTTTTTTATTGAATGAATTGGCATTTAATCACTTATTTGATTGTTGGTTTTCTTAATCACAGGACATTAACCTAGAGCATTATTAAGATACCTGTATACATTAAGATTATTACAGAGTCAAACTCTAAATTTGTGTATAAAGAAGTGAGAAACCCCAAATACAGTTACAGATTAAAAGACATAATTATATGCCAATTGCATTCGGGTTTGTAAACGAGATGAGATTTTTTTTGAATTGGAATAACTTTAAACTTCAACTGTCCCTTGACATAAATAGATAACAACTGTAACTAATAGTCCTTCATACAATTCCTGGCCTGCAGAAAGAGGTTTTCATTGGAAGGACAGTCTTTGTACATAGTCTCATTAATCATGGAAGATCATGAGAACTTATTACCCATACGATACTGTGGGAAAAACTTTTGTCTTGTCAAAGAAAATTTAAGTTTGTGGGCCAGAAATAGTTAAAAAGAACAAAATTATATAACAGTTTTTTATTCATAAAAACTTTTACTTTGGACTATTCTCAAAAATTGCAAATTTATTGGTATAACATATGTAGTTTTCTCATTATTAAAAAAGTCAACATTTCTCTTTTGTTTCCAGCAAATTTTTTTTCCTATATAACTTCTGTCTCTATTTATTTCCCATATCTATGGATATCACAGCAATTATGATCACTATCCTTCTGTACTGTGTAAAAACGATCTAGACTTAAATCCCATGAAGACAGGAGAAATTGTTATTATTATTATTTTTTTTTTGTGCACCATTGTTGAGTTTGTCTCTAGTGAGAGTTGCACAGTTTGTTCTAAAAACACTGGTTTTTAACTAGCAGATTGACTATAGAATACATGTAATATACAAGCACAATACACTGATGCCTCATAACCTTGTTGCCTTAGCAAACACAAAATAATAAAGAACAACAAAAGAGTATAAGTGGATCAAGCAGTGACCACTATCTTACTAATTTACTCCTCTCCCCATTGCATATCTGTGGACTATTGGGAGTGCATTATAAGTTCTAAACCTATTAGAAAATGTACACTGCTGGCCACCATCAGTTCATAGTCAAGCTTCAAACTTACTAAACTAATTTTCCTTTCTCTTGGTTTGTTCCCCTTTCTTGCTTTATTCTATATTGAAAGTAAGAGGAGTATGCATTTCTTCATATGTATTTCCTGAAAATTTTAATAATGGTTATAACCTTAAGTGGCAATTAAAATAATTAAATTTCTACGCATAGTAAAGCAACTGTAATTTTATAGCATGTGCCTCTTTATTTTTTTTTCCAAACCATATATTGAGACTTACAAAAAATATGTTATCAAAATTAAGATATTTCTTAACTTAACAAATGAACAAGAAGCCAACAGCCATTTTTCTTTTGGGGATCTTTTTAAACTTTAATTTTAAATTCATTTTTATCATTTTATTTTCACTTTCAGTCACATTTACAAGCCCCAACACACAGGAGGGAAAAAAAGAAAGAAAACAAATTCCTTTTTGCTTTTTTTCAAAAGTTGAAAAGTTTATTAATGAAAGCCAGTATAACTAAATATTGATATTTCATATTTATCTTTTTTATTTCCAGGAGTCACATTGTATCAGCCTTCAGGAACATGGAATGTGTCTCATGTGGTAGCCATGTTTGATTCTGGAGCTGGGGTAGAAGTCATAGCAGCAGGTGACCATATGTCGGCTCATGTTTACCTTCCACTCACATTTATGGTAAGTTGCCAGTGTAATTTTTTTTTATAAAATTAGAAGAGTTCAATCAAAAGAGTAAAATATATAAGAGATAATTCAGATGAAACATAATCAGTTGGAATATGAGTAAAGGCACCTCCGTAGCCAGGTAGGAAGGAGCAGCAGTGCATAGCACATGCTTCTTGATTAGACCGGGGTTCGACTCTGTCACCACCAAATACAGAGGATGCGGAAAGGAGGAATGACCACCGCATATTCTCAGAGCAATATGGCCTTAGTTGCTAATGCTCCTAAAAACCAAATAACTAACTAACCAACTAATATGTGTAAAACAAACAGCTGCTTTTATACAACAGAAAATAGTATCCTTTAGGACTACTGTATAAGTAGAGGTGTCAGATACCCAACAGTGAGACAGAAATAATTTACATGCATTGGACATTTCCAAATGCACCAGAAACATTTGGAAATGACCAAATGTTTCCAGGTGATATGATTTTTGGCTTCAGAGGGTGAACATTCAGAGAACATTTGTTGCTGGTTGGTTGGTTTGTAGGATTTTATAAAGTTTTAGATGCATCAGCAACTTTGGCCATATTGCCTTGTATATAATGTCTGTAAACTGCATCTGTTCAGTGGGCAATTTGCTGTTTGTTGGATGAAAAAACAGGATTTCCTGATGTTTTTTTTTTGAAAGAAAAAACTGTGCTACTTCACCCAAGACTGACTACCTCAGCCATGTTTCAAAAAAAAAAAATACCTTTAAAAATTCCTTGCATAATTGACAGGATTTGAATTCAGGTCTTTTCCACCTGGTGTGGGGAGGATAGCAATTCTACTAACTGTGCTATCCATGCACAACAACATTATGCATGGGTTTCTACATGGAACATCTGGTGTGTACTATCATGAGGAAAGTGAATATTTCCTGGATCAAAAGTCATGAATTTTGGTGACGCCACAGTGACCCAAAGACCAAACACACAAATCAGCAGTAGAACCATTTCAACCCCACTCCCCTCCTAAAAAAAATTACCTCTATAATTCCTTTTTAACCAACATATAACACTGCTGATTACTTGATTTCCTGATGTCATCACAGTTAGTACCTGTCAATACAGCAAAATAACTGAGTAGCTATGGTGGACAATAGCCTCAAATTCATTAAATAAATTTGATGAATTTGAGGTATTGCTCAAAACATCAAAGGCAGATATTATTCGGATATCAGAGACATGGTGTCACACACAGATATAAGGAATGAAGAACTGGAATTTGGGGAGTACAATGTGTACAGGAAGGATAGACAGGATAGGAAGGGAGAAGGGGGTTATGCTATTAGTTAAGAAACATAAAATCCAAGGAAGTGAAGCCAGTCAACATCGCTGGACAGTGCAGTGTCGAGTCAGTTTGGTGTGACATAAACATTGGGAGATCAAAATTGAGAGTAGGAGTATGTTATAGGCCTAATGACTCTGATGAGTATAATAAGAAATAGAGTGGGAAATATTATGTACAGGAAAATAGTGGGCCAGTAAATCAAAGAATTTTATAATGGGGGATTTTAATTTCCCAGATATTGACTGGAATTTCTGGGTTGGTCACTCACACACTAGCAAGGCTTTTGTGGATTTATTGGATGATTGTTTACTACATCAGCATGTTTGGAAGGCAGCTAGAGGGAGTAATACTCTTGATCTGATTATTGGTAGTGATTCCTCGTGCATTAAGAATCTGCAGACAAAGGAACCACTAGGTGGTAGTGATCACAGTGTGCTGAAAAGGGATTTACTCAAAGAGGTAACTACCATCAGGGGTAAGGGAAGGGGGTTTTTGCTTTCATAAAGGTGACTACAGTGGTCTGAGACAGTATTTAAATTCTATATGGGGGGGGGACTAACTGATGATGTTACCAACAGCAAATTCAAAATAGGAAGCATTTAAAGAAGTAATCTTGGAAGCTACTAGGCTTTACATACCAACTAAAAAATATTGTTCAAGGTTTAGGCTTAAATGGATGTCAGATGAACTAATGAGACATATGGCAGATATGAAAAATGCATGGGATACATATAGATTAATGGGTGACATGGAAGCCTAAGAAAGATATAAGCTGATCTGTAACCAAGTCACTAAGGAGATTAGGCATGCAAAGGCAGATTATGAGAAATCTTTGGCAAAAGATGCAAAGAAAAACAGCAAAGAGTTCTTTACCTATGTAAACTCTAGAAGGAAAGGGACGAATCAGATTGGTCCACTAGATATTGATGGTTCAACTGTTGATGATCCTGCTCAGGTGGCTAACAAACTAAATGAGTATACTGCATCTACATTCACACATGAGGAGAAATTCCGGGAGGGGAATGCCAGAGGTGAATTAAACTCTGGCAGTGAGATAGATGATTTTGTAATAACTGAGAGAAAAGTGGAGGAGAAATTGTTGAAGATAAACATAAAAAAGGCACCCGGAATTAGAATTAGCATTAGTAGAGGCATATGATGCAAGAAAGCAAGCTTATTCAGCATCAGCCAAAAAAAAAAAAAAAAAAAACCACTCCCATTTCACCCCTACGTTCGTTCGAAATACCTGTCCAGTTGAGCTTTAAATTTGTTTAGGCTATCAACTTCAACAACAAGTGATGGAAGTCGGTTCCACCAACCAACCACCCGCTGGCCAAAGGCAAATTTCCGCACATCTACCCGACATCCGTCCTTCCTCAATTTGAATTTATGCCCTCTGAGGTGATTATTCTGAGCAACATGAAGAATCCCATTGGCATTGAGCATGCTCAAACCATTCAAAGCCTTATACACCTCTATCAGATCACCTCGCCGGTGCCTAGTCTCCAGACTCTGTAATTTGCAAAACTTAAGCCTTTCTTCGTAAGAGCAACCCTTTGTTCCATTCACTAATCTTGTTGCCCTTCTCTGTACCCGTTCCAGCAGCTCTACATCCTTCTTGAAATGAGGCCTCTAGACCTGTATACAGTACTCAAGATGTGGCCTAACCATTGCCTTATACACGGGAATAATCACCTCCTTATCCCTGCTAGAAAAATTCCTGTATATCATTGACAAGACACCATGAGCTACTCTTGCAGCTCGTCTGCACTGCTCAGAGAACTTCATATCTGCCTGCACAATAACCCCCAGGTCCTTTTCATTCTCCACCACTGTCAGTGTAGTACCGCAGAGTTGATACGTTGCTCTGGGGTTACTGTTTCCCATATGTAGTGCTTTACATTTGTCAATGTTAAACTTCATTTGCCACCTCTCAGCCCATCTGTTCAACCTTTCCAGATCCTGTTGCAGCAGCATAGCGTCAGTAGTGTCCTTAACAACCCTGCCAACCTTTGTATCATCTGCAAACTTGGACATTAAACTTGATATCCCATCATCAATATCATTCATAAACACCGAAAACAACAACGGACCCAACACTGAACCCTGAGGAACTCCACTAATAACATTAGTCCACGTTGAGCAGTGTCCATTGATTACCACTCTCTGCTTCTGCCACTCAACCATCCCCTTATCCATAGCAGCAATTTGCCTCCAATGCCACACTACTCCAATTTGTGCAGCAGTCTTCCATGTGCAACAGTATCAAAAGCCTTTCTAAGATCCAAATATATAATATCAAAGTTATTCCCTGCATCCAGTTCTTTTGTGACTACATCATAGTATCCAATCAAATTGGTCAGGCAAGACCTGCCCTTAACAAAACCATGCTGCGTCTGAGCTATAACTGAATTCTTGTCTAGATGATCCTGCAGTGCTTCTTTAACCAGTGCCTCCATTAATTTACCTGGAACAGAAGTTAAACTAACAGGTCTATAATTACTTGTGTCAGCCTTTGATCCTCCTTTGTGAATTGGGGTCACATTTGCACATCTCCAGTCTATGGGTACCTCCCCTGAGTCCAAAGAAGCTCTCATAATTATGGCTAGGGGTTTGCTTACTTCCTTTGCTGCCTCCTTTAATATAACTGGATAGATCCCATCCACCCCAGGTGCCTTTTTTATGTTTATCCTCAACAATCTCTCCTCCACTTTCCTCTCAGTTATTACAAAATCATCCAGCTCACTGCCAATGTTTACTTTACCTACATCATTCTCCTTCCTGAATAACTCCTCATGTGTGAATGTAGATGCAAAATACTCGTTTAGATTGTTAGCCACCTGAGCAGGATCCTCAACTGTTGAACCATCAATATCCAGTGGACCAATCTGATTCATCCCTTTCCTTCTTGAGTTTAAATATGTAAAGAACTCTTTTCTGTTTTTCTTTGCATCCTTTGCCAAGGATTTTTCGTAGTCTGCCTTTGCCTGCCTAATCTCCTTTGTGACTTGGTTACAGACCAACTTATATCTATCATAGGCTTCCATGTCACCCATTAATTTGTATGTATCCCATGCATATTTCTTCTCTGCCACATGTTTCATTAGTTCATCTGATGAGATGAACTAATGAGACATGTGGCAGAATGAGACATGTGTGAGAATGGATGGGATCTATCCAGTTATATTAAAGGAGGCAGGAAAGAAAGTAAGCAAACCATTAGCCATAATTATGAGAGCTTCTTTGGAGTCAGGGGAGCTACCCATGGACTGGAGATGTTCAAATGTGACCCCAATTCACAAAGGAGGATCAAAGAGCGACACAATAATTATAGACCTGTTAGTTTAACTTCTGTTCCAGGAAAATTAATGGAGGCACTGGTTAAAGAAGCACTGCAGGATCATCTAGACAAGACTTCAGTTATAGCTCGGACACAACATGGTTTTGTTAAGGCAAAGTCTTGCCTGACCAATTTGATTGGATACTATGACGTGGTCACAAAGGAACTGGATGCATGGAATAACTTTGATATCATATATTTGGATCTTAGAAAGGCTTTTGATACTGTTGCACATGGAAGACTGCTGAACAAATTGGAGCAGTGTGGCATTGGAGGCAAATTGCTGCTATGGATAAAGGAATGGTTAAATGGGAGAAGAGAGAGAGTGGTAATCAATGGACACTGCTCATCGTGGTCTAATGTTATTAGTGTAGTTCCTCAGGGTTCAGTGTTGGGTCCATTGTTGTTTTCTGTATTTATAAATGATATTGATGATGGTGTATCAAGCTAAATGTCAAAGTTTGCAGATGATATGAAGGTTGGCAGGGTTGTTAAGGACACTAATGACAGTACGCTGCTGCAACAGGATCTAGAAAAGTTGAGCAGATGGGCTGATAGGTGGCAAATGAAGTTTAACATTGACAAATGTAAAGTACTACATATGGGAAGCAATAACCCCAGAGTAATGTGTCAACTCTGTGGTACTACACTGACAGTGGTAGAGAACGAAAAGGACCTGGGGTAATTGTGCAGGCAGATATGAAGTTTTCTGAGCAGTGCAGATGGTCTGCAAGAGTATCTCATGGTGTATTGTCAATGATATACAGGAATTTTTCTAGCAGGGATAAGGAGGTAATTATCCCCTTGTATAAAGCAATGGTCAGGCCACACCTTGAGTACTGTATACAGGTCTGGAGGCCTCATTTTAAGAAGGATGTAGAGCTGTTGGAACGAGTGCAGAGAAGGGCAACGAGATTAGTGAATGGAACAATGAGTTGCTCTTATGAAGAAAGGCTTAAGTTTTGCAAATTACAGTGTCTGGAGACTAGGCACCTGCGAGGTGACCTGATTGAGTCGATCTGATATAAAGCCTTGAATGGTTTGAGCATGGTCAATGCTGATGGGATTCCTCGTCTTGCTCAGAATAATCACCTGAGAGGGCATAAATTCAAATTGAGGAAAGACAGATGTAGGATAGATGTGCAGAAGTTTGCCTTTAGCCAGTGGGTAGTTAGTTGATGGAACAGACTTTCATGAATGGAGGGGTGAAATGGGAGCTTTTTTTTTTTTTTTTTTTTTTTTTTTTAGCTGATGCTGCATAAGCTGCTTTCTTGCATCATATGCCTCTACTAATACTAATAAGCAACAGAAAACCACTGATGCATGATATAAAGTATACAGTGTTGCTCCACAGCAGTGCTTATCTTCACACAGTCCTTGATATCCAGACTCAGCCATATGTACACTGTGGCTCAGTGTCACAACACCCACGACCCAGAAGCAGCATATTTTCACACCTTTCCCAAAGAAGGCACCCGAATGTCATTACATTCATTCAGACTATGAAGTGGAGACCATCACACATAAGACATATCAAGTACTTTCACTAACATTGAAACTTGCTGACAGATCGAAAACTGTAAATGCTGTAGGCACTGCATCAGTTTTCCTGTCATTTACCTTTACAGCTTATTCCCAACCACATACAGTATCTTTACTGCTGAGCTGTATGCTGTAAAGCTTGCACTTGAACAGCTTGTTGAATGCTCCATTTCACCAGTCCTAATGTGTACTGACTCTCTCAGTGCAGTCTTTGCCATAAGTGAGAATCTCTCTGCCTGTCATCCTACATTGAAAACTATTCACTGTCAGTTACTCTTGTGCAAAGAGTCCAATCAATTAGTAACATTTTGTTGGGTACTGGGACATTCTGGAATTCCGGGAAATGAATCTTCTGATCTTGCCACTAAAAAATCTCTTACCACATTCTCACATCGCTTTTGGGTTCCATGTACGGATTACAAGCCTGTAATTCACAAGGCATGTTATGAAAACTGGTCACAAATCTGGTGAAGTAATACCGACAACAAACTTTACGAGATCAAACAAAAACCAGAGGTGTGGCTGTCTGGATTCAGACAAAATAGACAAGATGAAGTGGTATTGGCAAGACTCAGAATTGGGGCGCATTATAGCCTTAGTAGCTAATGCGCCAATAAAACCAAACAAAACAAAACAAACTCAGAATTGGGCATACTTATATTACACACCTGTTTTTATTATTGGGAGAAGATCCACTCCAGTGCACTTCCTGTCAGACACAACTTACAGTTCACCACTTTCTTGTAGACTGTCCTCTTTACTCATTAATGCGTTCCAGCACCTTTTGGTCATTCAGAAAATTAAATGAACCCTAGATTTTATCTAATTTTCTTGGAACCCATGCAGACATAGCAGAACTGTTAACATAGTTAAATTGTTAAAAGCTATGTGGATATAAGAAATAAACTATGAACTGACACAATTTGGCCTTAGGAGCCCTTGTGTCATTAAACTTAATAACAACAACAACATTGAAACTTATTCAGGACTCAAGTTACTTCAGTATTCATTATTACTATTACTATTACACTAAGTTACAAAGTATACAGAATAAACAAAAGTACTAAAATAAGAATTTTGTTTTGCAAGTATTACAACAGCAAATAATAGCCCAGGATATGAATACTCTGTCTCTTTAACAGATATATACAATTATACATAATAAAGAATGTATTTCTTATTTTAATGTACGACTCATCAGCTGCATGACTAGTAATAATGGTGAAAAAAAAAAAAAAATGAAACTTAGCAATCTTTGTTATTACATACAAGAAATTGATCAAATTTCTCCACAATACATTATTAAAAACAAAATGTCGTTAAAATTGATAGAGATTGTGCATACTTTGTCATAAATTATTCCTTGATATTCATGGAATATGCTTCTCTAAAACTGCTCAGCCACTGGGTATACCTCTCTGAAATTCAAAATATTTTAAAATCTGGCACCTTTCAATTCCTAATACTGTATATTATTATTATAACTCTGCTTTTTCATAGCATCAAAAATATGATACACGTAAAGAAGCCTTTATTGTATAATTAAATATTAGTAATAATAATTGAAGACTTCTGATATGAGATTGTTAATTGGATATAAGAAGTTCTACTTAATTTTTTAAAATCTTAATTTTTGTTTTCATTTCATTTTTGGAAACTTTTATCAGAATAAAACAAGAGGCCTCTTAGGAAATTGGTCAAGGATAACAGAGGATGATCTGGTCATACCAGATAGTAATTATATTCAGATTAATAAAGATTCCAGATATATTTATGAGAAGTTTGGTATGCAATGTAAGTATATGTTAATTCAAATATTAATAATACATTAGTTAATAATACAGCGATAATAAAAACATGGTGAAAATGGTTGAACCAAGTGTACTAGATTAAGTCTGTGTTAAAATTAGCACATTTGAACAATTTTTTACAGTTAGTTTTTAATATAATGTTCCAAAGTTGTAATAAACACTCAGTAATTACTATTACAGAGTAACACCTGATGATAAATTATTATCATTATTAAACTTTCTTTGTAGGTTTATTTCTATTAGCCCTTAGAAAAACTATGATTTAGTAAATCGGTTTCAGACTAACCCGAAATAAGAACTGAAATAGCAAGGAAAAGAAATAGTGTAGAAAGTGATCAGGAATATATTTGGAGAAATTATATCAGACATTTCAAAGACCAAAGGATTAGAAAAGTATAAGTCAAATTTCCTGTAATATTGGAGAGGTCTGTATAAGAGAATCACCAAAATGTAGAAAAAAAATGTATGAAAATATTTTGAAGTGCCCACTCAAATTTTTAGCTCTAATATAATAATTTTAACATCTCTTTCCTCAATCATAGAGATAAAAAAAAAAAAAAAAAACAGACCCACAATGGTTGGGAAAAAATTTGTTGCACAAATGCTACACAAAATGGCAGTCCTATATTTTTCTAAAGAGTGGGGGAGAGGGTCTAGGTCTATGTTTCTCTAGGACAATATACAGTAGCTGTGACAGTTGCAACATATGAGAAAGATGTGTTAAGGTCTACTTCCATCTCTTCTCTATAGTAAAAACTTGTCCTCATGTGTCTATCACTTTTTTTTCTGTCCTCAAATGATACCTTAGAATATAATGCCCATGCTCATACAGTAACACGTGCTGTGAGCCATGATCCTGCTGATGTTATTTAAGGATATGCCATGACAGTTAAGTTTTACTGTCAGGAGGTGGTTGCCTTTGAACGCTATGGTTGTTTTATCACTTTTAATTTGTAATATTTAGTATATTTTATTTTTGCAATAAAATTTTATCCTGTCTTATTTTATCTTATTGTTATTTTAATAAAGTTTCAGTCATTGAATGTTGGTGTATTGAATTGCAGTTATTATGAGTCAGAACTTTCCCAACTCCAGAGGCCTATATGAAGAATTAGAATATGGAAGTTCTGCACCAGATAAAGTAAAAAAAATTCATAGGTGGCTTTAATGCCATTCTATAGAATTTTTTGAGACTAACATCAAGAAATATCTACATTATGAAACGGCTTTGTATGAAAAAAGAAGGGATCTATGTTGAACATTGAATGCAGCATCATGTGGCTCTGTACACTATCAATTTTTTTTTTTTTTTTTTTTTATGAAAACCAAAAACATGGGCAGTATTAGAACCTACAGTACTTAGTACTGTGCATGGATTGGAGAATGAGAAGATGAAAGAATTTATTTTTTGGCATTAGACTTTAACTTCTGAAGATTGTAATTTTCAGGAAATACGTATGAAGGAAGATTGTTCCAGAAAACGGCAGTTAAATGAATAAATGAGGAAGAAGAAAAGTTGGTTCTGTGAGTTTGAAGTTGGACAGTAAAAGAATTTGACCAGTTGTGACACATGTTCGGACTTGTTTGGAAGAGAAAGCAGGAATTATAGAAGCCAATTCAGAAGAACAGTGCCCGTGGACATATCTATAGAAAAGGCATGCAGCAGAAACAAACTTCTATGAGACAGAGAGTGGAGAGACTCTGTTAGAGGTGAGTCATTAATTAACCTAACTGCTCTCTTTTGAATGGAATCTAGTCTGAGGAGGTTTGGGGGGGGGACATATTGTTCCCACATCTGGGGTGCTGCCCCAGAAGTGGGAATAATATTCCATGGTAGGACGGATTTGCGATTTGTAGAGAGTGAACAGCTGTTTGGAAAAAAATAAATGCTGACAAGTGAAAGAGAAAACCAAGTTTTTAAACATAGAGGAAGCAATATCTATAAAAATGTGCTTATGCCAAGAGAGAGATTAGAAGTCAAGGTAATCCCCATAGAGATACATGATCTTGCCTAGAAATCAGAATGTCATTGAAGATAAGCATAGGATTATAATAATCATTTTTTGAGAGATATAAGACAGGACTGAGTTTTAAAAGGATTAAAATCGACTAAGTTATCTTTGCCCCCACTGGAGATCAGTATTTGAGGAATTGGTAGTGGATATTTGATAAGTTGAAGCTGTTTAAGCAGGGCAAGGTTTCTCAAACTGGAATGCAATGTGCTATCATCAATGAAACTGTGGATAGGATTTCCGGTCAATGGAAGAAGCTCATTAATATACAAGAGGAAAAGAGTGGGAGAAAAAATTTAACCTTGGGGAAGCATTAATGGAGAAGTTAGAAGACAGAAAGCCATCTACCATTATCTGAAGTGAGTGGTCAGAGAGAAAACTGGATACCTAATTACAAAAACAATTGGGAAATCATTAGATGAAAGCTTATTTCTTAGAGGACCTTTATGCCAAACACAATCAAAAGCCTTTGAATTATCAAGAGCAACTGCTTGAGTTTCACCAAACTTTTCCATTGAATTTGTCCATAGATGAGTAACATAAGCCAGAATATCATCAGTGGATCAACATTAACAGAATCCATACTGGCCATCATTGATAAGATGGAAGGTTTCTAGATAGTTTAAGAGTTGGTGGCTAATTGATTTCTCCATTACTGTAGAAAGAGTAGAAGTAATTGCAATGGGACATAATTGGATGGGAGTGATTTATCATCCTTTTTAAGAATTGGCTAGATATGAGCAAATTTCCAAACAGAATGAAACACACCTTTGGAATAAAAAAGTGAAAAAAGGCGACACAAAACAGGAGTAAGTTGAGGAGCACAGGTTTTTGAGAACAAGTGGAGAAATACTATCATGACCTGGAACTTTCTGATATCAAGATTCATCAAAATCCTTCTGACATCCTTTTGACAGAAGACCATAGGAGGCATTGAATAGAGCATACTGGGATTGGTATGAAGTGGTTTACCAAGATCATTAATACATGAGTTTGAAGAGAAATGGGATGCTAGTAGGTCAGCTTTATCCTTGACTTGAAGTGGCAATAGAACCATCTGGTTTTGACAGAAGTGGGAACAGAGACGGGCAAATCTGTCGGAATTTGAATGTAGTCATTTAATTTAAATCATTCTCATACTTGGATATAACCTCCATGCACAAGTACATGGTGGGTGACCACCCAAGTGTGAACCAATGTAAGCAGGGGTCGAGGTGTGGCACCCACACCACATGGAGGAACGCCACCCCTCTATGTTACCAGGCAATACTAGGTGGTAGATGACTCTCATCAACCAGTGCAATACCACCACTTTGCTTATTGGAGGCTTGAAGTGGTGGAACCCATGTTTAGTCTCTAGAGCTAAGTTCTGGTCAACCCTTCCCTATCTCTTCCATCATGCAGTATGATTGATGACTTTTGAGGTTATGATGAACATCGTGGCGAGATCCAATATTCCTTACATTTCGAGGGTACAGCTCTAAAACGGTGTTCACAGGCTGGCCGCTAGTTAGTACACCGGACCGAACCTATTGGTAACTCTCTAGGAGGCTTCCGGATCAGCTAGTGTATAATCTTGCTACCTCTACTCTGCCAGATAGTGACTGGAGGGAGTCCGAGTAGTGTGTATGAGGGGAGCATTGTCGAGGCCACGTTATGTCCAGGATCTGGGTATATTCTTACCATGTGTACGCGATATCCAAAAATTTCATTACTTCATACAGCATGTCCCACTCACTTTTTCTTACTATTGAATACACCATGAATTGTCAAACTAATAGAGCAAGCTTATCTGCGAAAAGATCTAAACCTCCCAAGCACTTCCTAATTCATTTCACAAATATACGTGGTCTCAATTCTAATCTCAACGATGTCCATTTCCACTTGCAGTCTGCCAAACCCCATGTACGTTTTCTGACAGAATCTCAGTTATCGGTTGATTCAACTACTGCTCATCTCAGATGCCCAAATTATTCACTGTATTATTCCTTTCACCTCAAAGGTAGTACTTGTGCATATGTCCGTTCTGATATTCCCTGTCAGAGACTTGGCAATTTGGAATCTCCTCTCTTTGATCTTCTCTGGCTTAAAATCTCTCTACCTCATTGTGTCAAATTCATCTGTTGTCTCTACCGTTCTCCCAACTCCACTAATCACTTGGAGCTCTTTGACTTCCTCTCTTTGCAACTTGACTTTCTCCAGTCCAATTTTCCTTGGTGATTTTAATGTTCACAACTCCAGCTGGCTTCCATTTTCTAGTCACACCGACCCAGCTGGTCGAGATGCTGAGGCTTTTGCAATTATTAATGACCTTGCACAGATTGTTCATTTACCTACAAGAATACCGGACAATCCTAATCATACAGCCAATACGCTTGATCTTTTTCTCACAAACAACCCTTCTAAATACATGGTCGAAGTGAGAGGTCCTTTAGGCACTTCAGATCAAAACTTAGTGATTGTCTCTTCTCCAATGGAACCTTTATCTCATGGCTATTTCCAACCTCATGTTTTTTGGCATTACACGAATGCAAAATGGGATGACCTGCGAGACTTCTTTTCTTCTTTTCCTTGGTCAGATTACTGTTTCAAAACTTCTAATGTCAACGTTTGCTCAGATCGTGTGAGTGAAATTATTCTTGCAGGAATGGAATCCTTTATCCCACACTCCACTTTAAAATCTCGTCCTTTATCAAAACCTTGGTTTTCCAATAAATGTGCTAAGGCTGTTCAAGAGAAGAATGTTGCATATCTTAATTGGCTTGTTTCTAATTGTTCAGTTTCATTTTCTGCGTACACCAAAGCTCGCAACAATTGTAAAGCAGTTATTAATCGGCCCAAACTAGAGTTTGAACAGGCTAAGAGTAGAAAACTTGCTTCTTACCCTACCCACCTACAATATAAAGCTATTGGCCGCAACTTTTGCCCATCTCTGCTCCCACCTCTGTCGAAACCAGATGGTTCTGTTGTCACTTCAGCCAAGGATAAAGCTGACCTGCTAGCATCCCATTTTTCTTCCAACTCATGTATTAATGATCTTGGTAAAACACCTCCCACCATTCCCAACACACTCCATTCAATGCCTCCTGTGGTCTTCCGTCAGAAGGATTTTGACGAATCTTGATGCTAAGAAAGCTCAAAGTCCCGATGGTATTTCTCCACGTTCTCAAAATCTGTGCTCCTGAACTTACTCTTATTCTTTGCCGCCTTTTTTCACTTTCTTATTCCAAAGGTGTTTTTCCTTCTGCTTGGAAATTTGCTCATATCCAACCAGTTCCTAAAAAGGGTGACAAATCCCTCCCATACAATTATCGTCCCATTGCAATTACTTCTACTCTTTCTAATGTAATGTTGAAATTAATTAACTGCCAACTCTTAAACTACCTAGAAACCTTCCATCTGATCAACGATCGCGAGTATGGATTCTGTCAGTGTCAATCCACTGGTGATATTCTGGCTTATGTTACCCATTTATGGACTAATTCAATGGAAAGGTTCGGTGAAACACAAGTAGTTGCTCTTGACACCTCAAAGCCTTTCGGTCGTGTTTCGCATAAAGGTCTTCTAAACAATCTTCCATCTTATGGTTTGCCAACTGTTTTTAGTAATTGTTTATCCAGTTTTCTCTCTGATCGCTCACCGAGGGTGATGGTAGATGGCTCTCTGTCTTCTAACTTCTCCACTAATGCCGGTGTCCCCCAAGGTTCAGTTCTTTACCCCACTCTTTTCCTTTTGTATATTAATGACCTTCTTCCATTGACTGGAAATCCTATCCATAGTTTTGCTGATGATAGCACATTGCATTCCACTTTCCATTTTGAGAAACCTTGTCCTGCTCAATCAGCTTCAACTTCTTGAAAATCTGCTACCAATTCCTTAAATGCCGATCTTCAGGTAATTCTTCAGTGGGGCAAAGACAACTTAGTTGATTTCAACCCTTCTAAAACTCAGTCTTGTCTTATATCTTGCAAAAAGAACTCTTCTGCTCCTATGCTTACCTTTAGTGACACTTCGATTTCTAGGCAAAATGATATATCTCTTTTGAGGATTACCCTGACTTGTAATCTCTCTTGGCACAAGCACATAACAAATATTGCTTCCTCTGCATCAAAAAACTTGGTTTTCTCTTTCGCTCTCAGCATTACATTTCTTCCAAACAGCTGCTCACTCTGTATAAATCGCGAATCCGCCCTACCATGGAATATTGTTCCCACATCTGGGGTGGTGCCCTCAAAACCTCTCTCAGGCTTCTTGATTCCATTCAGAAGAGGGCAGTTAGGTTAATTAATGATTCATCTTTAACAAAGTCTCTCCATTTGCTGTCTCATAGACGTACTGTTTCTGCTGCATGCCTCTTCTACAGATACTTCCATGGGCACTGTTCTTCTGAATTGGCTTCTATAATTCCCACTTTCTCTTTCAAAACAGTCCGAACACTTGCAGCCACCAGCCAACATCCATTTACTGTCCAACTTCAAACTCACAGAACCAACTTTTTATCTTCCTCATTTATTCATTCTACTACCATTTTCTGGAACAACCTTCCTTCATACGTATTTCCTGAAAATTACAGTCTACAGAAGTTCAAGTCCAACGTCAACAAATATCTTCTTTCATCTCAACCTCCAATTCAAGCACGGTACTAAGTACTATAGGTTCTAATACCTCTCGTGTTTGGAGTTTACATTAAAAAAAAAAAAAAACCTTTAAACTACTGTGTTTTGTTACACCCTGTAGCATTATAATGAATAAAGTTCATTAATTCAAATTTCATTGCTCATAAGTTGCTAATAATTTGACACTACTTGTGCATTGGTTCTATAAGATAACAGTAATCAATAATAGCTATGAAGCATTTGTGTCATCTACTGTTTAGATTGCCAAACACTTTAGCATGTATTTAAAAATCATTCAATTACTTCAGTGTAATGGATCTAATATAAATGTTTGATTCTAGGGAGATTAACAGAAATGGACCAGCCTGGGATTGGTGCATCATTATTTTATCATGATGCAATACAATATTCAGAATATGATGACAGATCTTTTGAGCCTGAGTTTGGTAGTCCACCACCGATTACAACAAAATTTAATTACAGTGAAAATGAACTAAACAAGGTAAATATATTATATTCTTAAAATTCTGTTACTTTTGAAATCATAGTTATACTGAATTTTCTTCATTTATTGTTCCAATAATTAAAACAACTTTAATGACAGTTTCAAAAGTAGAAAAGTACAGGGAAATTTGTTGAGGGTTGTTTTCTGTTAATTCAAGATTACCAGTCTTTTACTGAATGGTGAAAAGATCACTACAGGCATGCCTCACTTTAAGGCACTTTGCTAATACGGTTCTTTTCAATTATATTCATATTTATTATTTTTGGCGCTTGCTTGCTGTTAAGGGGGTTTTCACTGGCCACGTGCACATCAGCTAAATCGAGTGAGTTGACCGGCGCCGTTTTGTTACCCACGCTCACTGTTTACAGCATTTGTGCACTTCGTGTCTCAGTGTCGTATCCTGGAAATTTTCAAAATTTTTCAAACTTTTTACTTGTTATTGTTATTATTGTAATTATTAATTACGGTACACAGTACAGTGGTCCCTAAGTGTAGTGCTAGTGAAAAGAATAGTTTCAAGTCATTTACTTTAAATCAAAAGCTGGAAATGATTAAGCTTAGTGAGAAAGGCATGTCGAATTCCGAGATAGGCTGTGACCTAAGTTTGGTGTGCCAAACAGTTAGCACAGTATTGAACTCAAAGGAGAAGTTCTTGAAATAAATTAAAAGTGCTACTCCAGTGAACATGAAAGTGATAAGAAAGCTAGACAGCCTTATTGCCGATATGGGGAAAGTTTTAGTGGTCTGGATAGAAGATCAAACCAGCCACAACATTCCTTTAAGCCAAGGCCTAATCCATAGCAAGGTCCTAACTCTCTTCAATTCTATGAAGACTCAGAGGCGAGGCAGCTGCAGAAGAGAGGTTTGAAGCTAGCAGAGGTTGGTTGATGAGATTTAAGGAAAGAAACTATCTCCACAACATAAAAGTGAAGGTGAAGCAGCTAGTGCTGATGTAGAAGCTGCAGAATGAGCTAGCTAAGGCTATCCAAATTAGCTAGCTAAGGTAACTGATGAAGGTAGCTACACTAAGTATCAGATTTTCAATGTCAACAAAACAGTCCTATATTGGAAGAAAATGCCGTCTAGGACTTTCATAGCTAGAGAGAAGTGAATGCCTGGCTTCAAAGCTGCAAGGGAAAGGCTGACTCTCTTGTTAGGGGCTAATGCAGCTGGTGACTGCAAGTTGAAGCCAATGCTCATCTACCATTCTGAAAATCCTAAGGCCCTCAAGACTTATGCTAAAGCTAGCCTACCTGTGTATTATAAATCAAACAACAAAGCCTGGATGACAGCAGATCTGTTTACTATGCGGTTTACTGAATATTTCAAGCCACTGTCGAGGCCTACTGCTTTATAAAAAAATTCCTTTCAAGATATTACTGATTAGTGAGAATGCACCTGGTCACCCAAGAGCTCTGGTGGAGATGTACAAGGAGATTAATGTTGTTTTCCTGCCTGCTAACACAACATCTGTTCTGCAGTCCATGGATCAAGGAGTAATTGCTGCTTTCAAGTCCTATTATTTAAGATGGACATTTGTTAAGGCTATAGCTGCCTTAGATAGTGATACCTCTGATGGGCCTAGAAAAAATAAATTGAAAGCCTTCTGGAAAGGATTTACCCTTCTAGATGCCATTAAGAACATTCATGATTCATGGGAAGAGGTCAAAATATCAACCTTAAAAGGAATTTGGAAGAATTTGATTGCCACCCACATGGATGACTTTGAAGGGTTCGAGACTTTAGTGGAGGAAGTGACTGCAAATGTTGTGGAAATGGCAAGAGAACTGGAAGTGGAGTCTGAAGATGCGGCTGAATTCCTGGCATCTCATGATTAGCTTTAACAGATGAGGACTTGTTTTTGGTAGATTAGCAAAGAAGGTTACTTTTTGAGATGGAATCTACTCCTGATGAAGGTCCGGTGAGCATTGTTGAAATGACAATGAAGGATTTAATACACTACATTGACTTACTTAATAGAGTAGTTTCAGGCTTTGAGAGGACTGATGCCAATTTTGTAAACAGTTCTACAGTGAGTAAAATACTATCAAATGGTACAGCATGCTACAAAGCAATCCTTCATGAAAGGAAGCATTAGTCAATAAGGCAAACTTATTTGTTGTCTTATTTGAAGAAAGTGTCACAGCTACCCCAACCTTCAACAACACATAGCCTTACCATTCAACAGCCATCAATGTCAAGGCAAGACTCTCCACGAGCAAAGAGAATAAGATTCATCTAAGACTCAGATGATGAAGCTCCACTGTCTCCTTCAGCCTTCCTTCCATAATTACTTCTAAAATGTTCATTTGTCAGTCACCATAAGCAAAGGACGGAAATATTTTAAGGTTAGCAATACAGTACTGTAGTATTTTATTATTTTTTTTATTTATTTATTATTTTTACTTTTGCATCATTTTTTTAGGCCTAGCACTATTGTGCACTTAATAAATGATAGTGTAAATATGTTTTTAGGCTTTTATATGCACTGGCAAACCCTTAAAAAAGGCTGTGATTCGCTTTAAGGAGATATTTGCTTTACGGCGGCGGTGTGGAACCTAACCTGCTGTATTAGTGAGATATGCCTGTACTATACTACAGATCTCATGCAATTGGTAATATGAGGTCTCTGGATGAAGTTAGCTCTCATTGGCTTTCACCAATCATGATTAATGGCTGGGCATCTCCTATTCTAGTTGCATATTCAAAAAGAACATGATACACTTTGCCATGAATTTAAAAGTTTGGGGGGAAGAGTTAACTGTGTGCTGTTAATTGCTCTTAGAACATTTTCAAAACTCTTACCAAAATAATATACAGTCAGTTCTGCTATAATGCGGTACATGTGTTCCTAAAAATCTCAGCATTATCGTATTTCATGCATTAAAAGCAACAGGACTTATGGGAAAAAACAGGGATAGGGACAGAGCACTCAAATAAAAATGTTTAGTCTGGTAAGTAAAACACTAAAAAAAGTTAGAAAACCCAATTAAATTGCTAACAGAGGTTTAAACATCTTAAATTTCTAATAAATAAATAAATATTGCTGTAAATATAGCACTTTACCTTGACAAGATATGAAGTTTGCTTGATTGATATTTCTGTTAACTCACATTTTCTTCTTTTTTTTATTATAAAAATTAAAATAGTAAAAAAGATAAGCATTCAATAACAACAAACACGGGACACAAATTGCACAAGTGTGGCAAGTTTACGAAGAGAAGTTTCTGAAAATTTATTTATGTTTTTATACGATTGAAGATTTCATGGAGGGGGATACACATTTCACCATAATAACGGAAAAGCCCACAGAATTCCAGCTATCAGTATTTTGGTATTTGGTATGTTGAAGGTCTTGCGGCTCCTGGGATTTCTCCCATCTCCGCGGTGTTCTCTGTATCGAGTGACAGTACCCTGTCAAGCCAGAGATTTAAAGTGTGTGGATCGTGTATAGTGTAGTCTGTTGTGCCCATTGTTCATCTGGCTTATTGGCCATCAGGCTCCTGATGGGACCCGACGTTGCCCATACCGCGCCACGTGGAGGCTAGCCAGGTGTTACCAATAAGGAATCAGTACTCTGGCAGGTCCTGCCACCTACTTTCCTCAGATTTCAATGGCTAGGACCTATATAAAAAAAAAAAAAGAGAGATTGCTTTAATCGCTGTTGGTGCTTTGTTTGGTCAAGCTATCAGTATTATCAGAAATGCAGTAAGATTGAGTTTACTACCCATTTATAACTTTTCAGTTAGTGCTAATTTATAATTAGCACTAACTGAAAAGGGCAATAAACCAGGAACTGCAAATTGTTTTTTTGTTTTATGGTAGTGATGTCCAGGAATGTGCTCCTCTGCTCACGCTATCACTCCTCACAAAATTTCTGTTTGAACAGAAAAATGTGAGCTCCAGAAAACACGAGTCCGCCTACAATATCACATTATCTTGTGAATATAGCAAATGACAACAGTGTATCTCCGACCAATACAATTACACTAAATGGGAAATATAGCTCTCACACATTTGACGTTTGACATTTTTTAAGCTTCGTAAACTCGTATGTATTGCTGTGCTTGGTGCCAGGTTTTGCATTTACCTGGTGTTACTCGCAGACAAAATTGCACATGAGCCAACTCAAAATTGCGTTATACTTGCATTGTTCCCTAATATATCAGTCGCATTGGAGCAAATTCGCGTTGCAAAATTGCACATTATAGGAGAACTGACCGTTCTCCTAAACATTATAGGAGAACTGAAAGTCAAACCCTTTATGAAGGTCTGGAATGCTGAGTTTAACAATAACAGAAAAACTAGCAGTAAAAGGCTGGCTGCCACTCAAGTTTAAAGATTGATGGTTACAATGGGAACTATATGATACACTCTGCCAAGAATTTATATGTTTGCTGATATATTTTAATAAAAAAAAAATAATAACAGTAAAAAATGCTAAACTCTATATTAAAGTTCAGGGTTTAAATATCCAAAGGAGCTGGCTTCTGCATTTGCCCCTATGTATGTCCTGATGCTGTATAAGTTTGCTTTCTTGCATCATATGCTTCATATACTTTCTCATATTTCTCATATATAGTTTCTCATATACCTCATATATTTCTTGCATCATATACTAATGCTAAGTTGTCTGTTTTCTTTTGTTTTTTACTTTCCTTCACTTATCGTAATGAAATTGTTGTGTTTGATTCGTTAAGAAAAATGGGGATAAATAAATCAAGTTTTTATTTCTAATTTGCCATTAAAAGGAGATAAATGCTATACCTGTGTCATGCTGTTGCAGAAGCTGGCTGTGGAATGACAAGCTGTTAGCCTGCCATTGCACAGCTGTCTCTTTGCACTCCTCAAAATTTTTCCTGTATAAGTAAGACTATCTCTATCTAATCTGTACTGGAGCACATAGAAATTCTTCAGGTGTACTGATTTTAATTCAAAGTCAAAACTTGGATAACTTTTGGATAAGATAGTCTCCTGAAATGGCAAGCAGAGCTATAGTGCTAAACACAAGTGTTTAGCACTATGCCAGTTGGAATTTTCCTGAAGATTTGGCACCAGGAATGGATCATCAAGTGCTGATTTCTTTGGTTTCAAACAAGGTAATT
Organism: Mastigoproctus giganteus; assembly: GCF_048544385.1. Classification (NCBI taxonomy): domain Eukaryota; kingdom Metazoa; phylum Arthropoda; class Arachnida; order Uropygi; family Thelyphonidae; genus Mastigoproctus; species Mastigoproctus giganteus. The sequence goes on along the minus strand of NC_143582.1, from coordinate 165,672,785 downwards.
TTAATTGAAGATGTGATTTTGAGGGGAACTGAGTATATTTTCTGTAATAGAGACATATGGAATACAACCAAAGTATATGTTCAAGGCACAATAATTGATGACACTAATGACCAGTTGTCAATTCTTAAGGAACTAAAACGTATATGAATATCCATGTGGGAATGACTGATTGAAAGAAAAATCAAACTGAGGGCCTGGTCACAAAATGTTATGCTGAAAAAATGGTGAATGGTAGGTAAAAATGTTATTTAGACTGCAGTTCCAGCCTAGACACAATAGGGATTAACTATGAATAGGATTGAATTTGAAAGTGTCTGCAATTCTGCCCAGACACAATAGGAGGGAGTATATGATGAGAGCCTTGTCGATCAATTCGGCCCTGGAAAGATTGTGCAAGGCTCAAGGGGTAGAATTTTTTTCAGCCTGGACTGTACTTGTTAACAGGAGAGATTGCTTCTACAGGGATGGGATACACTTAAATAGAAAGGGTGCAAGAATATTTGCTGATGCTATCAAAGCAGTGTTAGGTGGGTCGGAAAACTGCTAGCTTGGGGGGGAGACAAAGACTAATAGATTAACAGTAGCCAGTGGCAGAGGTGAAAGAGATTCTTGCACTGCTTCTATTGGAATGAGCAGAAGCCTGAAAAACAAGACGCAGGATATTTCAGAGACTGCTGGAAGCCATTGCGGTACAAGTAAACACATGGGTTGTGTTAGGGTAGCTAAGAATAGAAACAGCTGCATGTATACTTGCGTGTACACCAATGCTAGGAGTTTAGTAAATAAATTTGATGAATTTGAGGTATTGCTCAAAACATCAAAGGCAGATATTGTTGGGATATCAGAGACGTGGTGTCACACAGATATAAGGAAAGAAGAACTGGAATTTGGGGAGTACAATGTCTACAGAAAGGATAGACAGGATAGGAAGGGAAGAGGGGTTATGCTATTAGTTAAGAAACACATAAAATCCAAGGAAGTGAAGCCAGTCGACATCGATGCACAGGGCAGTGTCGAGTCAGTTTGGTGTGACATAAGCATAGGTAAATCAAAATTGAGAGTAGGAGTGTGCTATAGGCCTAATCACTCTGATGAGTATAATAAGATACTGTACAGGGAAATAGAATGGGCCAGTAAATCAGAGAGTCTTATAATGGGGGATTTTAATTTCCCAGATATTGACTGGAATTTGTGGGTTGGTCACTCACACACTAGCAAGGCTTTTGTGGATTTATTGGATGATTGTTTTCTACACCAGCATGTTCGGGAGGCAACTAGAGGGAGTAATACTCTTGATCTGATTATCAGTAGTGATTCTTCATGCATTAAGAATCTACAGATAAAGGAACCACTAGATGGCAATGATCACAGTGTGCTGAAGTGGGATTTACTCAAGGAGGTAACTACCATCAGAGGTAAAGGGAAGGGTTTTTGCTTTCGTAAAGGCAACTATGATGGTCTGAGACAGTATTTAAATTCTATACAGTGGGACCAACTGATGATGTTACAAACAGCAAATTCAAAATGGGAAGCATTCAAGGAACTAATCTTGGAAGCTACCAGGCTTTACATACCAACTAAGAAATATTGTTCAAGGTTCAGGCCTAAATGGTTGTCAGATGAACTAATGAGACATATGGCAGAGAAGAAAAATGCATGGGATACATACAAATTAACTTATATGATAGATATAAGTTGGTCTGTAACCAAGTTACAAAGGAGATTAGGCAGGCAAAGGCAGATTATGAGAAATCCTTGGCAAAGGATGCAAAGAAAAACAGAAAAGAGTTCTTTACCTATTTAAACTCAAGAAGGAAAGAGATGAATCAGATTGGTCCACTGGATGTTAATGGTTCAACAGTTGAGGATCCTGCTCAGGTGGCTAACAATCTAAACAAGTATTTTGCATCTACATTCACACATGAGGAGTTATTCAGGAAGGGGAATGTCGAAGGTGAAGTAAACATTAGCAGTGAGCTACATGATTTTCTAATAACTGAGAGGAAAGTGGAGGAGAAATTGTTGAGGATAAACATAAAAAAGGCACCCGGGGTGGATGGGATCTATCCAGTTATATTAAAGGGGGCAGCAAAGGAAGTAAGCAAACCCCTAGCCATAATTATGAGAGCTTCTTTGGACTCAGGTGTGGTACCCATAGACTGGAGATTTGCAAATGTACCCCCAATTCACAAAGGAGGATCAAAGGCTGACACAAGTAATTATAGACCTGTTAGTTTAACTTCGGTTCCAGGAAAATTAATGGAGGCACTGGTTAAAGAAGCACTGCAGGATCATCTAGACAAGAATTCAGTTATAGCTCAGACACAGCATAGTTTTGTTAATGGCAGGTCTTGTCTGACCAATTTGATTGGATACTATGATGTAGTCACAAAAGAACTGGATGCAGGGAATAACTTTGATATTATATATTTGGATCTTAGAAAGGCTTTTGATACTGTTGCGCATGGAAGACTGCTGCACAAATTGGATCAGTGTGGCATTGGAGGCAAATTGCTGCTATGGATAAAGGGATGGTTGAGTGGCAGAAGACAGAGAGTGGTAATCAGTGGACACTGCTCAACGTGGACTAATGTTATTAGTGGAGTTCCTCAGGGTTCAGTGTTGGGTCCATTGTTGTTTTCTGTATTTATAAATGATATTGATGATGGTATATCAAGCTTAATGTCCAAGTTTGCAGGCGATACAAAGGTTGGCAGGGTTGTTAAGGACACTACTGATGCTATGCTGCTGCAACAGGATCTGGAAAGATTGAGCAGATGGGCTGAGAGGTGGCAGATGAAGTTTAACATTGACAAATGTAAAGTACTACATATGGGAAACAGTAACCCCAGATCAATGTATCAACTCTGTGATACTACGCTGACAGTGGTAGAGAATGAAAAGGACCTGGGGGTAATTGTGCAGGCAGATATGAAGTTCTCTGAGCAGTGCAGACAAGCTGCAAGAGTAGCTCATGGTGTCTTGTCAATGATATACAGGAATTTTTCTAGCAGGGATAGGGATGTGATTATTCCCTTGTATAAGGCATTGGTCAGGCCACACCTTGAGTACTGTATACAGGTCTGGAGGCCTCATTTCAAGAAGGATGTAGAGCTGCTGGAACGAGTCCAGAGAAGGGCAACAAGATTAGTGAATGGAACAAAGGGTTGCTCTTATGAAGAGAGGCTTAAGTTTTGCAAATTACAGAGTCTGGAGACTAGGCATCGGTGAGGTGATCTGATAGAGGCATATAAGGCTTTGAATGGCTTGAGCATGCTCAATGCCGATGGGATTCTTCCTCTTGCTCAGAATAATCACCTGAGAGGGCATAAATTCAAATTGAGGAAGGACGGATATCGGATAGATGTGGGCATAAATTCAAATTGAGGAAGGACGGATATCGGATAGATGTGCGGAAATTTGCCTTTAGCCAGCGGGCAGTTGGTTTGTGGAATAGACTTCCATCACTTGTTGTTTAAGTTGATAGCCTAAACAAATGTAATGCTCAGCTGGACAGGTATTTCGAACGAACGGAGGGATGAAATGGGAGTAGTGGTTGTGTTTTTTTTTTTTTTTTTTTTTTGGCTGATGCTGAATAAGCTTGCTTTCTTGCATCATATGCCTCTACTAATGCTAGCTAATGCTAATGCTAATGAACATAAGGGACTTTGCAGAACTTGACGGTAACTTTCTGCTAGTTGATAGAGGGAATTTTTTAGTAAAGGTAGAAGTTTCTTGAGCAAAAGAGATGCAAGGGTCTTTGCTGATACCAAAGCAGAAGCCTGAAGGGTTCAGATAAATTGCCATTAAGGAAATTAATGTAGTCACTGGAAAAATTCAGATTAGCAGTATTGAACAAGGTTACACTTGCTCCTCCTTGCAAATACTTGTTTTCAACCTTAGATTAATACATTCATGAAAAGATGCTATGAAATAGATGTACAAATCACCAGCAAACACAAATCAAGGGGAAAAACTTGTTCAAATAGATAAAAGAGCTGTATCAAAATAGTATACAATAATAAAATTTTGCCAAAAAATAGAAATGTTTTTGGTAACACAGTATTCCAAATGCAATCTTACAATTGCCTTATGCAGTGGGATCATGAACTCCCTATCTCTACAAGAGATACTGAAAACCATGGGCTTTCCTGGCTGCCTGTTTACTGTTCAGAAAACATTATGTCTACTCATATCATAACTCCCAGATCTCTTTCTTCCTCTACTGATTTTAATTCAATCCTGCACACTTTATCACTAGAGTGTGCAGGACAGTGTCTACCGATGCTCTCCAGGTGAGTTTAGGTAGATTACCTGCTGATCTGCAGATAGTTTTATCTGCATTGATATATTATACAAGGCATAACGTAAGGAAGATTGCCTTGGGTGTGAATTCATGTCCGGAGGACGGGAGGTTTGTATACTGGACAGGATGTTAAAGTTGAGAAAAAGAGAATATTATCAGAACTGAGGCAAGTATGGCAGATGAGGTGGGAAACATCCAAAAAAGTAAAAGTTACTTATATGTTTCTGCCTAAACTGAATATTATAGAAGAAAGAAAAAGTCTGGCAACAGTTTGGAGTATATGCGGCCTTCCTTCTTACTGGGCATGCGCTCACAAAGAGACTGTATGAGTTGGGTCTTGTGAGAGATCAGAACTGCACTTGTCAAGAGCAGGAAACATCAGAACATATTCTGTTTTATTGCAGCCAGTATGTTGATCTTAGGAATCAACTAGAATTATTATTGGATGGCCTTGAGCAGAGTATGTTATGGACCATGTTTGTGGAGAAGTACAGATTTTGTTATTTTAATGAGTTTATACTGCTGTGTTTAAAAGAAGAGAGCATATCAAAGCTGGATAGTAGAGCCCGCCTCCCAGTGGCAGGAATGGAAACCAGGTCCACTGGGATAGGTGAGGTTAGCAATGAACCTAACGTCTATCTCACTTGGCTTGGGCCAAGCAGCATAAGAGCTCTCGTAGTTTATATTTTGAGTTATTTTAGTTGTGTTGAATAGTTAAATTGAAAGTTCAGAGTTTTAACGGCCAAGTTTAAGTGACGTTAAGCACTATGCCACATAAGTCTAGGCTTGGGCGGTGGTACTTAATAGCACTTTGAATGAATGAAAAACCCCACCAAGTGTATAATTTATTTTGGGGTTGCAGTTCCCCAAGTGTTCATCTTGTTGTATTTTTCCACATTAAAACAGAGCTGCCACTTTTCTGACCATTCCAAAGTCTGTTCAGTTCATCCTGAAGGAGTGCTGTTTGGCACTGATCATTAATGACGCTATCAATCTATACATCTTCTGCAAATTTTTACCTCATACCTTGTATTTCTTTGTCAATGTTGTTTATGAAAATCAAAAATGAAAGCAGCCCAAGAACTAATCCTTGGGGAACCCCACTCCTGATGTTACACTAATCTGAAGAATATCTGTTAATCGGTACCCTCTGCCTTCTGCCTTGCAGCCACCCAGTAATCTATTTTAGAATCTTTTCAGTAATCCTAACATGTTCCAGCTCACATGGTAACCTTTCATACCTGCCTAAAGTGAATTCTACCTAAAGGTAGGAGGGACTGAATCAAATGCTTTGCTAAAATAGAAATCAACTATGTTGAAATTGTTCCCTACATCCAATATGCATGCATTTAAAATAGCAATTACAGTAAATGATGTTTTTTATTGTAATTTGTTTACATTTAACAAATTTAACCATTATTTACATTTTTAACCACTAGCACTACCTTGTAGTTGTGATGAGTGTTTAGAGATGTAAATAACATTGCTGCTTGGGTTTACAATAGGAAAATTTATCTTTCTTACTTGATTTGACCCTTCGCTACTTCATTGTCAGTCGTAATATGTTCCAGCTCACATGGTAACCTTTCATACCTGCCTAAAGTGAATTCTACCTAAAGGTAGGAGGGACTGAATCAAATGCTTTGCTAAAATAGAAATCAGCTATGTTGAAATTGTTCCCTAGGTGGTGACAAAGGGTTTCTCTATCATGTAAAAAATAATAATAAAAAAAAAACTCTGTTTTTCTTTTCAAAAAAAAAAAAAATCCTATTTTTAAAATTGGATTTTTTTTTAATTTTTTGAATTTCTGATATTTTCATTAATGAATTGGCTGTCAACTGTGCTGTGTAGTTTGTTGAAAAACATAAACATGCAATAATCGTGTTTGTCTCTCTTACGTGCAATAATTTCATTACACATTATACTTGTGTAGTGCAAAATTGATTGTTGAATTAATTAACACTGTCTTTCAGTAAGATGCCAAAGAAATAGACATAAAATTTCAGAAAATATATACAGGATGTAACATTCTGGAATCATAGGTTTATTCCAATAGGTGTTCAAATTGTCATTCATGGAGTGCCAACAGTTATAAACTTGCGCCAACAACTACCAAAAAAAAAAAAAAAAAACAGAGAAATAGAGTGGGCTAGTAAATCGGAATGTCTCATAATGGGCGATTTTAACTTCCCAGATATTGACTGGAACTTGTGGGTTGGTCACTCACACACTAGTCAGATTTTTGGGGATTTATTGGATGATTGTTTTCTGTAGAAGCATGTTCAAGAGGCAACCAGAGAAAGTAATACTCTTGATCTGGTTATCAGCAGTGATCATTCGTGTATTAAGAATTTGCAGATAAAGGAACCACAAGGTGGCAGTGATCACAGTGTACTGATGTGGGATTTACTTAAAAATTTAATTACCATCAGGGGTAAAGGAAAGGGTTTTTGCTTCCGTAAAAGTGAGTACAGTGGTCTCAGACAGTTTTTAAATTCTGTACAGTGGGATCAACTGACGATGTTACCAACAGTAAACTCTAATTGGGAAGCATTAAGAAATTAATCATGGATGCTACTAAACGTTTCATACCTATTAAGAAGTATTATTCAAGGTTTAGGCCTAAATGATTATCTAATGAACTAATGAGACTTGTAACAGAGAAGAAAAATGCATGGGATGCATATAAATTATCAAGCGACTCAGAAGCCTATGTCAGATATAAGCTAGTCTGTAATCAGGTCACAAAGGAGGTTAGGCAGGCGAAGGCAGATTACGAGAAATCCTTGGCAAAAGATGCTAAGAAAAACAGCAAAGATTTCTTTACTTATATAAACTCTAAAAGGAAGGGGATAAATCTGATTGGTCCACTTGACATCGATGGTTTGACTGTTTATGATCCTGCTCAGAGAGCAAACAAACTGAATGAGTATTTTACATCTACATTCACACATGAGGAATTATTAAGGTTTGAAAATGGCAGAAGGTTATTAAATTGTAGCAGGATACTTAATGATTTTGTAATAACTGAAAGCAAAGTGGAGGAGAAATTGTTGAAGTTAAACATAAGAAAAGCACCCGGGGTGGATGGGATCTATCCAGTTATATTAAAGGAGGTTGCAAAGCAACTAAGCAAACCCTTAGCCATAATTAGAGAGCATCCTTGGACTCAGGGGAGGTTCCCACGGACTGGAGATGTGCAAATGTATCCCCAATTCACAAAGGGGGATCAAAGGGTAACACGAGTAATTACAGACCAGTTAGTTTAACTTCTGTTCCGGGTAAAATAATGGAGTCACTGGTTAAAGATGCATTGCCGGATCATCTAGACAAGACTGCAGCAATAATTCAGACACAGCATGGGTTTGTTAAGGGAAAGTCTTGTCTGACAAATTTGATAGGATATTATGATGTGGTTACAAAGGAACTGGATGCAAAAAATAATTTTGATATCATATATTTGGATTTCAGGAAAGCTTTTGACACTGTTGCGCATGGAAGACTATTGTACAAATTGGAGCAGAATAGTATTAAGGGTAAGTTGCTAAAATGGATAAAAGGATGGTTAAGTGGGAGAAGACAGAGGGCAGTAATCAATGGGTGCTGCTCTTCGTGGACTAATGTTATTAGTGGAGTCCCACAGGGTTCGGTGTTAGGTCCACTGTTGTTTTGTCTATTTATCAATGATATTGATGAAGGTATATTAGGCTTAATGTCGAAGTTTGCAGATGCTACAAAGGTTGGCAGGGTTGTTAATGACAGTAATGGTAGTCTGCTACTGCAACACGATCTAGATAATTTGGGCAGATGGGCTAAGAAGTGGCAACTGAAGTTTTACCTTGACAAATGCAAAGTACTGCATATGGGTAGAAGTAACCCCAGAGAAACGTACCAACTGTGTGGTACTACACTTAAGGTTGAATTACCACCACTTTGCTTATTGGAGGCTTGAAGTGGTGAAACCCATGTTTAGTCTCTAGAGCAAAGTTTCCGGCATCCCCCTCTCCCCATACTTCTCCTTCAACTCATGCACGGTACTAAGTACTATAGGTTTTGATACCTTTCGTGTTTGGGGTTTTCATAAAAAAAAAAAAAAAAAAAAGTGATGCAAGAAAGCAAGTGTATGAGCATATGCAGCATTAGCCAAAAAAAAAAAAAAAAAAAATCACACCATTCTCTCCAAATGCCTGTCCAGTTCCTCCTTAAATTTATTTAACCTGTCAACTTCCACAACGACAGATGGAAGTGTGTTCCAGCAATTAACCACCCGCTGGCTAAAGGCAAATTTCCGCACATCTATTCTACATCTGTCTTTTCTTAATTTGAATTTATGCCCCCTTAGGTTCGTAATCTGAACAAGGGGAAGGATTCCATCAGAATTCAGTGTGCTCAATCCATTCATGCCACTATTACTACTACTACTACCCAAGTCAACCTATCTATTTTCCTGGTACTCCACCAAATTGTGCAAATTATTTGACTGAGAATCGAAGTGCAAATTATTCAGTACAAAGCCATCTTTGTCCATCATTTCAGAAGACTCTATGATCTATCATGGGCAATATGAAAAGTGGATCTTCTTGAAGCTTGGACTTAGTTGGGTAAGATGGTGTAGATAGGAACTTTGTTTTCTGTTTTATTTTCCTCTTCTTATGTTCCCTCTGTTTTCTTTCCTTTCTTGCTTTGTACTGGTCTTTCTCTTCTCTTCCTTTCTTTAATTCTGCATACATCATGCTACTATAGTGTTTTGGATTAGTATGTTGAGTTGATATATATATATATATATACAATGGTTTCAGTGTTGGTTGGTAGATCTCTGACCTGGCACGTGGGTGGGAACTAGCTTGCAGCAGTGTGCTGCAACAGGCTAGGCTAAGAGGCCAGTCACTCAACACTACATTACAATACACTTACCCCACTACACTGATTGGCCTTTATTTGTATGGTAACTACACATATTAAATGTGGAGTTGCCATAGTTTTGCTGGGCCGCATGAACACACATACACTCACGCACACGTGCGCTCACACACACCAGAAAATAAATTTTAAAAAATAAAATACCTTGGAATCTAACCATTCACAAGTTATCAAGGCAAAATGTGTAGCAATCCCATCCTGCTGAAAAAACCAGACATGCTGACATGTTCCAAGTGGCATATCATCTAAGGCTCTAAGACTTCATTCAAAATTGCAACATATGTTTCCCCTGACATATTAGCATTAAAGTATGGTGTTGAGTAATTTGATTCCACAAATGCCCATGCTGTTGTCTTCAGGTCGTTTTAAACATGAGTCTCTTCTGCCTTGAAGTTATGGCGAACATTGGTTTCTCAATTTGCCCAGTAACAATAGTGAAGTGATGAGGCAATTTTCAGATGGAAAATAGCCTTATCACGAAGCAAGGTATCACTCTCACAGTGTTATCTACTCGCCCCAAACTGTTGATATCTGTTGCAATCATCCCCAAGAAGTTCTTTCATGCATGTGACTTTATAAGGATGGAATTTGTTTTCTGCAAAATCTGTTGAAGAGATGTGTGACTTATTCTCTCTTCTCAGGCACTTTTTTATGTTTTTTATCTATGAGGGCTTGTTGCAACTTTTTCCAGTGGTACAAATTGATGCACACAAAGTTCTTGCAAAAAAAGAAATCAAAATGATAAAAATTCTAAATACTATTAAGTACAGTACAAAAGATTTTTATTGCAGAATGTACATACCAAAAGAATATAAGTGAAGTATGTACTGTATTTTTATTTTGAAAAATAACTGATCAGCTTAGTTTGCACAGTTCTTTTCTTTTTTTTATCTGCATACATCTCTTTATAACATCAAATGCCATTTTTAAACGCCTGCCTTACTTTCATACCTTGTTCGATGTTTGGATCAAGAAGAACTCTCAGTGCCATTACATTTCTTCTTTCCACTTATATTTGCGTATAAAGGTGTAGCATTAGAAAACAGGCCTTGTGCATCGGGCATTATATCATTAAAGTTTCTTGTGACTACCGACTAACTGGTTAAAATAAATTTATTAAAATAAAAAAATAAAAATATAATATATACATAAGATAAAACAGAAATAAAATAAAAGCGTTAAAATACAATAAGATAAAAGAGTTAAAATATATATAATAAAAGCATTAAAATATATAGTAGCTTTCGAAGTGAAGTGCCTCTTCATCAGCTAGTCTGTGACTGGTATACATCAGTATATATTAATGGTTACAATAGCACAAGTCAGCTGGGCGTGATCATGTATCATGAGTCTGGTGTCGGTAAAGGTGTAATGAATCCATAAAGGTGTAACATTTTTAAAAATAATTTTTAATAAAAATACACAGCAAAAAATATTTGTACAGCATACACACAGTGAACGACCTCACCGCTCGGAATCTAGACTGTTTACTAATGTATGAATGCTAGCAGAGTCCATATATAATGGGAGTTGTGACAACAGTCAGTGTGGCCTTGAATCCATAATGCATTGGCCTACGTGCTGGCATTATAATATGTACATACATATCAAATGTATTGGTGCGTAACGCAGTTAATTTTTTTTCAATTTGTAAACCACGCTGTTCAAAACCGCGCTGTGCGAGGTATTCCTGTATTATCTTGATCCATACTTCTACATAAATGACCACTTTTATGCCACACCTTTTGTTTTAAAAAATCATTTCATTAACTTTAACACTGTGGCTTTGTTGAATGTCTTCCACAGTTTCTTTCTTTCTGGCTTAGGTTCTCCTGCATGTAAAATATTCAGTTCAGCTTTTTCTTGTAAGGTATAAAATTGTACCCCAGGGGCTCACATCTGGTGAGTATTGGATTGGCAAACCTGGGGTTCTGAGCTGGATGTCATCATTCTTTTTCTTAGTGATTCCCTTTTACTTCTGACTTTTTCTCTCTCTCTCTCTCTCTCTCTCTCTCTCTCTCTCTCTCTCTCTCTCTCAGGGTAAATGCAGGAATTTTTTTCTTTTTGGCTGGTGCAGTATAAGCCTCAGGTTTCTTGCACCATATGGCTAATATTAAATAATAATAATTAAAAGAAAAGATTGAGATTAACTTGAGATTGAGCACCTGTATTTTGATAGTGAAATTTAGTTTATAGTGTAGCTAGCATGGACTTTAAAAAACCTGCTTTTTTCGAAAAATCTCCTGTGGTAATGGGCTTCTTTTGGGTGGTAATGGGTTTTTTGTTGATGATGGGCTTCTTTTTCATTTTATTAATTTTTATACTGAAAAGGAATCTGCATGGCTTCCTGTGAAAGTAAAGGAAAGATAAATGTAAACAATATCAATTGATGCATGCCAGTGAAGTAAAAAAAAAAATTGGCAAACTGACAAATGTGTTCAAAGAGTTGATTAGAAGTGGTGAGAAAAGTGATATGAGCACGTTTCAGAATTACCAGATTGAAAAGTGCAGCAAGCAATCACTAGTGAATGACTACCTCGTGTTCAAATCCACTTCATTATCCAAAAGTTTTGAAATGAGACAAATTGAAGAACTTCTGATTTGCAAGCTTCTGGTAAAAGCAATCCTAAACAGGCCAAGAAAGCTGATAATTCTAGGCATGTTATCCTCACTCATGCAGAAAATCTGTTAATGTTTTTCTCTTCTGGCCTGAATAAAGCAGTTTGCTTGTTTATTTTAAATGTTATGCAAACATTAGAAAATCCAGACATAACTCTTCAATCCAGTGTTCTTCACATCCATTACTCCTAGATATATTGAAGAATATTAATGGGCAAATTTATTTTAGCAACACTTTTAAAATCTTCCACTTCCATTTTGGAAATTGATTACCATAGCAGACTAAACCAAAAGGATGATTCTGACATAGGCATTTCACTACCAAGGTTATGTAGATCTAAAACAAGAAGAGAAGATTCTGTTCTTTTGTTCACAAGGAAGTATTTATGAATGCAAGTTGTTATGTAATGCCTTACATTCCCATTGAAAAATTGATGTTCTTACAAATGCTGGGGTAGCACAAATTTTATCAATTGGCAGTGCATAATTTTTGAATATTAAATTTTTTGTGAATAAATTTTCATGCTGCTCCTTGTTCCAATACAAGCAGTGTGAGAATCACTTTCACCTCTGCCTGCAGTTCTAATTAATTTTTTAGTCTCTGTATCCTCTCAAGCTAGCAATTTTTCAACCTGCCTAACATTGCCTTGATAGCATCAGCAAATATTCTTGCACCCATTCTATTTAAGCATTATTGCACATTCTATTGTTGCATCCTTTCTATTTCCTTCTCTGCAAAAATAATCTCTCCTATTACAAGCAGACAGAGAGAGAAAGAGAAGGTAATAAATATTACACGGTTGTAATTAAATTGAATGGCTAAGTTAAGAGAACATAACATTATAGTTTGTTAAGTGTTTCATAAAGAAGATAAATATATTTACTTTTTGTTTATTTTAATTACAGAAAAGGAAAAAAAAATCAATTAATTTAAGATAAAACCAAACTCACCAGAAATATAATGCACTTGCATTATATTTCTGGTGAGTTTACATTACTTAATTTGTTACAATTTAGAATTGGTATTGTTTTTTAAATTCTTTTGCTTATTTTTCTGCATTTGGCCATCAGAATTTAAGCCTGGATTTATTACCTTTTATCTAATAGCTCTTCGTTTACTTCCCCCAATGCCCATATTCCAATTTGCTTTCATCTGCCTACTTGGCATACTACAAAGATTGACCCTTGGATAATCTTTATTATTTTCTTTAAAAATTTGGTAACATAGTGTGATAATCTGATTGTTAAAATTTTGTTATATGTAGACAATATAAAAATTTTAAGGAAATTATGTGTATTCACTATTTAACATTAAAGCTGCATAAGATTTGTCAGAAATAGGGGTTCACAACAACCTTAATATGGATAAATTTTAACTAATTATTAGAAAATCTTTTCCAGATGAATATTTCAAAACATCCCTGGTATCACTTTTTAATTAATTTACTGATTTTGTATAACAGATTTGTAGTGATTCTGTGGCCTGCAGATATGATTTCATTCTCACCAATGATAAGGATTATGCTGCCACTACTAAAAATAGAGAAGCCGTTGCTCGAAAGCTGTCATCTGATGTCAGAGAGGATGGTGATTATCAAAATTTTGAGTCTTTCACTGTCTTAATTAACTATAATTTTTTTTCCTTAAAGTTTCCAACTCTATTTTTATGGTTATTAAATTGCAGATTTTATATTAATGAAATACTTTTTATTACAGAAGCACAACATAAATAATAATGTAAAGTGCTACATTTATTTGCAGAAGCTATGTAGTCAAATGCTTAATAATTTAAATATCTCTTACATAATAATAACACCAGCCAACACAATTTTTGCCTCCAAGAACTTAAATGCTGTTTTTAACCAATTTTTATGCATAGATTTCAAAAATCACCATGATAATTTCACATCACATCACAGTTATTAAATAAAGAGGGAGTTAAATTTTACCAAAATATGTCAATTTCTCATAATCTAGCCAGTAATGTATAACGTACTGATGTATTTTAACAGATTTAAGCTAATTCTCTTAATTTCAGCAATCAATTCTGGCCTCGGTTTTCTTGTGATAAACAATCAGATTTCTACCTGTGGTTCATGGGTTCAAATTCCAATGCAATAATTTACAATTTGAAGAGAGCAACCAGCATTTTTAGTGAGGATTTTTGTAGGCTGTCCCAAGGTTTTCCAAGTATTAACTGATCGTGGCATATTCTCAGGATAGTAAATCTATTCTGTGAACATAAACAGCTCCTTGAGAGTAGGAGGATTCAGCCCGCAACCCTTGCAGTAGAAAAAAATTTTTAAATATTTTGCTACAGAGGACAGTATGTGTTTTTGCAAGGACATTATTGGACTTATGAAAGAACTAGGTGTCATGCATAAGTCAGATGAATGGCATTTATTTGTAGATGCCTCAAAATTAAGATTAAAAGCAGTTTTGCTTGCTTCATAATTAGTATTAGCATTAGCATTAGTAGAGGCATATGATGCAAGAAAGCAAGCTTATGCAACATCAGCCAAAAAAAAAAAAAAAAAAAATGCCCCTATTTCACCCCCTCCATTCATTCCAAATACCTGTCCAGCTCAGCCTTAAATTTATTTAGGCTATCAACTTCCACAACAAGGGATGGAAGTCTGTTCCACCAACCAACTACCCGCTGGCTAAAGGCAAACTTCCACACATCTATCCTAGATCTGTCTTTCCTCAATTTTAATTTATGCCCTCTCAGGTGATTATTCTGAGCAAGAGGAAGAATCCCATCAGCATTGACCATGCTCAAACCATTCAAGGCTTTATACACCTCAATCAGATCACCTCGCAGGTGCCTAGTCTCCAGACACTGTAATTTGCAAAACTTAAGCCTTTCTTCGTAAGAGCAACCCTTTGTTCCATTCAATAATCTTGTTGCCCTTCTCTGTACTCATTCCAACACCTCAACATCCTTCTTGAAATGAGGCCTCCAGACCTATATACAGTACTCAAGGTGTAGCCTTACCATTGCTTATACAAGGGGATAATCACTTCCTTATCCCTGCTAGAAAAATTCCTGTATATCAATGACAAGACACCATGAGCTACTCTCGCAGACCATCTGCACTGTTCAGAAAACTTCATATCTGACTGCACAATTACCCCCAGGGCCTTTTTGTTCTCTACCACTGTCAGTGTAGTACCACAGAGTTGATACTTTACTCTGGGGTTACTGCTTCGCATATGTAGTACTTTACATTTGTCAATGTTAAATTTCATTTGCCACCTCTCAGCCCATCTGCTCAACTTTTCTAGATCCTGTTGCAGCATTGTACTGTCATTAGTGTCCTTAACAAACCTGCTAACTTTCATATCATCTGCAAACTTTGACATTAAGTTTGATATACCATCATCAGTATCATTTATAAATACAGAAAACAACAATGGACCCAACACTGAACCCTGAGGGACTTCACTAATAACATTAGTCCACGATGAGCAGTGTCCATTGATTACCGCTCTCTGTCTTCTCCCCCTCAACCATCCCTTTATCCAAAGCAGCAATTTGCCTCCAATGCCACGCTGCTCCAATTTGTTCAGCAGTCTTCCATGTGCAACAGTATCAAAAGCCTTTCTAAGATCCAAATATATGATATTAAAGTTATTCTTTGCATCCAGTTCCTTTGCGACTACATCATAGTATTCAATCAAATTGGTCAGACAAAATGTCCCCTTAATAAACTCATGCTGTGTCCGAGCTATAACTGAAGTCTTGTCTAGATGATCCTGCAGTGCTTCTTTAACCAGTGCCTCCATTAATTTTCCTGGAACAGAAGTTAAACTAACAGGTCTATAATTACTTGTGTTGCCCTTTGATCCTCCTTTGTGAATCGGGGTGACATTTGCACATCTCCAGTCCATGGGCAGCTTCCCTGAGTCCAAAGAAGCTCTCATAATTATGGCTAAGTGTTTGCTTACTTCCTTTGCTGCCTCCTTTAATATGACTGGATAGGTCCCATCCACACTGGGTACCTTTTTTTTTGTTTATCTTCAATAATTTCCCCTCCCCTTTCCTCTCAGTTAGTTATTACAAAATCATCTAGCTCACTGCCGGAGTTTAACTCACCTCTGGCATTCGCCTCCCTGAATAACTCCTCATGTGTGAATGTAGTTGCAAAATACTCATTTAGTTTGTTAGCCACCTGAGCAGGATCATCAACAATTGAACCATCAATATCCAGTGGACCAATCTGATTCATCCCTTTCCTTCTAGAGTTTACATAGGTAAAGAACTCTTTGTTGTTTTTCTTGGCATCCTTTGCCAAAGATTTCTCATAATCTGTCTTTGCCTGCTTAATATCCTTAGTGACTTGGTTACAGACAAGCTTATATCTATCATAGGCTTCCATGTCTCCCATTAATTTATATGTATCCCATGCATTTTTCTTCTCTTCCATATGTCTCATTAGTTCATCTGACATCCATTTAGGCCTAATCCTTGAACAATATTTCTTAGTTGGTATGTAAAGCCTAGTAGCTTCCAAGATTATTTCTTTAAATGCTACCTATTTTGAATTTGCTGTTGGTAACATCATCAGTTAGTCCCCCCATATAGAATTTAAATACTGTCTCAGACCACCGTAGTCACCTTTATGAAAGCAAAAACCCTTCCCTTTATACCCCTGATGGTAGTTACCTCTTTGAGTAAATTCCACATCAGCACACTGTGATGAGTGGTTCCTTTGTCTGCAGATTCTTAATGCATGAAGAATCACTACTGATAATCAGATCAAGAGTATTACTCCCTCTTGTTGCCTTCCGAACATGCTGATGTAGAAAACAATCATCCAATAAATCCACAAAAGCCTTGCTAGTGTGCGAGTGACGAACCCACAAATTCCAGTCAATATCTGGGAAATTAAAATCCCCCATTATAAGACACTTTGAGTTACTGACCCACTCTATTTTCCTGTACATTCTATTTCCCACTCTATTTCTTATTATACTCATCAGAGTCATTAGGCCTATAACATACTCCTACTCTCAATTTTGATCTCCCAATGCTTGTCACACCAAACTGACTGGACACTGCACTGTCCAGCAATGTCGACTGGCTTCACTTCTTTGGATTTTATGTGTTTCTTAACTAATAGCATAACCCTGCTCCCTTCGTATCCTGTCTTTCCTTCATGTACACATTGTACTTCCCAAATTCCAGTTCTGCATTCCTTATATCTGTGTGACACCATGTCTCTGATATCCTAACAATATCCTGCCTTTGATGTTTTGAGCAATACCTCAAATACATCAAATTTATTTACTAAACTCCTAGCATTGGTATACACGCAAGTATACATGCAGCTGTTTCTATTCTTAGCTACCCTAACACAACCCATGTGTTTACTTGTACCACAATGACTCCCAGTAGTCTCAGAAATACCCTGCATCTTGTTTTCCAGGCTGCTGCTCATTCCAATAGAAGCAGTGTAAGAATCACTTTCACCTCTGCCAGTGGCTACTGTTAATCTATTAGTCCTTGTATACCCTCTAAGCTAGCAGTTTTTCTACCCCTCTAACACTGCCTCGATAGCATCATCAAATATTCTTGCACCTTTTCTATTTAAGTGTATGCCATCCCTGTAGAAGCAGTCTCTCCTGTTAACAAGTACAGACCAGGCTGAAGAAAATTCTACCCCGTGAGCCTTGCACAATCTTTCCAGGGCCGAATTGATTGACAATAATGAAGCAGTTTTGCTTCAAATTTCCATCAGTTCCTTGTTTCATTCAGTTGGACTTAAAGAAAGTCTAAGATTCTTATGCTATAAAATGCCAGGATTATGGTTGGAACATGTGGAGTGATCTTAAGGTTATTGGTTTGCTTGTTGTTTGCAATGGGGTTCACAATATATTGTTGTTTTTTGGGGCAGCCATGCAACAGAAGAACGTTATGTTGTTCAACATTGGGACAAGCAAGACAAGTTCATACCAGGACAATGTAATGTAAAATATATTCATTTAGTGCAATCAAACAAGGTTCTTCTTCTAGTGGGATGTGATGTAGTTTGTTTCCTAATTTAACATATTCCAAACTGAAGGAAGGAATTTTTGTAGGTCCACCCCCAAATTAGGAAACTCCTGAAAGATGATGTGTTTGAAACCCAGTTAAAGGAGGTTGAATTGGCATCTTGGCGATCATTTAAGGCAGTAGTACACTCAGTCCTCGTATAACACGTGTTTACATTACACGAATTCGATCATGCACGATTTATAAATAGGGGAACGATATCTTATATAACACGAACCGAATTCGCTTATGCACGATTCGCCTTTGTGTTTACAAGAAATGGCAGTCGAACGCAGAATCACTCCAACCGAATGCAACACGATAGGAATGAAGAGAAAATTCTGAAAATGTATTTATGTTTCTTATATCAGTGAAGGGGAAACACATTTCACCATAATAACGTAAAAACCCACACAATTCCAGCTATCGGTATTATCGCAAATACAATTAGATCGAGTTTACTACCAGTTTATAACAGATTCCACTAGCACAAACGCAACTGGAAATTGTTTTTATTGTTTTATGATAGTAACTCCTAGAAATGTGCTTTAGTAAAATGTGAGGTGTTAATAGTGTATCTCTGCCTTTACGGTGTTGTTTATTCAGTTGCTACATGCACGCAGCTTTGTTTATGTGTATCAAGCATGCCTCCTCATTTTGTAATTTTGCTTTATTCCCTAAAAATGAGTAAAATACTTAAAAGGTGTGAAAAGGAAGTGTCCTGGTGAAAGACACTACAGATTCAGACAGTAAAAGAAAAGCAATATCGATAAACAGAGGCGGACTGGATCAAAATTCTTATCCGGGAAAATTTATAGTGGCCTCATACTAGCGTTTATGGCCAAAATCACACCGGCCTCCGGCCAACCGGGGTTTCCCCGGTAAGGCTTATGGCCAGTCCACCTCTGTCGATAGAGAAAAAATATGAAATTGTTAAATGCTTTGAGCGAAATGAAAGACCATGTGATATTGCATGTGCTACAGACCTAAATGAGGCAACGCCGAGAATTACAAAGAATGCAGAGAAAATAAAAACAACTTTCATAGCAGGAACAACTCAAAATGTAATTAAAATCCATTAGATTAAGACACAAGAATTGGAACAGATGGAACGGCTGTCATCTGTTTGGATAGAAAAACCAAACAAAAAAATTTTTGCTTACGATAGAAGCAAAAGAATTGGCAATATTTTATTACAATTATTTATTGTGTTTGGTAACGTTTTGGTTACAAATGTGTGTTCAATCTTGGGTGGTCGGCACCTAACCCTATTTTTCCCATAGGGCCTGTTGTTCATATTGCATGATTTTAAATTGCATTTTAAATTGAATATCGTGCTATACGAGGACTGACTGTACATGGTTTTTTGGGTAACAGGAAAGAAGAAAACTATGAAATGTTAGTGTCTTATTTACTTAGAGTGCTACAAAAACATGTGCTGCCAGATGTCATTAAAAATTCATTTTTCTCCATTCCCATCTCGAATTTTTCCTATAAAATCTGGGAGATGTGAGTAATGAATAAGAGGAGCAGTTTCATCAAGATATTTCCACGATGGAAAAGTGGTATCAAGGTCGCTGGGATCCTGTAATGATGGAAGATTACTGCTGGTTTCTTGTGAGGGAGAGTAAGTAGGAATACAAGAGAAAATCCTTTAGTAGCAAACATTTTAAAGGACAATTACAGGTATGCTGATTATATATTTTTGAAATATAACTATTTTGCTATGATTTATGATATTTTTTCCGAAATTAAATGAGTTATAGAGAAAGTATAATATATATTTTTTTTTATGCTTGTATTACAAACTTGAATTATACATATATATATCCCTTTATTTTAACATTAAACGTTGGTAGATCTTTTGATGTAGATGTGATAGAGACTTTTTTATGGCAATTTTCAGAATTGCCACATTTATTTCCTCCTGAATCACATATTTTCATTGCGGAGGTATGATAAAAAAATATTTTTATTGGCTAGTGTAATCATTCATTTCTACGTGATTGGTCTGCATTGACTAATTCATACACATTTGATCTTTCTATGCATTAAAGTTTAAGGGTCAAAAACTTTTGAATCCATGAAAAAGCTTTTAAAGTACATATGAACAGATAGTCATGATTAGAGTCAACTCTAGGATGTATGGCCTTCTGTGTAATAGCTCTTCTTCCATATCCCCTCATGCTGATATTCCAGTCTGCTTTGATCTGCTTAGATGGCATACTACTGAGATTGACTCTTCGAGAAACTTTAATATTTTCTCAAAAGATTTGAAAACTAAGTTTTGATAACCTGGATGTTAAAATATGAAAATATAAAGATTTTTAAGGAAATTTTTAAGGAAATTTAAAAATATAAAGATTTTTAAGGAAATTATATCTGCATTCACTATTTAACATTAAAGTTACATAAATAACAGTTCAAAAGTCAAAATATAAAAGAGTTTATGGAGTTAAAACTCCTGTCGCTGTTGCCATGAAAGACATATTATACATCACTGTGTACAATAAAGATTATTTATCATATCATTTTGTGGCAGCAAAAAGAAAAAGATCATTATACATAATTACTATGTTAATTCTTTGGTTAAAATATGAATAATACTGACATCTACTGCCACTTAACGTATTTAGTAATGTTATTTGTACTACTACTTTAAAACTGAATTATTTTTTTTAAAAGCTATTTAAAAATTTTCACAGTGACCAATTGACTTACTTAACAAGTACTGGACAAGGTTGGAGAAAAGTTACCAGTTAGAATTAAATTTGAAAAGTGTCTTCTGCAATTCTACCCAGACACATTTGAAGCAAGTACACGTTGAGAGCCTTGTCAGTTAGTTCAGCCCTGGGGAGATTCTGCAAAGCTCATGGGATAGATCTGATATAGTTGAAGAAGAACATTACATGGTGGTTTACCACGAAATCTAGATTTCTGTAGTGACCACTCTTATGCCATGTGAATATTAATATTAACATGGTATAAGAGTGGTTATTATAGATATCTAGATTTTGTGGAATAGAATTTTTCTCAGCATGTTCTGTGCTAATGAACAGGAGACTGTTTTTACAGGGATGGGATACAATTAAATAGAAGAAGTGCAAGAATATTTCCTGATACTATTGGGGCAGTATTAGGTTAGCCAAAAAACTCTTAGTTTTTGGAGAAATACAGACTAATAGATTAACTAGACCTGCAGGTGGAGGTGAAAATGATTCTTGTATTGCTTCTATTGGAACATGCAGCAGCCCGAAAGCAAAGTATCAGAGATTTCAAGGCATGCTCTGGTTTTTCATTGAACAAGTAAATATATAGGCTGTGATAGAGTAAGAACAGGAGCATAGTAAATAAATGTGATGAATTTTAAGTACTGATTAAGTCATCAAACACAAACATTGTAGGGATATCGGAAACATGATGTCACTCAGACATAAGGATGTGGAATTTGAATATAGGAAGTATATTGTGTAAAGAAAGGACAGACAGGACAGAAGGGGGGGTTATGCTCTTAGTTAAGAAGTATATTAAACCTGACTGTGCATCTAGTCAACATGGGTGCCCAGTAGGCACCTCCGTAGCCAGGTGGGCAGGAGCGGCAGTGCATAGCACACACTTCTTGATTCGACTGGGGTTCGAGCCCATGACCACCAAATACGGAGGATGCGTAAAGGTCAAGGAATGACCACCACATATTCTCGGAGCAATATGGCCTTAGTTGCTAATGCTCCAAATAACAACAACCAAAAGGTGGCCAGTTTGGTGTGACATAAGCAGTGGGAAAACAGAAATGAGAGTAGGGGTGTGTTATGGGCCTAATGACTGTGATACTTATAACAAACAACTATACAGTCTGTCCTCGTATAGCACGATAGTTGCGTTCCTAGAAATCCTCGTGCAATGCAAAATCGTGCAATATAAACAACAGGCCCTATGGGAAAAGTAGGGTTAGGTGCCGACCACCCAAGATTGAACACACATTTGGAACCAAAACATTACCAAAAACAATAAATAATCGGGTAATTTTAATCGTTATAAAATACGTAAGTATTTTATAACGATTAAAATACGTAATAAAAATAATATTATATTATAATAAAGTATTTTTAGTATTTTTTAATACTAAAAAAGTATTTTTTACGAATAAAATACGTATTTTATTCGTAAAATACGTATTTTTACGAATAAAATAGTCGTAATAAAATACTTACGTATTTTATAATACGTAAGTCGTAATAAAATATTGCTAATACTTTTGCTTCTATCGTAAGCAAACTTGCTTTTTGTTTGATTTTCTATCCAAAGAGATGACAGCCGTTCCATCTCTTCCAATTCTTTGTGTCTTAATCTAATGGATTTTAATTACACTTTGAGTTGTTTCCGCTATGAAAGTTGTTTTTATTTTCTCTGCATTCTTTGTAATTCTCGGCGTTGCCTCATTTAGTTCTGTAGCACGTGCAATATCACATGGTCTTTCATTTCGCTCAAAGCGTTTCACAATTTCATATTTTTTCTCTATTGACAGAAGCGGAATGGCCGTAAGCCTTACGGGGGAAACCACGGTGGGCCAGAGGCCGGTGTGATTTTGGCCATAAACCGTAGTATGAGGCCACTATCAATTTTCCCGGGTAACAATTTTTGACCCAGTCCGCCTCTGTTTATCGTTATTGCTTTTTTTTTTTTTTTTTTTCTCTCTCTGAATCTGCAGTGTCTTAGCCAGGACGCTTCCTTTTCACACCTTTTAAGTATTTTACTAATTTTTAGGGAATAAAGCACAATTACAAAATGAGGAGGCACGCTTGATACACATAAACAAAGCTGCGCGCATGTAGCAACTGAATAAAGAACACCGTAAAGGCCGAGATACACTATTAATTAACACCTCGCATTTTACTAAAGCACATTTTTGGAGGTTACTACCATAAAACAATAAAAACAATTTCTATTTGCATTTCTGCTAGTGGAACCTGTTATAAACTGGTAGTAAACTTTCAAGTAAACTTGAAATCTCCATCTAATTGCATTTGCGATTATATCGATAGCTGGAATTGTGTTGGTTTTTACGTTATTACGGTGAAATGTGTTTCCCCTTCACTGATATAAAACACATAAATACATTTTCAGAATCTTCTTCATTCCTATCGTGTTGCGTTCGGTTGGGGTGATTCCGCGTTCGACTGCCATTTCTTGTAAACACAAAGGCGAATCGTGCATAAGCGAATTCGGTTCGTGTTATACAAGATAACGTTACCCCTATTTATAAATCGTGTATTATCGAATTCGTGTACTGCAAACACGTGTTATACGAGGACCGACTGTACAAAGAAATAAAGTGGGCCAATAAATTGGAATGTCTTATAATGAAGAGAGTAAATTTCTCGATATTAACTGGAACTCATGTGTTAGTCACTCACACACTAGCAAGATATGTTGTTGTTGTTGTTGTTTGGTTTTTAGGAGCATTAGCAACTAAGGCCATATTGCTCCGGGAATATGCGGTGGTCATTCCCTGACCTTTCCGCATCATCCGTATTTGGTGGTGACGGGCTCGAACCCCGGTCTAATCAAGAAGTGTGTGCTACACACTGCTGCTCCTTCCCACCTGGCTACGGAGGTGCCTTAGCAAGATATTTGTGGATTTATTGGATGACTGGTTTTCTATAATAACATGTTAGAGAGAACAAGAGGAAGCAATACGCTTGATCAGATTATCAGTAGCAGATCCTTCTTGCAATAAGAATCTGCAGGTAAAAGACCCACTGGATCGTAGTGATGACAGTGTACTGACATGGGATTTATTTAAAGATATAACTACTGTCAAGGGTTAAGGGAAGGGCTTTTGCTTTGGTAAAGGTGACTATAGTGATCTGAACCAGTTTTTAAATTCTATTCAGTGGGATCAACTAATATGTCACCAATAGCAAATTCTAAATGGGAAGCATCAGGGAAGTAATTGTAGAAGCTACTAGGCTTTTCGTACCAGGTAAGAAATACTGTTTAAGGCTTAGACCTAAATGGATGTCAGCTGAACTAATGAGACTTGTGGTAGTGGAAAAAAAAATTCATGGGATGCATATAAATTATAATTATTAGGCAATACAGAAGCCTATGATAGATATAAATTAGTCTGCAGTCAAGTCATAAAGGAGGTTAGACAAGCTAAGGCAGATTATGAGAAGTCTTTGGAAAATAATGCAAAGAAAAGCAGCAGACTTCTGTACTTATAATAACAGTGGAAGGAAGGGGATGAATCATGTTTGTTCACTTAATGTCAATTGTTTAACTGTTAATGATCCTGCTCAGATTGCTGACAAACTAAATAAGTATTTTTATCTACATTCACACATAAGGAATTCTTTTGGGAAGGGGATGCCAGAAGTTTACCAAACTCTAACAGGGAGATAAATGTTTTGTGATAACTGAGTGGAAAGTGAAAGAGAAACTGTTGAAGCTTAACATGAAAAAGGTGCCTAGTGTGGATTAGATTTATCCTTTTATATCGGGGTTGGGAGGCAGTAAAGGAGGTAAGCAAACCCTTAACCATAATTATGAGAGCATCTTTGGAATCAGGGAAGGTCGCTGTTGCTTGGAGATGTGCAAATCTATCCCCAGTTCACGAAGGGGATTCAAAAGGTGACATAAGTGATTACAGATCTGTTACTTCTGTTCAATGGAAAATAATGGAGTCCCTGGTTAAAGAAGTAATTCAGGACCATCTAGACAGGAATGCAATTACACTGCAGTCACAGCATGGATTTGTTTAGGGGTGATCGTGTGTGACCAATCTAATTGGATACTGTGATGCAGTAACAAAGGAACTGGATGCAAAAAATAATTTTGATATCATATACTTGGATCAAGAAAGCTTTTCATAGTGTTGTACAAAAAAGACCACTGTACAAACTGGAGCAATGTGGCGTTAAAGGCAAGTTACTGCTATGGATAAAGGGATGGTGAAGTGGAAGAAGACAGAGAGCAGTTGTCAATGGGCACTACTCTTCATGGACTACTGTTATCAGTGGAGTTCTCCAGAGTTCAGTGCTGGTCCATTTTTGTTTCTATATTTAATAATGATATTGATGAAGATATATTTTTAAGGGCACAAAAGGTGATATAGTTGTACACGTTGGCACTAATAATATTAAGAGTAGGAGACCGGCAGAATTACTTAACAAGTACAGGTCACTGTTGAACAAAAGCCGAGAATTAGGGTTGAATTTGAAAGTGTCTGCAATTCTGCCCAGACACGATAGGAGGGAGTATATGATGAGAGCCTTGTCGATCAATTCGGCCGTGGAAAGATTGTGCAAGGCTCAAGGGGTAGAATTTTTTCAGCCTGGACTGTACTTGTTAACAGGAGAGATTGCTTCTACAGGGATGGGATACACTTAAATAGAAAGGGTGCAAGAATATTTGCTGATGCTATCGAGGCAGTGTTAGGTGGGTCGGAAAACTGCTAGCTTGGGGGGAGACAAAGACCAATAGATTGACAGTAGCCACTGGCAGAGGTGAAAGAGATTCTTGCACTGCTTCTATTAGAATGAGCAGAAGCCTGAAAAACAAGATTCATGGTATTTCAGAGACTGCTGGGAGCCATTGCGGTACAAGTAAACACATGGGTTGTGTTAGGGTAGCTAAGAATAGAAACAGGTGCAGGTATACTTGCGTGTACACCAATGCTAGGAGTTTAGTAAATAAATTTGATGAATTTGAGGTATTGCTCAAAACATCAAAGGCAGATATTGTTGGGATATCAGAGATGTGGTGTCACACAGATATAAGGGATGCAGAAATGCAATTTGGGGAGTACAACGTCTACAGAAAGGATAGACAGGATAGGAAGGGGGGAGGGGTTATGTTACTAGTTAAGAGACACATAAAAACCAAGGAAGTGAAGCCAGTCGACATCGCCGGACAGTGCAGTGTTGAGTCAGTTTGGTGTGACATAAGCATTGGGAGATCAAAATTGAGAGTAGGAGTGTGCTATAGGCCTAATGACTCTGATGAGTATAATAAGGAACTGTACAGGGAAATAGAGTGGGCCAGTAAATCAGAGAGTCTTATAATGGGAGATTTTAATTTCCCAGATATTGACTGGAATTTGGGGGCTGGTTACTCACACACTAGCAAGGCTTTTGTGGATTTATTGGATGATTGTTTTCTACATCAGCATGTTCGGGAGGCAACTAGAGGGAGTAATACTCTTGATTTGATTATCAGCAGTGATTCTTCATGCATTAAGAATCTGCAGATAAATGAACCACTAGGTGGCAGTGATCACAGTGTGCTGAAGTGGGATTTACTCCAAGAGGTAACTACCATTAGGGGTAAAGGGAAGGGTTATTGCTTCCGTAAAGGCGACTACGATGGACTGAGACAGTATTTAAATTCTGTACAGTGGGAGCAACTGATGATGTCAACAGCAAATTCAAAATGGGAAGCATTCAAAGGACTTATCTTGGAAGCTACTAGGCTTTACATACCAACTAAGAAATATTGTTCAAGGTTTAGGCCAAAATGGATGTCAGATGAACTAAAGAGGTATATGGCAGAGAAGAAAAATGCATGGGATACTTACAAATTAACACATGACACAGAAGCCTATGATAGATACAAGTTGATATGCAACCAAGTTACAAAGGAGGTTAGGCAGGCGAAGGCAGATTACGAGAAATCCTTGGCAAGGGATGCAAAGAAAAACAGCAAAGAGTTCTTTACTTATGTAAACTCTAGAAGGAAGGGGATGAATCAGATTGGTCGACTTGATATTGATGGGTCAACTGTTGATGATCCTGCTCAGGTAGCTAACAAACTAAATGAATATTTTGCATCGACATTCACACATGAGGAGTTATTCAGCAAGGGGAATGCCAGAGGTGTATTCCACTCTAGCAGTAAGCTACAGAATCTAGAAATAACTGGGAGTAAAGTGGAGGAGAAACTGTTGAAGATAAACACAAGAAAGGCATCCGGGGTGGATGGGATCTATCCAGTTATATTAAAGGAGGCAGCAAAGGAAGTAAGCAAACCCTTAGCCATAATTATGAGAGCATCCTTGGACTCAGGGGAGGTACCCATAGACTGGAAATGTGCAAACGTGACCCCAATTCACAAAGGAGGATCAAAGGCTGACACAAGTAATTATAGACCTGTGAGCTTAACTTCTGTTCCAGGAAAATTAATGGAGGCACTGGTTAAAGAAGCACTGCAGGATCATTTAGACAAGACTTCAGTTACAGCTCAGACACAGCATGGTTTTGTTAAGGGGAAGTCTTGCCTGACCAACTTGATTGGATACTATGATGCAGTCACAAAAGAACTGGATGCAGGGAATAACTTTGATATTATATACTTGGATCTTAGAAAGGCTTTTGATACTGTTGCACATGGAAGACTGCTACACAAATTGGAGCAGTGTGACATTGGAGGCAAATTGCTGCTATGGATAAAGGGGTGGTTGAGGGGGAGAAGACAGAGAGTGGTAATCAATGGACACTGCTCATCGTGGACTAATGTTATTAGTGGAGTCCCTCAGAGCTCAGTGTTGGGTCCATTATTGTTTTCTGTATTTATAAATGATATTGATGATGGTATATCAAGCTTAATGTCCAAGTTTGCAGATGATACAAAGGTTGGCAGGGTTGTCAAGGACACTACTGACACTATGCTGCTGCAACAGGATCTGGAAAGGTTGAGCAGATGGGCTGAGAGGTGGCAAATGAAGTTTAACATTGACAAATGTAAAGTACTACACATGGGAAACAGCAACCCCAGAGCAACGTATCAACTCTGTGGTACTACACTGACAGTGGTAGAGAATGAAAGGGACTTGGGGGTGGTTGTGCAGGCAGATATGAAGTTCTCTGAGCAGTGCAGACGGGCTGCAAGAGTAGCTCTTGGAGTATTGTCAATGATATACAGGAATTTTTCCAGCAGGGATAAGGAGGTGATTATTCCATTGTATAAGGCAATGGTCAGGCCACACCTAGAGTACTGTATACAGGTCTGGAGGCCTCATTTCAAGAAGGATGTAGAGCTGCTGGAACGAGTACAGAGAAGGGCAACAAGATTAGTGAATGGAACAAAGGGGTGCTCTTACGAAGAAAGGCTTAAGTTTTGCAAATTACAGTGTCTGGAGACTAGGCACCAGCGAGGTGATCTGATAGAGGTGTATAAAGCCTTGAATGGTTTAAGCATGCTCAATGCTGATGGGATTCTTCCTCTAGCTCAGAAAAATCACCTGAGAGGGCATAAATTCAAATTGAGGAAAGACAGATGTAGGATAGACGTGCGGAAATTTGCCTTTAGCCAGCGGGTGGTTGGTTGGTGGAACAGACTTCCATCCCTTGTGGTGGAGGTTGATAGCCTAAATAAGTTTAAGGCTCAGCTGGACAGGTATTTTGAACGAACAGAGGGGTGAAGTGGAAGTGGGTTTTTTTTTTTTGGCTGATGCTGCATAAGCTTGCTTTCTTGCATCAAATGCCTCTACTAATGCTAATGCTAATATCAAACTTAATGTCTAACTTTGCAGTTATATGAAAGATATAACATATAACTATGAGGACCATTAGTTACAGTTTTTTTTTTTTTTTTTTTTCGAGAACTTTTTCCTGTGGGGACAAATTATTCATTGATGCACTGCACCAACCTGGCTGCTCTTGAACTTTGAAAAAAACATCTAATTTCTTCTTTGGATATTAGGTATTAGGTATTAGGTATGTTCGGGGTCTGACGGCACCTGGGATTTCTCCAATCTCCGCGTATGTTCTCTGTATCGGACAAGCCAGAGATTTAAAAGTGTGTGGGATATGTACTGTGTAGTTTGTTGTGCCCATTGTTCGTCCGGCCTGTTAGCCGCCGGGCCCCTAGTGAGACCCGACGTTACCAATACCTGCCACAGGGAGGCCGGCCGGGTGTTACCAATATTTGTACTCTGGCTGGTCTTGCCACTTACTTTCCTGGGATTTTAGTGGCTAGGACCAAAAAAAAAAATCGAGGTTGATATTAGTGATACTTTACAAGTTAGTATTAATATTGCGCGACGTGGGGCTGTGCGGTGAAAGTGAGTTTTAAAAACCAAATAGGTTCGGGCAAGAATTTTGATGTTCTCTTTTGATTTTGACATGTAGGGCTAAACGCTGTGCAAGACAAAAGTTTGGGGGGAGGATGAAGACTGGGGGGAAGAAATTGGAAATAAGGGGCCGACAGAGTAGATGGCCCCTGCAGGTAGTGAGGCATGCCCGTGCCCCACCAGAGTGAAAAAATTGGGGAGGCAAGCCTCTCCTCCCCAGGAGTTTGGAAAGAAAGATCCGCTCAAGAGAGTGCGGATTTGGGTCGCCAATAGGCTGTTCCAGCGGGAGAGTGCCACGTATGTCTCCATCAGTTTGCAGGCCCTAAAAATTGGCCGTTGAGTCTCATCTAGGTGGGACACTAATAGGGGGTTAAATCTGGATGTCATCCTTCCAGACTGCATGTGGTCTGGGGCTTATTTTCTGGTCATTATCTTGGGGTCATAATCAAGTCTACTGGCTGTCATTATGGGGTTTTATCCCTTCCGTGATGTTTGCTAGTCCTTACACTACCTTTTGTCATTATGTAGTGGGTCTATGC
This sequence comes from Mastigoproctus giganteus, assembly GCF_048544385.1. NCBI lineage: Eukaryota > Metazoa > Arthropoda > Arachnida > Uropygi > Thelyphonidae > Mastigoproctus > Mastigoproctus giganteus. The sequence continues at coordinate 165,643,293 of NC_143582.1, read as the reverse complement.
TGCAAGGTCTTGGGGCAGTGTCCCTTTGTTCTGATGTCACGACTATTTAAAGGTGTTTTTTCGCTTCTATTGGCGGTAATCATGACTCTTGTAGTTCGACAATCTATTGTCACTTGTCTTTTCCTAGTGCATTTTGTAGTCAGTCCAAGGTCTGTATAGTCGGTTCCTCTGTGTCGTCTCGCTGCTATTTGCAGTTTTGTTTTGTCTCATTCCGTTAAGGTCTTCGGTATATGGCGGCTAGTGTTTGGCGCCTGCTAAATAATCCCTGGGCAAAATCAGTTAAGGCTAAATATTCTTCTTGTGTATCTAGTAGATGTGACTCGAGATCCCTCGGTAAATAGTGAACTCTAGTTATTAGTCTGCATCTAAGGTCTTCGTATTGGACACACTCAAACATAATGTGCACCCAGCTTTCTTGTTCCCCGCAAGTACAACGCGGATCCTCCACTATTCCCAATGCTGTAAGCTTTGCATTGAAAGCCCCATGACCCGTAAGGAGGTAGGTCGTATAAAGTCCGGGTTGTAGCCAGGTTGGAAGAATGGGGTATACTCTGTCTACGTCCGGGATGAACTTTTTGGTGATGTTCCATTTTGTTGTGTTTGTCCAGCGGTATTGCCAGGTTTCTTTTAGGTATTTCTGCAGCCTGTTCTTTTCAGCCTTGTGAGTTGCATTGTTATCCACTGTGTAGTCTTGGTGGGTGAAAGGCATTCCTTTGGTTATATAATAGGCTATTCCAGTACGTATGATGTCCAGGTCAAGGGGAAGGGCTCCGGCCAAGACCTGTAGGGCAACAGTGCTAGTGGTGCTACAGGCTCTGGTAATGGTTAACAGGATAGTTCTATGGATTGAGTCGATTATGCGTCTATTTACGGCGGTTGATGCCTTGTGATACCAAACCGCAGAGGCGTATGTTATAGCTGGTAGGAATGTCGTTTTATAATATAAGGAGAGCACGCGACGTTTAAGTCCCCAGTCCCGACGAACCACACGTGCTAACAGTGCAGAGTACTTCCTTATCTTTGTTCTTAAATGTGTGAGATGCTGCTTGAAGGAAAGATTACAATCTAATATCACCCCCAGGTACTTAAGCTGGCTTTGGAGTTTCACTGTGGTGTTGTTCACCTTTATTTGAGGTGGCCTGTGCAGGTCAAGGAAGCCTTTCAGTAAGATTGAGGATGTCTTAGTTGGTGAGATTTTTAGGCAGTGTAAGATGGTCCAGTCCTGTAGTATCCTGATGGCATGGTTTGCTTTTACCTCCAACTGGGTTCTATTGTCGGCAGCAATTTTCAAGATTAAGTCGTCGGCAAAAGCTTGGGTTTGGACGTCACCAAGGTCCATGGCCAGGAACTCATCCAAGACAATGTTCCACAACAGCGGCCCCAGGACAGAACCCTGGGGGCAACCCCTGCAGACACGGCGGTTTACCCTACCATAGGGTGCCACGACAATAATACTCCTGTCGGTAAGGTAAGACTTGATAGTGAGATACAAATTGCAGGGAAGGTTGGCCCGCCTTAGCCTTGCCAGGACACTTGGCCACCAAATGGTGTCGAAAGCCCCGGCAAAATCTATGGAGATGATTAGGTAGTATTTACTGTTGCAACTGGCCACACCGTGCAGCAGATGTCTAAGTGCCTCTACTGTCGAAGACTCAGGCTTAAAGTCGAACTGGGTAGACATGTGCAGTTCAGCACTCTTGTAATGTGTGTCAATTTGGGCATATAGCATTCTCTCAAATAGTTTGCTGATCACTGGTAGCAAAGCTATCGGTCTGTAAGTGGTTGGCTGTTGTGGAGGCTTCGTGGGTGTTTTTGGGATCAGCTTCAGTCCCGCAGTCTTCCAGTTTCTTGGGAAGATGCCTTGATGCAAACAGTTGTTAAACAGATTTAGAAGGAGTTCGGGGGTCAGATCCTTTACTTTTTTGACAATTTCCGGTTCGAGATAATCGAGGCCAGGGCACTTATTATTTCTTACGTGATTTGCCGCGGATTTGATGTCATCTAGTGTGAACGGTGGTTCACGGGAGTCAGTGGTGTATATGTCATTTTCTTGGCATATTCTATGCTGTTCAGGTGAAGTAGGCATGGCAGTCTCCGGGAAAACAGTGCCCAGAATATTTGTGATTGACTGTTGCCATGTGGTGGTTTGGCTCCCCTGTGGTGTCAATGTGGTAGAAATAACTTCCCCCTTGGGGAGTTTGTTTGTGATTATCCTATAGACTACCCCCCATGGCTCATTATTTCCTGTTATGCCTGCCAAGCTTTCCCAGGCTCTTTGTTTGCTCTTGTTTATCGCATCCGTATATCTGTTTCTTGCTTCTCTATAGTGCTCCTTTAGTATCTGGACCTCAGCAGCAGGCCATGTGCGTCTTGCCCGTTGAAAGAGTTTTCTTCTTCTCATGGTCTCCCTTCTGAGTTGCTGGATCTCGTGAGTCCACCACGGGACTGCTCCCGGTTTGGGATTTCTCCTCTTCATTGATGCTTCACTCGCCGCAAGTATTATTTCCGTTACCCTCTTTTGATTCTCGTCTGGATCCCCATTCTGGTTTGTTGTTTCCAGGTGTAGGGCTGCAGCGGGCATTAAAACCTCTCTGAACCTTTCCCAGTTCGCCCAGCGGATGGCGAAGCGGTTTAGTGTTTGTTTAGGTATCAGTAGCCTGTTTAATGATCTTCTGATTTGGCAGGTAATCACCCTGTGGTCGGAAGTCGTCCACGAGTCTCTGACGATCCAATCATCAACGTAACCTGCAAGGTTTCTCGTGGACAATGTGACATCAATAGTCGCCTCCCACAGGGTATTACAAAATGTAGGCATCTGGTGTGGTCTGTTCAGGATAGTGAACCGGGAGTTCGAGAGAAAGTCCTCTAAAATCTGTCCATTTCTGGTACCTCTCCTGTCTGGGGTCAGACTGTGCCAGGCTGGTGAGCGGCAGTTTACATCTGCCCCAATTATGATCCTTTGATCAGGGAGCATGTCGGTCAAGGCCTGCAAGTACCTGGTGATGGGTGCGATGTCCTCGCCCGGCCTGCTGTAAAGGGCCACAGCATAGATTTGGCCCAATGGCGTTAAGATGTGGGCACACGCCGCCCAGGGTGCACAAAGCTGTGTTACTTTAGTCACAGTATAATTGGGATTATGTTTGGTTCTGTTTCTGTTTGGTTCTTGGGATTGCGCACCACAACTGCAGCCCAAGGGGTGTCACTCTCGTCATGGACTATTTTGTATGCAGCCGGATATCCGCACACTCGTTTTGAGTGGGTATATGGTTCCTGTAGTAGTAAGACGTCAGCTGCTTCCTCGTCCGCTATGACCCTAAGTTGCTGGGCCACTGCTCTAGCTCTCTGCGCATTATGCTGTATTATTGCAATTTTGAATCTATTGTACTCTTTAGGGCATCTCTCCATAGTCGGTTCGTGACTGGTATAACCCTTTTACTTTAAGATAAACTGGACAGTTCGGGTCTCTGATAGAATGCGAATGGTCCATTTTCCCTGCCTTGCAGTTTGTACAGATTGGATCTTGCTCCTTGTTTGGACATGTTTTATATTCATGTCCCCTGCCAGAGCAGTGACCGCAGGTTGATTCTGTTTGTGTACATGTATGAGTTGTGTGGCCGTATTTACAACACCGGAAGCATTTCGGGACTGCCACATGCTCCCGGAATCGGTGGGATCCCCATTCAATGTAGATTCTCTCTTGATTCTTTAATTGCTGCCAGACAGTCGGGGCCAGCTCTAGAACCCAGTTTCTGTTTGGTCCTGCCCTAGATCTGGTGGAGTACCTAGGCTGCACCAGGGTTCGCTGTTCCTGTAGTTGCTAGGGGGTCGGTCTCAGATTTCTGTTTATTATCTCTGTGGCTAACTGTTCCGGGGTTAGGTCTTTGTCAATGTCAAAGACAATGATAGCAGGTCCTCTCTTTTTTGGCAATTCTGCAGTCAAACCCAAGGTGGCAATTTTTGGGTTATCCATTATCGTCTGTATGTCTTCGTTTCCCTCCGTTTCAATAACGAGTCCTACATTCCTCGTTTTCCGAATGGACTTTATCTTAGTAGCTTTGAGGTCATCCCTTAGTTCCTTCATCACAGTTGTCTTTATTTCTTCACTAGTTCTCTTTTCCTGGGGGCCATCTGTGGTCACAGGTCTAAGCACAATCAAGTTGGGTGTCATCAAGAGAGGTTGCTTCCTTTTTGGGGGCCCGGGCTGAGTTTGTTTTCCCTGATTTTGATTACTCCTCAGCGTTTCAGCAAAAGTGGGAGCACGCTGTTGCATTTTATTTGTCCCACATTCTTTATAGGCCTGCAGCCTCGCGGTGACTTTTTCATTTTCAACATATGTCTTGAAAAGGATAGTCTCCATCTTGTTAAAGATTGTGACGATTTGCGACCTCACAAGGGTGGTTATTCTATTATTCGGTTCTTTAAATATTGATTCCAGTGCTATTTTGAGTGCCAGTGACTTTTCATAGACAGTACCCACCGGTAGGGAGGGATCTATGGGGGGAGATTCCTGCTGCTTTTCATTGTTTGTTTCTTCGTTCGCATTGACATTTTCCTGAGTGTCCTTATTCTCAGTTTGGGAGCGTGTTCCCCGCTCTATTTTCGCTGTTAACAGCTTTTTGTTTTTACGCTTGCTTTGTGTTTGGGGGGTCCCAGGACAGGCGTCTTCTGTGTCCTCTTGTTGTTCTAGGGGGGGTTATCTCGTCGTCCTGCCCTTTTGGCTGGGTTTCTTTCAGTTTGTGATTTTTGCTATCCATATCAGCAAAGGTTCCGGATATTCGGACGTGCGGATTATCGGGGTTGTCAATCTTTATATCAGTTTGTGGCTGTAATATGCTGGTGAACAATACCCGCTGCACGCATACAGGTCAAAGAGATTATTTTGTAGGTTTTTAGGGCTTCCAAAGTTTGGTCCGCTCTAATCAAAACGATTATTCTAAACATATACTGCCAGCATATTGCTGTACTGGTTTACATAGGAAAATTTCTTAAAAACGTTCATATCTCTAAATATAGTTAACGAAAAGTCACAAAAGGTCACCTGTACATCCAGTCCAATTTCCTCTTTCTTCCAACACCATCTGTATGCTTCAGTCTTCTGTTGGTACTTGTTTCAGAAGCTGGAGAAGAGAGCTACCCACTGATACCAAAACTTTATGTACTGTACGTATCGTATTCCCAGCAATATCCACTAGGCCTAACTGCCAACAATGCGTGTTTGACTACAGCAAAGCGTTAGCAGAATGCTAAGCCTAAAGGGATTTGGTCTATGACGAGAGAGTACAGACCAGATAACCCTCGTAATAACAAAAATTTTTTACCCACTTAATCCACTTGCGAAGTTCTTTTAGCTGGCACACTTTTCCAGTGGAAGAAAATACTTTAAACACATTAATATAACTCAACATTCAGGAGCTCCAGAACACGTGGCTACACTGAATGAGCCATGGATATGGAACCTTGAAAAATCTGCATAGCTCTGTTGCTGAATGCTTCGTTGATACCAATTTTAGTTTTATATGGCGAATTCCAGTATGGCCAGCATTAATTTTCTTTTGAAACACATTTCTAAAATATTGTTTTCTTTTTGTGGAGTTTTTCATTGAAGATGAAAAAGTGATTGAGACCTTCATTTTCATGATTCCATATAAGTAGAACATCACTGTGTATCTCATTCAGAGTTTGAATTTTACAGTAAAAATGTCTAACATTTGGTTTCTACACTGGACATAAAGATTTCATCTGCAATGGGTTGCAGTCTCTCTGTTCTGAGACTTCTGTGTGTTATAGAAACTCTATACAGGTAAAGCAGATTTTACTTAAGAAAGTTCCAGAGAGAGGAGCTGCTGTTCCTTATGCAGTTATAGAAGTTAGTACATTTGTATGGCTGTTTTGGTCTGATATTTGCCAGCAGTGGGATGCTGGTGAATATGAAGTCAGTATTGACTAGTATTAAAGTTTCCACATGTCTTCTTGTTCTAATTGTATTACTTTGATTTTTCCTTTTGAAATCTATATGTTCTGGGAAGTACTGGGGCACAGAAAATTTTATTACCTGAAAAAAGAAAATGAAATAGTGCATAAGACAATTAAATGCTGCCCTAAAAGTGGCTAAATGTTATCAGAAAAGCTCTGCCTGAGGCAAGTCACTTATTTAAATTTTCCATGCCATGGAGTTTAAGAGGTATGTGAATAGGATGGCAACTCCTTTCCTAACAGAAAAAATATTCTGACAGTACAGGTCAGTGTTGAAAAAAAGCACCAAGTTAAGGTTAAAAGTATCTGCAGTTCTGCCCAGACATGATAGGAGGCAGTATATGATGAGTCAATCAATTCGGCTCTAGAGAGATTGTGCAAGGCTCATGGGGTAGAAGTTTTCTCAGCATGGTCTGTGCTTGTTAACAGGAGAGACTGCTTCTACAGGGATAGGAAACACTTAACTGGGAAACTGCTAGGTTGGGGGGATATACAAACTAATAGTTTAACAGTAGTTGCTGGCAAAGGTGAAAGCAATTCTTGCACTGCTTCTATTGGAATGACCAGAAGCCTGGAAAACAAGATGCTGGGGATTTCAGAGACTGCTGGGAGTCATCGAGGAACAAGTAAATACGCGGTCTGTGTTAGGGTAGCCAAGAATAAGAACAGGTGCATGTATACTTGCGTGTACACTAATGCTAGGAGTTCAGTAAATAGATTTGATGAATTTGAGGTGCTGGTCAAAACGTCAAAGGCAGATATTGTTGGGATATCAGAGATGTGGTGTCACATAGATATAAGGGATGCAGAATTGGAATTTCCAGAGTATAATGTGTACAGAAAGGATAGACAGCATAAGAAGAGAGGAGGGATTATGCTGTTAGTTAAGAAAAATAAAATCTAAGGAAGTGCATCCAGTTGACAGAGCAATGTTGAGTCAGTTTGGAGTGACATAACCACTGGGAAAGCAAAATTGAGAGTAGGAGTGTGTTATGGCCTAATGACTGATGAATATAATGAACAACTGTACAGAGAAATAGAGTGGGCCAGTAAATCAGATTGCCGACGCCTCCATAGCCAGGTGGGCGAAAGCAGCAGTGCGTAGCACACGCTTCTTGATTATACCGGGGTTCGAGCCCGTGACCACCAAATACGGAGGATGTGGAACAGTCAGGGAATGACCACCGCATATCCCCCAGAGCAATATGGCCTTAGTTGCTAATGCCCCTAAAAACCAAACAACACAACAACAGTAAATCAGATTGCCTTAAAATTGGGGATTTTAACACTACAGATATTGACTGGGACTTGTGGGTTGGTGACTTGCACACTAACAAGGCTTTTGTGGATTTATTGGATGATTGTTTTCTACAGCAGCATGTTCCAGAAGCAACCAGAGGGAGTAATACTCTTGATCTGATTATCAGTAGTGATTCTTCATGCATTAAGAATCTACAGATAAAGGAACCACTAGGTGGCAGTGAACACAGTGTGCTGATATGGAATTTACTCAAAGATGTAACTACCATTAGCAGTAAAGAGAAGGGTTTTTGATTTCATAAAGTTGATTAAAGTGGTCTGAGACAGTTTTTAAATTCTGTATAGTGGGACCAACTGATAATATTGGTCCCACTGCTGAAGTGCTGTTTAAGACATCAAAAGCGGATAATGTTGGAATATCAGAGACGTGGTGCCACACAGATATAAGCAGTGCAGAATTGGAATTTGGGGAGTAATATGTGTACAAGAAGGACAGACAGGGTAGAAGGGGAGGAGGGACGATGCTGTTAGTTAAGAAACAAATAAAATCTAAGGAAGTGCATCAAGTTGACATGGGTGGACAGTGAAATGTTGAGTCGGTTTGGTGTGGCATAAGCACTGGAAAAACGAAGTTGAGAGTAGGAGTGTGTTATAGACCTAATAACTCTGATGAGTACTATCAACAATGTACAAGAAAATACAGCGGGACAATAAATTAGATTGGGAATTTATAATTCCCAATCTAATTCCTCATTATATTGGGTATAATTGGGTTAAAATTCCCCATTATATTGGGTATAATGGGGAATTTTAACTTCCCAGATATAGACTGGAACTTGTGGGGTGGACACTCACATACCAACAAGACTTTTGTGGATTTATTTGATGAATATTCTCTATAGCAACATGTTCGAGAGACACCCAGAGGGAGTAATATTCTTGATCTGAATATCAGAGTGATTCTTCATGCGTTAAGAATCTGCAGATAAAGGAACCACTAGGTGGCAGTGATCACAGTGTACTGATGTGAGATTTACTTAAAGATGTAACTACCATCAGGAGTAAGGGGAAGGGTTTTTGCTTTCATAAAAGTGACTACAGTGGTTTCAGAGAGTTTTTAAATTCTATACAGTGGGACTAACTAATGATGTTACCAACAGCAAATTCTAAATGGGAAGCATTGAAAGAATTAATCTTGAAAGCTACTATGCTTTTTATACCAACTAAGAAATAGTGTTCAATGTTTAGGTCTATATGGATATCAGATGTACTAATGAGACTCGTGGCAGAGAAGAAAAGTGCATGGGATGCAAGTAAATTATCAGGCAACACAGAGCCTATGGTAGATATAAGTTGCTCTGTAATCAAGTTACAAAGGAGGTTAGGCAGGCCAAGGCAGATTACAAGAAATATTTGGCAAAAAATGCAAAGAAAAACAGCAAAGAGTTCTTTACTTATGTAAACTCTAGAAGGAAGGGGATGAATCAGATTGGTCCACGATATCGATGGTTCGAATGTTGTTGATCCTGCTCAGGTAACTGACAAACTGAATGAGTATTATGAATGTAGATTCACACATGAGGAGTTATTCAAGGAGGGGAATGCCAGAGGTTTTTCAAACTCTGGCAGTGAGCTAAATGATTTTTTTTACAACATAAGAAGGGCACCTGGGGTGGATGGGATCTATCTAGTTATACTGAATGAGGCAGCAAAGAAAGTAAGCAAACCCCTTGCCATAATTATGAGAGCTTCCTTGGACTCAGGGAATGCACATCTTCAGTCCATGGAGGACTCCATGGACTGAAGATGTGCAAAAATGTGACCCTAATTCAGAAAGGAGGATCAAAGAGTGACACAAGTAATTATAAACCTGTTAGTTTAACTTCTGTTCCAGGAAAATTAATGGAGACAGTGGTTAAAGAAGCACTGCAGGATCATCTAGACAAGACTGCAATTATAATTCAGACAAGCCAATGATTTGTTAAGGGGAAGTCTTGTCTGACCAATTTGATTGGATATTACGATGTGATCACAAATAAACTGGATAGAAAAATAATTCTGATATCATATACTTGGATTTTAAGAAAGCTTTTGATACTTTTGCACATGGAAGACTACTATACAGATTGGAGCAGTATGGCATTAAGGGCAAATTTCTGCTATGGATAAAGGGATGGTTGAGTGGGAGAAGACAGAGTGGTAATCAATGGACACTGCTCTTCATGGACTAATGTTATTAATGGAGTACCCCAGGGTTCAGTGTTGGGTCCTTTGTTGTTTATGTATTTATTAATGATATTGATGAAGGTATATCAGGCTTAATGTCCAGTGACAGTGCACTACTGCAACAGAACTAGATGGGCCGAATGAGGGATGGCAACTGAATTTTAACATCGACAAATGCAAAGTACTGCATATGAGTAGCAGTAATCCCAGAATAACGTATCAACTGTGTGACATATTAACTTAGGGTGGAAGAGAATGAAAAAGACTTGGGGGTAATTTTCCAGTCAGATATGAAGTTTTCTGAGCTATGCAGACAGTCTCGGAAGAGTAGCTCATGGTGTCTTTTAAATGATATAAGGAATATTTTTAGCAGTAATAAGGAAGTGATTATCCCTGTGTATAAGGTAATGGTCAGGCCATACCTTGAGTACTGTATACAGGTCCAGAGGCCTCATTTTAGGAAGGATGTAGAGCTGTTGTAACAAGTACAGAGAAGGGCAATGAGATTAGTGAATGGAACAAACAGTTGCTCTTATGACGAAAGGCTGAAGTTCTGCAAATTGCTGTGTCTGGAGACTAGGCACCTGCAAAGTGATCTGGCTGAGGTGCATAAGGTCTTGAATGGTTTGAGCAATGCTGATGGGACTTCCTCTTGCCCAGATTAATCATCTGAGGGGACATAAATTCAAATTGAGGAAAAACAGTTGTAGAATAGATGTGCAGAAATTTGCCTTTAGCCAGCAGGTGGTTGATTGCTGGAATAAACTTCCATCTGTCATTGTTGAGAAACATTTGTAGTGAATGGCAAGTGAAATGGGAATGTTTTTTTTTTATTTTGCCTGATGTTGTATAAGCTTATTTTCTTGCATCATATGCCTCTACTAATGCTAAACATTATTTTTCTTTAAACAGAACATTATATTTTTCAGTATAGTTTATTTCATTTAATTGATTACCCAATAAAAGCTATTTTTGGTTAATTTTATTAATTTTTATATTTTCTTTCTCTATCAAACGGTAGTGGTTCGATGTCCAGACTTGACCAGGCCATTGCATGGAAGGAAAAGTGAAATCCGTTATTATATTGGAACAGTGGTACGATTCTCATGTGATGATGGGTTTCGTCTAGTAGGATATGAGTTTCGACGATGCCGATCAACTGGACTCTGGAGCTGGGGTATTGATGCTGAATGTGTCAGTAAGTATTTAATTTAATGGCAATCCATTAAATATTTTTCTAATCTTGTGTTTTTTGTGGTTTTCAATAATCACTACAGTATATTAATACAATACAATGGTTTCTTCTAATAATGTTTTCGACTGCTTAAAGGGGTCATAACTATCCTGAAATGTATCAAGCAAAAACTAATTGTATATATTTTACCAAAAGTTGCAAAACTTACCAAAGCTAAAACTAGAACCTTACAATCAAAGCTCAACACATTTGCTGCCCGAATGCAAACTTGCATCAAAATGAACTGCAATTTTTGTGCCTCAAAGCAAATATGCATCTATTGAATTGTGATCATTAAATGGAAAAGGAAAAAAGTGTGGCATTGGAGGCAAATTGCTGCTATGGATAAGGGGTTGGTTGAGTGGCAGAAGACAGAGAGTGGTAATCAATGGACACTGCTCAACGTGGACTAATGTAATTAGTGGAGTTCCTCAAGGTTCAGTGTTGGGTCCGTTGTTGTTTTCGGTGTTTATGAATGATATTGATGATGGGATATCAAGTTTAATGTCCAAGTTTGCAGATGATACAAAGGTTGGCAGGGTCGTTAAGGACACTACTGATGCTATGCTGCTGCAACAGGATCTGGAAAGGTTGAACAGATGGGCTGAGAGGTGGCAAATGAAGTTTAACATTGACAAATGTAAAGTACTACATATGGGAAACAGTAACCCCAGAGCAACGTATCAACTCTGCGGTACTACACTGACAGTGGTGGAGAATGAAAAGGACCTGGGGGTAATTGTGCAGGCAGATATGAAGTTCTCTGAGCAGTGCAGACGAGCTGCAAGAGTAGCTCATGGTGTCTTGTCAATGATATACAGGAATTTTTCTAGCAGGGATAAGGAGGTGATTATTCCCTTGTATAAGGCAATGGTTAGGCCACATCTTGAGTACTGTATACAGGTCTGGTGGCCTCATTTCAAGAAGGATGTAGAACTGCTGGAACGGGTACAGAGAAGGGCAACTAGATTAGTGAATGGAACAAAGGGTTGCTCTTACGAAGAAAGGCTTAAGTTTTGCAAATTACAGAGTCTGGAGACTAGACACCGGCGAGGTGATCTGATAGAGGTGTATAAGGCTTTGAATGGTTTGAGCATGCTCAATGCCAATGGGATTCTTCATCTTGCTCGGAATAATCACCTCAGAGGGCATAAATTCAAATTGAGGAAGGACGGATGTCGGATAGATGTGCGGAAATTTGCCTTTGGCCAGCGGGTGGATGGTTGGTGGAACCGACTTCCATCACTTGTTGTAGAAGTTGATAGCCTAAACAAATTTAAAGCTCAACTGGACAGGTATTTCGAACGAACAGATGGGTGAAATGGGAGTGGGGTTTTTTTTTTTTTTTTTTGGCTGATGCTGAATAAGCTTGCTTTCTTGCATCATATGCCTCTACTAATGCTAATGCTAAAGTACATTAGTCCACGAAGAGCAGTGTCCGTTGATAACCACTCTCTGTCTTCTCCCACTCAACCATTCTTTTATTCATTGTAGCAACTTGCCCTTAATGCCATGCTCTCCAATTTGTACAGCACTCCTCCATGTGCCACAGTATCAAAAGCTTTCCTAAAATCCAAGTATATGATATCAAAATTATTCCTTGCATCCAGTTCCTTTGTGACCACATCATAGTATCCAATCAAATTTGTCAGACAAGACTTCCCCTTAACAAACCCATGCAGCGTCTGAACTATAATTGCAGTCTTGTCTAGAAAAAAAAAAAAGATAGACTAACAGGTCTGTAATAACCTGTGTCACCCTTTGATCCCCTTTGTGAATTGGGTCACATTTGCACATCTCCAGTCCATGGGGACTTCCCCTGAATCCAAGGAAGCTTTCATAATTATGGCTATTGGTTTGCTTTAATATAACTGGATAGAGCTCATCCACCCCAAGTACCTTTCTTATATTCAATTTCAACAATTTCTCCTCCACTTTGCTCCCAGTTATTACAAAATCATTTAGCTCCTTGCCAGAGTTTGATAAGCTTCTGGCCTCCATTCCCTACAGACCTCCTCATGTGTGAGTGTAGATGCAAAATAGTCATCCAGTTTGTCAGCTACCTCAGCAGGTTAATCAACAATTGAACTGTCGATGCCAAGTGGACCAATCTGTTTCATCCCCTTTCTTCTAGAATTTACATAAGTAAAGAAGTCTTTACTGTTTTTCTTTCCATTGTTTTCCAAAGATTTCTCGTAATCCGCCTTTGCTTGCCTAATATCCTTTGTGACCTGATTACAGACTATCTTATATCTACCATAGGAATCTGTTTCCTGATAATTTATATGCATCCCATGCATTTTTCTTTTCTGCCACAAGTCTCATTAGGTCATCTGCCATCCATTTAGGCCTAAACTTGAACAGTATTTCTTAGTTGGTATGAAAAGCCTAATAGCTTTCAAGATTAATTCCTTGCACGCTTCCCATTTAAAATTTACTTTTGGTAACATTATCAATTAGTCCCATTGTATAGAATTTAAAAACTCTCTGAGACCACTGTAGTAAATTTTAGGAATGCAAAACCTCTTTCCCTTATCCCTGATGGTAGTTACATCTTTAATTACAGGAACTCCCCGACTTACGTAAGGGTTGCATTCTACGGAACGCTACGTAAGTCGGGGAATTTCCCCATGCCTCTGCAGCACTCGCAACCGTGCTCGCTGAATTGATTGAATCAAAAAAGAAATGTTCAACGACACGTAAATAGAATTATTTATTATATTTTTATCTCATGCGCAGGAAAAATTACAAAAGCGTGCAATTTAAAAAAATTTCAAAATTATAAAATTACAAAAAAAAGAGAGGAGACAGGCATAACACCAGAAAGTTTTCCTCTCAAGCATTGTTGCCAAAATAGACATCTTCAGCTGATAAGTACGCCGCTGCAGAGGTTGAGGGCTGTGGCGATAGAAGGGGTCGGCTGCTCAGCCTTACGAAAGAATATATTAATGAATGACTGGATGATGGCTTCTTTCTTTTCATCGTAGATTTCTTTGTAGCAAGCAAGCATATCATTCACCCTTCTGTTAACTTTCAAGAATCATTTGCTGTCAGGATCCATTTTCTCAAACCTCCCTAATGACGATGCAATTTCACGAAATGCCACTGCCATCTCTCTCTGGTGATGAAGCATCTCCACTCCTCATTTGGTTCATCTTGAGCTTCATCAGCATTTTCTTCTTTCACTATTGCTGCCTGCAAGTCAATAAGTCCTTTGTTAGATAATTCCTTCTCTTCTTCCTCTATTAACTCCTCCACATCTTTGGCATCAACCTCCAACTGAAGTAGCTCTGCAACCTTTACAATCTTATCTGTAACCTCTTCATATGATTTGTCTTTTTCAATCCTTCAAAGCCTTTCACGTGCTGTGGGCATATTTTCTTCCATGCGCCATTTAAACAACTTTTAGTAATTCTGCCCAGGCCTTATTAATGTTTAAGATGGCGTGTTAAAAATTGTAAGATTTCCAAAAGTCTCTTAACGTAAACTTTTTCTCATCGTCTACTGCAGACAATGCCTGAACAAATGTTGTGCATAAATAGTATGCTTTTAAATTCGAAATAACACCCTGATCCATAGGTTGGATGAGTGAAGTCATGTTTGCTGGTAGAAATATGACTCTCACGTTCGAATTGAAATCATCTAGATGCGTAGGATGTCCAGGAGCATTATCTAATAGAAGCAAAACCTTGAAAAGAATGTTGTTGTCTTTATAATATTTTTCAATCTTGGGCAGCATTTAAACCAATCCTCAAAGAGAAAGATATTTTTATCCATGCTCCCTGATTCGATTGATGCCCTTAAATGCACAAGGATTTCCAGAATGGTACACAAGCAGTGGTTTTAATCTGTAATCTCCACAGTATTTTCCTCTTTGGCAGTGTATGTTTGATGCTGCATTTTTTTCCAATGCAGTGCAGTGTTGTCAACGTTAAAAATTTGCTGCGTTGAATAGCCGCCTTCATCAATAATTTTTTCCAACACATCACAAAATGTCTCTGCAGCTGCTGAACCAGCACTGGCAACTTCACCACATACTTTAATGTTTTGGAAACCAGCACAATGCTTGAACCTATTGAACCACTCGTTGCTTGCCATGAACTTGGTTTGGAATTCACCGTACTTATCCTTAATATCTTTATAAATACTTGCTGCTTTTGCTTGAATGGTCATTAGACTCAGGGGTCTGAATCTGATTTTCAGATTCTGAATCTGATTTTCCATTCAAATTATTAATAGCTGTTCCATCTTCGATATAGCACCTGAACACTGTTTTGTGATCACTGTTGATCTTAAGTGCATTGATCCTTTGACATGTTCTTTTATTCGCACACTGTCCTTTAAAATAGTATTCATTGTTGAAGCAGTGAGACCTAATTCCCTTGCAATAGATGACAAACTTTGTCCTGCTTCATACTTAATCATTTTCATCTTCATTTCTAAATCAATTTTGTTTTAGTCTCTAAATCAATTTCTAAATCATTCCCTAGCACTACCACAACTTGCACATTTTGTTGGCTGCTTTCATCATTGTAATATGAAAATAGTAATGGAAAGAAGTTTCTGAAAATTTGTTTTTTATATGATTGAAAATTTCAGTAAAGGGGAACACATTTCACCATAATACCGTAACCTAAAAACCCACATGATTGCAGTTATCGAGACCAGAATACCACATGATTGCAGTTTGGCAAGAGACCAGATGGTAGCTGAGTATTCTGGTCTCTTGCCAAAGCTATTGGCCGTAACTTTTGCCCATCTCTGCTCCCACCTCTGTCAAAACCAGATAGTTCTATTGTCACTTCAGCCAAGGATAAAGCTGACCTGCTAGCATCTCATATATCTTCCAACTCGCGTGTTAATGATCTTAATAAAACAACTCCCACAATTCCCAACATACTCCATTCAATGCCTCCTGTGGTCTTCCGTCAAAAGGATATCAGAAGGATTTTGGCATATCTTGATATTAAGAAAGCTCCAGGTGCAGATGGTATTTCTCCATTTCTTCTCGAAACCTGTGCTCCTGAACTTACTCCTATTCTTTGCTGCCTTTTTTCACTTTCTTATTATTAAGGTTTCTTTCCTTCTGCTTGGAAATTTGCTCATATCCAGCCAGTTCCTGAAAAGGGTGACAAATCCCTCCTATCCAATTATCATTCTATTGAAATTACTTCTACTCTTTCTAAAATAATGGAGAAATCAATTAACCACCAATTCTTAAACTGTCTAGAAACCTTACATCTGATCAACTATCGCCAATATGGATTCCATCAGAGTCGATCCACTGGTGATATTCTGGCTTATGTTACCCATTTATGGACAAATTCAATGGAAAATTTTGGTGAAACACAAGCAGTTGCTCTTGGCATCTCAAAGGATTTTGATCATCTTATGGTTTTCCTACTGTTTTTTTGTAATTGGTTATCCAGTTTTCTCTCTGACTGCTCACTGAGGATGATGGTAGATGGCTCTCTGTCTTCTAACTTCTCCACTAATGCTGGTGTCCACAAGGTTCAGTCCTTCCTCCACTCTTTTAGCATTAGCATTAGTTGAGGCATATGATGCAAGAAAGCAAGCTTATACAGCATCAGCCAAAAAAAAAACCTTTCCCATTTCACCCCTCCAGTCACTCCAAATGTTTGTCTAGTTCAGCCTTAAATTTATTTAAGCTATCAACTTCCACAACAACAGATGGAAATCTGTTCGAGCAATCAACTACCCGTTGGCTAAAGGGTTTGCTTACTTCCCTTGCTGCCTCCTTCATTATAACTGGATAGATTCATCTGCTCCAGTTGCCTTTTTTATGTTTAACTTCAACAATTTCTCCTCCACTTTGCTCTCAGTTTTCACAAAATCACTTAGCTCTGTTAGAGTTATTGTTCAAGGTTCAGGCCTAAATGGATGTCGGATGAATTAATGAGGCTCATGGTAGAGAAGAAAAATGCATTGGATGCATATAAATTATCAGGCAACACAGAAGCCTATGACAGATATAAACTAGTCTGTAATCAAGTCACAAAGGAGGTTAGGCAGGCGAAGGCAGATTACGAGAAATCTTTGGCAAAGGACGCAAATTCAGCCTTAAATTTATTTAAGCTATCAACTTCCACAACAGATGGAAGTCTGTTCCAGCAATCAACTACCCGTTGGCTAAAAGCAAACTTCCACACATCTTTTCTACAACTTTTCCTCTTGTATATTAATGACCTTCTTCCAATGAGTGCTGATCAAAGCAGATCAGCACTCATTGGTTTGATTCAGTTTTTCATGCTGAATGGCAAGAAAACTAGAAGTTAATAACAGAATATTAGTTATATACGGTGAAAGTTTCTACTCATAAACTTCCATAATGGAGGAGTTAAGAAATTAGTGGAATGTATCGAAAGCATCCTCACTATCTGTTAACTGAGTAATGTTGATCCCACATTTTTGCATGAAAAGTTATGGCTACCATTTTCTACAGCAACAGTAATCTTTTGCTGCTAGACATTAAAGAACTTTATAGTAACATTAATTCAGGATAATACGGTTAAACTTTTGAGCTGCATGTGCCTCAATATTAAATTCAAGCACTGCTACAAAAATGCACTGGAGTATTCAAACATACTGAATACAGTCCACATTTGTTGTCATGTGACATACATATTAGTACAGTTGACTTTCAAAATAGTGGCACCCCAAATAATGGAACATTCAAGTTAATGGCACATTGAGATCGGATGTTTAGTTCAGTGCAGATGTCTTGCAGTGACGAAAGAAAACGGCAAGTCACGTAATTACTGTATTTGTTTAAGTTCACCATTTTGAAAGTACTGCTATCACAGATTATACCGCCGCTTTACATTTATTTTAAATTAAGGAGCTGTTATTCTGAAAGTGTACTGTATTAGTATTGGCAAATGATGCAAGGAAGTAAGCTTATAAAGCATTGGCCAAAAAAAAAAAAAAGCTCTTCCCACATTACCTATCCATCTCCTCTAATAAATTTTACCTCCTTAAATTTTTCAAACTGCACAACACCACACAGTTGACAAATACTAAGTACTGCCTATGAGTAGAAGTAACCCCAGAAAACATACCAACTGTGTGGTACTACACTTGCGTGGTAGAAAATAAAAAAGACCTGGGGGTAATTGTGCAGTCAGATATGAAGTTTTCTGAGCAATGCAGACAGGCTGCCAGAGCAGGTCATGGGGTATTCTCAATGAAAGACAGGAATCTTGCTAGTAGGGAAAAGGAGGTGATTATCCCTTTGTATAAGGTAATGGTCAGGTAGTGTGTCCAGGTATGCAGATTATCATCTGCATACTTGGACATTAAGCCTGATATACCTTAATCAATATCACTGATAAATATACAAAACAACAGTGGGCCCAACACAAAACACTAGAGGACTCCACTAATAACATTAGTCCATGAAGAGCAGAGATCCATTAATTACCACTCTCTGTCATCTCCCACACCTTTTATCCATTGTAACAACTTGTCCTTAATACCATACTGCTCCAATTTGTACAGTAGTCTTTCATGAGCAACAATATCAAAAGCTTTCCTGAAATCCAAGTATATGATATCAAAATTATTTTTTGCATCCATTCCTTTGTAACCACATCATAGTATCTAATAACATTTGTCAGACAAAACTTTCCCTTAACAAACCCATCCTGACTACTGTCATTAACCACCCTGCCAACCTTCATATCATCTGCAAACACAGACATTAAACCTATTATGCCATCATCAATATCGTTAATAAATATTGAAAACAACAATGGGCCCAGCACTGAACCCTGGCATACTCCAATAATAACATTTAGTCCGAGGAGAGCAATATCAATTGAAAACCACTCTGTCTTCTCCTACTCAAACATATCTTTATCCATAGCAGTAATCTGTCCTAATTCCACAATGCCCCATTTTGTACAGAAGTCTTTCATGTGGAACAATTTCAAAAGCTTTTTCTAAAATCTAAGTATATGATGATATGATGACGGGGGGGGGGGGGGGGGGTTTGCATACAGTTCCTTTGTTACTGTGTCATAATATCCAATCAGATTGGTCAGAAAACATCTCCCCTTAAAAATCGATGGTGAAATTGCTGTAGCATACTCCAGTAATAACATTTAGTCCAAGGAGAGCAATATCAATTGAAAACCACTCTCTGTCTTCTCCTACTCAAACATACCTTTATCTATAGCAGTGATCTGTCCTAATGCCACACTGCCCCATTTTGTACAGAATTCTTTCACGTGGAACAATGTCAAAAGCTTTTCTGAAATCTAAGTATATGGTGACAGGTTTTTTGTTTTTTTCTTGCATGCAGTTCCTTTGTTACTGTGTCATAATATCCAATCAGATTGATCAGAAAACATCTCCCCTAAAAATCGATGGTAAAATTGCTGTATAATAGCATTTTTGTCTGAATAGTTTTGCATTTCTCCTTGTACTAATGACTCCATGGTAAACAATGGAGCCATTGGCTAAAAATGGTCTTATAATTATGGCTAAAGATTTTCTTAACTCTTTTTCTACTTCTTTTTAATATAATTAGATAAATTCCATCAGTCCCAGGTGTCTTATTTCTTTTAGCTTCAACAATTTCTCTTTCACTTTCTTCTCAGTTATCACAAAATCATTTAGTTCCAATTACACTTTAATGTACTTCTAGTATTCCCATCCCTAAAAACTTCTTCACAGGAGAATGTAGATGCAATATATTTATTTAGCT
The DNA here is from genome assembly GCF_048544385.1 of Mastigoproctus giganteus. Taxonomy (NCBI): domain Eukaryota; kingdom Metazoa; phylum Arthropoda; class Arachnida; order Uropygi; family Thelyphonidae; genus Mastigoproctus; species Mastigoproctus giganteus. Next base: position 165,623,872 of record NC_143582.1, on the reverse strand, counting down.
TGTCCAGCAACCCAAACGAGATCATCAATAGTTATTCCATTCTTATACACCGTACCAATTTGTTTCATCCCTTCCTTCTAGCTTAAAAGAAGCAAAGAATTCTTTACTATTTTTTTTTTTGCATTCTTAGCAAAAGACCTCATAATCAGCCCTAGCTTATCTAACTCCCTTAGTAACTTGATTGCAGACTTGTTAGATTTCTGTATACCCTGCTAATTTATAAACATTCAATGCATTTTCTTCTCTGCCACTAATGTCATCAGTTCATCCAACATCAGTGTAGGTCAAAATCTGGAACAGTATCTCTTAGTTGGTATAAAAAGCTTAGTAGTTTCTACAATTGCTTTGCTAATGTTTCCCATTTAGAATTTGCAGTTGGTAACTCATCAGGTGTTTAGAAAGGAATGTAAAAATTAAATTCCACTGAGTTGCAAGGGAATTTAATAAATGTATTTTAATCGATTTAAAAAAGAAAAGAAAAAAATTCAAAGGATATTGTTTCAGTTCAGATGTTGAAGTCAAAATAGCCATTGAAGATGGTTCCATCAACAGCCAAAAGAATTTTTTGAAGAAGAAATGTATAGATTATTGAAGAAATGAAACATGTCTAAATGTGAAAGTAACCATTTTTTTAATTTTTAAACAGTAAAACCTTTTAAAACCTTAATGCATTTTAATTGATCAACTTTTATTAATAATTATTATTGTTTTACATTTATAATCATATATAAATTAAATTAGTAATAGTCATAATCAAATAAGTAAAAATTAAGTTAAGAATAAAATCATATATATATATATATATATATATATATATATAACTTAAGTGAAGAGTCACCATAATGTGAAGACTAGACTATGGTAATCTAGGTCTGTAGTGAATAGTCTCCCACTCATGGTCATTCCACTATTCATATAGTAAGATATTTGTCTATTTGCTGGTATAGTAGTAGTAGTAGTAGTAGTAGTGGCACATGATGCAAGAAAGCAAGTGTAGGAGCTTATGCAGCATCAGCCAAAAAAAAAAAAAAAAAAAAATCACACCATTCCCTCCAAATGCCTGCCCAGTTCCTTCTTATATTTATTCAACCTATCAACTTCCACAACAACAGATAGAAATTTGTTCCAGCAATTAACCACCCGCTGGCTAAAGGCAAATTTCCGCACATCTATTCTACATCTGTCCTTTCTTAATTTGAACTTATGTCCCCGTAGGTTGGTAATCTGAACAAGTGGAAGGATCCCATCAGAATTCAGCGTGCTCAACCCATTCAAGGCCTTATAGACCTCAATCAGATCACCACGCAGGTGCCTAGTCTCCAGCCACTGCAATTTGCAGACCTTAAGCCTCTCTTGGTAAGAGGATCCCTTCATTCCCCTCACCAATCGTGTTGCTCTTCTCTGTACACGCTCAAGCAAATCTACATCCTTCCTAAAATGAGGCCTCCAGACCTGTACGCAGTACTCAAGGCGTGGCCTGACCATTGCCTTATACAGAGAGACAATCACCTCCTTTTCCCTGCTAGCAAAATTCCTATATATCATTGACAAAACCCCATGACCCGCCCTAGCAGCCTGTCTGCACTGCTCAGAAAACTTCATATCTGACTGCACAATTACTCCCAGGTCTTTTTCATTTTCTACCACCTTAAGTGTAGTACCACACAGTTGGTACGTTTCTCTGGGGTTACTTCTACCCATATGCAGTACTTTGCATTTGTCAAGGTTAAACTTCAGTTGCCACTTCTTAGCCCATCTGCCCAAATTATCTAGATCCTGTTGCAGTAGCACACTGCCATTACTGTCATTAACAACCCTGCCAACCTTTGTGTCATCTGCAAACTTCGACATTAAGCCTGATATACCTTCATCAATATCATTGATAAATACACAAAACAACAGTGGACCCAACACCAAACCCTGTTGGACTCCACTAATAACATTAGTCCGCGAAGAGCAGCAACCATTGATTACCACCCTCTGTCTTCTCCCACTTAACCATCCTTTTATCCATTGTAACAACTTACCCTTAATACCATTCTGCTCCAATTTGTACAGTAGTCTTCCATGCGCAACAGTGTCAAAAGCTTTCCTGAAATCCAAGTATATGATATCAAAATTATTTTTTGCATCCAGTTCCTTTGTGACCACATCATAATAACCAATCAAATTTGTCAGACAAGACTTTCCCTTAACAAACCCATGCTGTGTTTGAATTATTGCTGCAGTCTTGTCTAGATGATCCTGCAATGCATCTTTAACCAGCGATCCATTATTTTACCCGGAACAGAAGTTAAACTAACTGGTCTGTAATTACTCATGTCACCCTTCGATCCACCTTTGTGAATTGGGGACACATTTGCACATCTCCAGTCCGTGGGAACCTCCCCTGAGTCCAAGGATGCTCTCATAATTATGGTTAAGGGTTTGCTTAGTTGCTTTGCCGCCTCCTTTAAAATAACTGGATAGATCCCATCCACCCCAGGTGCCTTTCTTATGTTTAACTTCAACAATTTCTCCTCCACTTTGCTCTCAGTTATTACAAAATCATTAAGCACACTGCTACAATTTGATAACCTTCTTCCATTTTCAAATTGTAATAATTCCTCACGTGTGAATGTAGATGCAAAATACTCATTCAGTTTGTTTGCTATCTGAGCAGGATCATCAACAGTCGAACCATCGATGTCAAGTGGACCAATCAGATTCATCCCCTTCCTTTTAGAGTTTATATAAGTAAAGAAATCCTTGCTGTTTTTCTTAGCATCTTTTGCCAAAGATTTCTCGTAATCCGCCTTTGCCTGCCGAACCTCCTTTGTGACCTGATTACAGACTAGCTTATATCTGCCACAGGCTTCTGCGTCACCTGATAATTTATATGCATCCCATGCATTTTTCTTCTCTGTCACGAGTCTCATTAGTTCATTTGATAACCATTTAGGCCTAAACCTTGAACGATATTTCTTAATCGGTATATAAAGTCTAGTCGCTTCCACGATTAATTCTTTGAATGCTTCCCACTTAGAATTTACTGTTTGTAACATCGTCAGTTGATCCCACTGTACAGAATTTAAAAACTGTCTGAGACCACTGTACTCCCCTTTACGGAAGCAAAAACCCTTTCCTTTACCCCTGACGGTAGTTACCTCTTTAAGTAAATCCCACTTCAGCACACTGTGATCACTGCCACCTAGTGGTTCCTTTATCTGCAAATTCTTAATACACGAATGATCACTGCTGATAACCAGATCAAGAGTGTTACTTTCTCTGGTTGCCTCTCGAACATGCTGCTGCAGAAAACAATCATCCAATAACTCCACAAAAGTCTGACTAGTGTGTGAGTGACCAACCCACAAGTTTCAGTCAATATCTGGGAAGTTAAAATCCCCCATTATAAGACATTCTGATTTACTGGCCCACTCTATTTCTCTGTACAATTGTTCATTGTACTCATTCAAGTCATTAGGCCTATAACACACTCCTACTCTTATTTTTCCTTTCGCAGTGCTTATCTCACACCAAACCGACTCAACAGAGCACTGTTCATCTATATTAACTGGGTGCACTTCCTTTGATTTTATGTTTTTCTTAATTAACAGCATAACACCCCCTCCCTTTCTGTCCTGTCTATCCTTTCTGTACACATTGTACTCCCAAATTCCAGTTCTGCATTCCTTATATCTTTGTGACACCACGTCTCTGCTATCCCAACAATATCCGCCTTTGATGTCTTGACCAACACTTCAAATTCATCAAATTTATTTACTATATTTCTAGCATTGGTATACATGCAAGCATACATGCTCCTATGCCTATTCCTTGTTACCCTAACACATCCCATATACCCAACTATTCCATGATGACTGCCATCCGTCCCTGAAACCCCCAACACCCCTCGCTCCAGGTCGCTTCTTATTCTAATAGAAGTTGTGCAAGAATCACCTTCACCTCTGCCTGCGGTTACTGTTAAACTATTAGTCTTTGTATCCCCCCAAACTAGCAGTTTTCCGACCCACCTAACACTGCCTCGATAGCATCAGCAAATATTCTTGCACCCTTTCTATTTAAGTTTATCCCATCCCTGTAGAAGCAATCTCTCCTGTTAACAAGTACAGTCCAGGCTGAAAAAAATTCTGCCCCTTGAGCCTTGCACAATCTTTCCAGGGCCGAATTGATCGACAAGGCTCTCATCATATACTCCCTCCTATCGTGTCTGGGCAGAATTGCAGACACTTTCAAATTCAACCCTATTTCACGGCTTTTTTTCAACAGTGTCCTGTACTTGTTGAGTAATTCCGCCGGTCTCCTACTCTTAATATCATTAGTGCCAACGTGTACAACTATATCACCTTTTGTGCCCTTGAAAGATGATATCCGCTCTACAACGTCATCAACCTTTGCCCCTGGCAGACATACCCTGGTCCTGTATAATGGGCTGCCATGTGCAAAACTATTTACCTAATGAAAAAACACTAAATCCTTATAGGCTGGTCCTTCTATTCAGGTCCTTGTAACAAGTTGCTCAATACAAATAAATGGCATCTCACTTCAAATAAACAGCACCATAAAAGTAATAAAGATGATCTTTATTGTGGAAATTATAGGTGTACAGCTTACAGTTCTGACTTCCCAGTAGAACTACTAGGGGGTCTGACAATATTTACAATTTTGTTTCTAGGAAGAACAGTGAGGGAAATTCTCCAAAAACTGCAGGGAGAGTAGAAACTAGTCCAGTGAGAGATAACGACAACTACATGGTAGTAATAGACACACAATGGTCACTTGTCAGTTAGCAGTAATAACTAATAGTAATATTTACTGTTAAGAACAGTAATAGAATAAAAGATCAGATAAAAGATTAATTATATTTACAGTGACAAAAGAGGTTTTATATTGTTGAAAATAACAGATTAAGGTATTCAGACTTTTTATAATTGTATTTAATAAATTGCTAGAAGCAAAGACGAAAAAGGACGACAAGTAAGCACAAGTAAGGCCGGATTTGAGATGTTGGTGCCCTTGGACGCCAAAATAAGTGTGTCAACCATTTCTCTATAAAACTGTATAATAAACTAGATTTTTTTTCTGTGTATATATGTATACATATGTATAATTTGTCACTAGGTAATAGATTAATTTGCAGAATCATAGGATGACTAAATTTATGAGGTGCACTTTCTTACCTCAATGTGCTGCTTTACTGCTACTCTTGGCTTGTCTAGGCAAGCTCATGGATAGTGTAGAACATATTTCATACTTTCAAGCTGCAAGGGAATATCCATTGAAGAAGTAAGTGTGTTTCCATCCCAGTGTATTAATATATTTTTCCCTTAAAATAAAGATATTACTAACACATATGTACCTCAAAAGTGCAAGTGTGTTAGTAATTTTGTACATAGCAAAGCAAAATAGCAAATTACATGTGTTACAAATACAAATGAATTAAATGAATTTCATGAAGAAAATCACCACAAGGTCCTCTTTTTAGACTACAAATAAACAGCTGCTGCTTAAGGAGAAGTAGATTGCTATTTATATGTAATGTGCCACTACTTTACAGCAATTTCTAAGGTTCCTTCCCCAGAAATTGAGCTATCAGTGGATACCTAGGCACCCATCATTGTAGGAATTTGACACCTCATGAATGCTATACTCCTTCAATATGAGAGATGCCAAAAGTATGGATTTATCATTGTTGAATTATTTAGAGCTTCAGCTGTAGGCTGTGAGATTATATAACACTACTTTGTATATGATGCAAAAGCATCATCTTTGTTACATTTTTTTTTTGTAGCAAACTTAGTTTGCTCTTTGCTATGTACAAAATTATGCTTTTGCACTACATGTACATTTGTGTTATATAATGCTTGTAGTTTGAAACTTACTAGCTCGTAATTATTCAAAGGAGAATAAAGACAAACTCCTGCTTGTTCAAGTGGCAGATAAAACACTGTTTGGAGGAGCATTTAGTAATCATGTAATAGCTTATTAATTTGATTAATATATTATATTGTTTTTCACAAAAAGGGCATAAGGAATTAATAAACAAGAAAGAGTGAAATTAATTTAATTTAATGATTAAACGGTAGCTGGATGCTCACACAGCTTGATCCTTGAAAGACATAAGAAGTGTGCCAATAAAGTTCCTGGACTGGTGCAGTAAAAAGACACAAAGTGAAGGAGCTCAAAAACAGTTTTTATTTATATTCAAAGTAATCACCATCTGATTAAATGCACTTATTATACCATTCTAAATGTTTCTGAAAAGAGTCAGCAAAGATGCCCAAAGATATGACGTTCAGTTTGGCAGTTACATTTTCTCTTATGTTCTTAGCATCCTGAAATCTCTTTCCTTTGGGAGCAGTTTTCACCTTGGGAAAGAAGACATTTTCTGGTGCTAGATCATGATAGTAGGGTGGATGGTTGATCTGTACAATGCCATGTTTCATCAGAAATGTCTCTTCACAACAATGTGAAATGGGCAGGGCTGTTGTCGTTAACAATAACCAGCTGCCTTTCCCTTGAAATTGCTACCTCACCCAGAAATTATGCTTCAATATTCTTTGAGGCACCTGTACATAGGACACAGAATTGATTATCTCCTCTTCAGTACAAATTCCAGATGAATTACACTCTATTTGTCAAAAAACACGATCAATATTGTTTTGATCCTGGACTTCTAAGATGAAATATTTTGGGCCTTGATGTTGATTTTGAAGTCCACTGTATGCTCTTACTGCTTCATCTCTGGATTGTACTGAAACACCCAACACTCATCTCCAGTGACAATACAGTCAAGGAAATTAGGATTGTCTTTGATGACACACTTCATTGCTTCTGCTCATCTGAAGGCTATGCAGCATAAATTTTGCAGAGATCTTCCTTTTCATCATACAGAATTTGATGAATCATCTCCTTATTCATATCCAACTCATCAGCTATCATTCTGAGGGTCAAACAATGATTTCTTTCTTGGCTCAGTTACCCAAACATTTGTTCACTGCGAACTTCCTCATGTCTGTCTTTGAACCACCTATACCATTCATATTAGCATTAGCAAAGGCACATGATGCAAGAAAGCAAGCTTATATGGCATCAGCCAAAAAAAAAAAAAAAAAAAACACCCTTATTTCACCCATCCACTCGCTTCAAATGTTTGTCAAGTTCTGCCTTCAATCTATTTAAGTATCAGCTTCTACAAGGACAGATGGAAGTTTGTTCCAGCAATCAACCACCCGCTGGCTAAAGGCAAACTTCCGCACATCTATCCTACAACTGTCTTTCCTCAACTTGAATTTATGCCCTCTTAGGCGATTACTCTGAGCAAGAGGAAGAATCCCATCAGCATTAGCATTAGTAGAGGCATTTGATGCAAGAAAGCAAGCTTATGCAGCATCAGCCAAAAAAAAAAAAAAAAACCCACTTCCACTTCCCCCCTCTGTTCGTTCAAAATACCTGTCCAGCTGAGCCTTAAACTTATTTAGGCTATCAACTTCCACGACAAGGGATGGAAGTCTGTTCCACCAACCAACCAACCACCTGCTGGCTAAAGGCAAATTTCCACACGTCTATCCTACATCTGTCTTTCCTCAATTTGAATTTATGCCCTCTTAGGCGATTATTCTGAGCAAGAGGAAGAATCCCATCAGCATTAGCATTAGTAGAGGCATTTGATGCAAGAAAGCAAGCTTATGCAGCATCAGCCAAAAAAAAAAAAAAAAAAACCCACTTCCACTTCACCCCTCTGTTCATTCAAAATACCTGTCCAGCTGAGCCTTAAACTTACTTAAGCTATCAACTTCCACGACAAGCGATGGAAGTCTGTTCCACCAACCAACCACCCGCTGGCTAAAGGCAAATTTCCACACGTCTATCCTACATCTGTCTTTCCTCAATTTGAATTTATGCCCTCTCAGGTGATTATTCTGAGAGCATTGAGCATGCTCAAACCATTCAAGGCTTTATACACCTCAATCAGATCACCTCGCAGGTGCCTAGTCTCCAGACACTGTAATTTGCAAAACTTAAGCCTTTCTTCATAAGAGCAACCCTTTGTTCCATTCACTGATCTTGTTGCCCTTCTCTGTACTCGTTCCACCAGCTCTACATCCTTCTTAAAATGAGGCCTCCAGACCTGTATACAGTACTTGAGGTGTGGCCTGACCCTTGCTTTATACAAGGGGATAATCACCTCCTTATCCCTGCTAGAAATATTCCTGTATATCATTGACAAGACACCATGAGCTACTCTTGCAGACCATTTGCACTGCTCAGAAAACTTCATATCTGCCTGCACAATTACCCCCAGGTCCTTTTCATTCTCTACCACTGTCAGTGTAGTACCACAGAGTTGATATGTTACTCTGAGGTGACTGCTTCCCATATATAATACTTTACATTTGTCAATGTTAAACTTCATTTGCCACCTCTCAGCCCATCTGCTCAACATTTCTAGATCCTGTTGCAGCAGCGTACTGTCATTAGTGTCATTAACAACCCTGCCAACCTTCGTATCGTCTGAAAACGTGGTCATTAAGTCTACTATACCATTATTAATATCATTTATAAATACAGAAAACAACAATGGGCCCAACACTGAACCCTGAGGGACTCCGCTAATAACATTAGTCCACGAAAAGCAGAGTCCATTGATTACCACTCTGTCTTCTCCCACTCAACCATCCCTTTATCCATAGCAGCAATTTGCCTCCAATACCACACTGCTCCAATTTGTGCAACAGTATTAAAGGCCTTTCTAAGATCCAAATATATGATATCAAAGTTATTCTTTGCATCCAGTTCCTTTGCGACTACATCATAGTATCCAATCAAATTGGTCAGACAAAATGTCCCCTTAATAAACCCATTCTGTGTCCGAGCTATAACTGAACTCTTGTCTATATGATCCTGCAGTGTTTTGTTAACCAGTGCCTCCATTAATTTCCCTGGAACAGAAGTTAAACTAACAGGTCTGTAATTACCTGTGTCTTCCTTTGATCCTCCTTTGTGGATTGGGGTCACATCTACATATCTCCAGTCCATGGGTACCTCCTCTGAGTCCAGGGAAGCTCTCATAATTATGGCCAAATTGCCACCTCCTTTAATATAACTGAATAGATTCCATCCACCCCAGGTGTCTTTCTTATGTTTATCTTCAACAATTTCTCCTCCACTTTACTCTCAGTTATTACAAGATATCTAGCTTACTGCCAGAGTTTAATACACTTCTGGCATTCCCCTCCCTGAAATATATGCTGATATGACTTAGTGTTTCTTCACCATAAACAGTTTTTAACATTTCATATGTTTCTGTTGTTGATTTTCTCAATTTAAAGCAAAATTTGATATTTGTTTCTTGCTCCATTGCAATATCATGACATGGAACTTTAACACTACTAATGAAACTGGTTGTTACTTGCGTTCCTGTCAGCCTACTGGACAATTTCTGTACTACAATCTGTTGGAGGAAGTTTTAACTAAAGCATACCTCTTCCATTTATTTTCAAACTCAATGAACACAACCGCAGTAGTACCAGTCCTGAACTTTGTTGCCAAACCTTGTAATTCATGATGGATACAACTAAGAAAAATAAACACACAAACAGAGTGAAGATAAATAATTGGACTTAGTTTTGAGATATGAAAACACTGCAATGTACTCTAGATTACTGAATTTACTGGCACAGAATAGCAGCAGTAAGAGGAGCCCAGAAAGGACTCCGCCTTGGGGAACACCTGCACTGACTTTACCAGTGAAGGATTTTTTATTCGCAATCAGGTGAAGAACCCTGGTCGTAACAAACAACTTTAAGAATTCAAGGATATTGCCTTTGATCTGACATCCCTCCTCGCATAGCTGAAGGAGAGGCCAGACATCAATGCAATTGAAGGCAGACTGGATATCTGGTTAATCACCAAGGTTACTAAAATTTTCTGAAAATGTGCTGTATTATGAAATAAAAATCATTAAATATCTGTATAACTGAATTAAATAACTGTATTTTACTGCACTTACTCTGTGAAGAAGATCTTGAAATTTTGCAACCATGTACAGTTGCAGTGAAAACTCAGACTACTGCTTATTCTGAGTCTGAAGAGCTCTTGTGTACCATTGCTTGGAGATTCATTTGACTTCTTGCTGACATCTGACAAACCAAGCATGTAGATGGAAAGTGATGGTGAGGAAAATCCTGGTTCTTTGGCACGTTATTGTGAAAATATTTTATCTGATGGCAAATACCATCAGACAGAAGCAGTTATGTAAATGGTTCCTTACAAATAAAAAATTGAGTGGATTAAGTGTCCATTAAATAGAGATCTGTTAAAGTGAAGGTTAGTATTTGTATTAGTAGTAGCATATGATGCAAGGGGAAGCAAGCTTATACAGCATTAGCCAAAAAAATTTAAAAAAAACTACCCACGTCATTTGTCATCCTCTAAAATAATTTGTCTAAACCTTCCTTAAATTTATTCAAACTACCCACTTCCTCAACCCAACACCAGATGGAAGTTTGTCCCAACAATCAGTTACTGACTGAAAACAACTTTTTGCACATCTATCCTGCAACTATGGCCATATTTGCCGATGCACCTAATAAATCCCTAAGCCAACAACAACAAATCCTGCAACATCCTTTTTCAGTTTAAATTTGCTATGGCATGGTCTGAGAAAGAGTAAGCCTACTATCAGCATTTGGTTTACTCAGTCCATTTAAAATCTTAAACAGTTCATTCAGGGCTCCTTGCAGGTGCCTAGTTTATAGCACTGTAATTTCACAACTGAAGTCTTTTTTGTTAAGTGTACCCTTATGTGCCATGATTACTCTTCTTTGCACCCATTCAAACAGATCTTCCTAAAATCAGGTCTACAGATGTGTATACTTGTATACCAAGATGTGACCCTAGCTGTTGCTGTTCCTGCTGGCAAAATTCTTGTATATTATTGACAGAATCCCATGAGCTGGCCTCTCAGCCTGTCTGCACCACTCAGGGAACTTCAGTTTGGACTGCACAGTTCCCCTTATGTGTTTTTCATTGTCTACTACCTTGAGTGTGGTAGCACTGAATTATTCTGCACTGGTATATTATTCTGGGGTTCATCTTCACCAGTTCTCTGCCAAGAGCAGCTCCCGGCACACACACAGTAACATCTCCATATCTCCTTATCCTCAGCCTTCCTCTTTATCTGTGCTTATCTGCCTTCCCCCTCTTGATTACACTAGCCACACGATTTTTGCCTCCAAGAACTTAAATGCTGTTTTTAACCAATTTTTATGCATAGATTTTGAAAATCACCATGATAGTTTCACTTCATGTCACAGTTATTAAATATAAAGGGAGTTACATTTTACAAAAATATGCCAATGTCGCATAATCTGGCCAGTAACCTATGACATACTGATTTATTTTAACAGATATAAGCTAATTTTCTTAATTTTAGCAATCGATTCTGGCCTCGGTTTTCTTGTGATAAACATAATCAGAACCAATGGTTCTTAGGTTCAAATTCCAATGCAGCAATTTACAATTTGAAGAGAGCACACTTAGCATTTTTGGTGAGGAGTTTTCCAAGTGTTAACTGATCGCAACATGTTCTCAGGGTTGTAAATCTATCCTCCAACCATATAATAGAATGTATAATATTTTTTTACACTTGTATTACAAACTTGAATTATACGTATATATCCCTTTATTTTGACATTACACATTGGTACATCTTTTGATGTAGGCGTGATAGACTTTTTATGTTGATTTTTGGAATCACACATTTATTTCCTCCAGAATTATATATTTTAATTGCAGAGGTATGACAAAAAATATTTTTTGTTGGCTAGTGTTATCAACCCTTCACCTCACAACACATATCCAGTCCAGTTTTTCTTCCACTTTCTGATTATTTCGGTCAGACATCTCTTTTCATTCACCCTTCTCCATATCCACATCTCAGAACTTTCCCATCTTTAACATCTTCCATTCTCAGTGTCCATGTCTGCTTTCCATAAAGTACCACACTCCATACCAGACATCTTACCAACTCTGCAGGCGAAGGCAGATTACGAGAAATCTTTGGCAAAGGATGCTAAGAAAAACAGCAAGGATTTCTTCACTTATATAAACTCTAAAAGGAAGGGGATGAATCTGATTGGTCCACTTGATATCGATGGATCGTCTGTTGATGATCCTGCCCAGATAGCAAACAAACTGAATGAGTATTTGCATCTACATTCACACATGAGGAGTTATTAAGGTTTGGAAATGGCAGAAGGTTATCAAATTGTAGCAGGATACTTAATGATTTTGTAATAACTGAGAGCAAAGTGGAGGAGAAATTTTTGAAGTTAAACATAAGAAAAGCACCTGGGGTGGATGGGATCTATCCAGTTATATTAAAGGAGGCGGCAAAGCAACTAAGCAAACCCTTGGCCATAATTATAAGAGCATCCTTGGACTCAGGGGAGGTTCCCACGGACTGGAGATGTGCAAATGTATCCCCAATTCACAAAGGGGGATCGAAGGGTGACACGAGTAATTACAGACCAGTTAGTTTAACTTCTGTTCCGGGTAAAATAATGGAGTCACTGGTTAAAGATGCATTGCAGGATCATCTAGACAAGACTGCTGCAATAATTCAGACACAGCATGGGTTTGTTAAGGGAAAGTCTTGTCTGACAAATTTGATAGGATATTATGATGTGGTTACAAAGGAACTGGATGCAAAAAATAATTTTGATATCATCTATTTGGATTTCAGGTAAGCTTTTGACACTGTTGCGCATGAAAGACTATTGTACAAATTGGAGTAGAATGGTATTAAGGGTAAGTTGCTACAATGGATAAAAGAATGGTTAAGTGGGAGAAGACAGAGGGTGGTAATCAATGGGTACTGCTCTTTGTGGACTAATGTTATTAGTGGAGTCCCACAGGTTTCGGTGTTGGGTCCACTGTTGTTTTGTATATTTATCAATGACATTGATGAAGGTATATCAGGCTTAATGTCGAAGTTTGCATTAACAACCCTGCCAACAAAGGTTGGCAGGGTTGTTAATGACAGTAATGGCAGTGTGCTACTGCAACAGGATCTAGATAATTTGGGCAGATGGGCTAAGAAGTGGCAACTGAAGTTTAACCTTGACAAATGCAAAGTACTGCATATGGGTAGAAGTCACCCCAGAGAAATGTACCAACTGTCTGGTACTACACTTAAGGTGGTAGAAAATGAAAAAGACCTGGGAGTAATTGTGCAGGCAGATATGAAGTTTTCTGAGCAATGCAGACAGGCTGCCAGGACAGGTCATGGGGTTTTGTCAATGATATATAGGAAGTTTGCTAGCAGGGAAAAGGTGATTATCCTTCTGTATAAGGCAATGGTCAGGCCACGCCTTGAGTACTGCGTACAGGTCTGCAGGCCTCATTTTAGGAAGGATGTAGATTTACTTGAGTGTGTACAGAGAAGGGCAACAAGATTGGTGAGGGGAATGAAGGGATCCTCTTACCAAGAGAGGCTTAAGTTCTGCAAATTGCAGTGGCTGGAGACTAGGCACCTGCGCGGTGATCTGATTGAGGTATATAAGGCTTTGAATGGGTTGAGCACGCTGAATTCTGATGGGATCCTTCCACTTGTTCAGATTATGAACCTAAGGGGGCATAAATTTAAATTAAGAAAAGACAGATGTAGAATAGATGTGCGGAAATTTGCCTTTAGCCAGCGGGTGGTTAATTGCTGGAACAAATTTCTATCTGTTGTTGTGGAAGTTGATAGGTTGAATAAATATAAGAAGGAACTGGGCAGGCATTTGGAGGGAATGTTGTGATATTTTTTTTTTTTTTTGTCTGATGCTGCATAAGCTCATACACTTGCTTTCTTGCATCACATCCCACTACTACTACTACTACCACCAAAATGCAATACTTTTTGTTGAATAATGCACCTTATATCACTAGGATTTTGTTTATATATTATATCACTAGTTTTAAACAAATCATTATATTTATAAGAAATGAAGTGAATAAAACAAGTTGGTAATAAATCAAAAAAATATTGCCTGCAACTCAAATTTCCAGAAATAAAAAGTTTATTGTAATGTGTAATCTGGAGAATTAAAATGAATTCAAAATATAAAAATAGACTCAAATGCGATTTATATAGTTAAAATAATAAAACTGTGCTGAGTGGGCTAGCCAGGTAGGTAAAGTGCCTGCATGACAACCCAAAGGTCACGTGTTCGAATCCCACCTCGGGCTTGGATCAGAGTACAATGCAAAAACTTTGGGAAGTGCATTATGTCCACAGAAGCCGATGTGCCAACAACTAACAAAAAAAAAAATAATAATAATAAAACTGTCAATTATAAAACCTAGATAAAATAAATATGGGAAGTTTCTGTCTGTAAATGAGATTTATAAACACTTACCACTTAAGTGGTTATAAATAATGGGTTAAAATTTAGTTTAAATAAAATTAAATGTCAGCCATTTATGAATGTTGATTACAGGTAAGTATTTATTTTATATATGAAAATCCAAAAATAAAATTCAAGCTAGAAATAAATTCAGAATATTATAGACATGGGAACATAAACTTCTCTTTTTAGATATACAGTATCTTAGCAAATAAAATGAGAACTCAGTTTCCTGTAATCAAGATTGCAAATAGTGGTATCGCTATAACATTTAGCTTTATCATAACAAAATTTTAGTCAGTTATCACTCTTGACTGTTTTTTAATTTGCAAATAGCAAAATTACAGTTGGTCACTCTATACACATACCTCATAATATTCTCAGAATAATTTAACCTAATTAAATTTAGTTTTAATTCATCAAATAATTAAAATTAGATGATGAACAGACAAAACTTCAGGTGTTTATTTTATTCTGATAGGGCATGGCAGATAAATTCCCAAACTATTTAGGGGAATGTGACCTTCTCTTTTCACCTCCTTTCCCCCACATTAAAATAAAGACGAAAAGGTGGGAAGGGATCACATTCCCCTGAAGACCTTGAGATTTTTATATGTAGTTTATATTTTATAATTTGGTTTTATTATTTTTCCTGTATACATTATATGTATACATTTTTAATATTTTTATGCCCTATAATATTATAATAAATTTGCTATATTTTGAAATTTGAGTTGTAGGTAATATTTTGCTGACCTACAATCAAGTATTTTTTACTCAGAATATGTGTAGATCCCAAGAACATTGCAGATTTCTCATATTAGAAACTCTTCCTGTGTTTCAGTAAGAGGTGAAAACAGCATTTCTAAAGTTTTATGATATATAAAGTAAATGATGATGCTGCAATAATTAAAGACCAACACCAGCCAGGAATTAATTTTACTATAAAAATAAAATATACATAATATAATGAAATACTGTGATACACTATCAGAAGACTAAAATATTATAATAAAATAAACTACGATAAAACGTTAAAAATGTAGTTAGCAATAAAATTATCTAAAATAAACTGGATTAAAAGTGATAAAACCTGAATCTTTCGGAGACTGCTGTATCCTTCTTCAACAGTGTGCTATTAGTGCAATGACACATCCTTAAGTAGCAGGCCCATGGCACTCATGCACGTGGTCCATCAGACACATGGTCGGCATTCCCCACGCGTGCATCAGAAACGGAAGTGGCTCGGGAGCGTGTCAAACAGAACCAGTAATCCCGTCTGAGGACAACCGCCTCCAACAGGGAATGTAAACGCATCTATAAAGGGGAAGGAAGATGAGGTGCTCAATTTACTTGACAGCTTCTCCCCATTTATACAATTCACCTCGGAGGTGGAAAAAGCTGGGTCCCTCCCGTGTCTGGATGTCCTGGTTAGCAGAGATGGGTCTAGAATAAAGACAACGATTTATAGAAAGCCTATGTGCCATGGCCAGTGTTCATTACAGCTTGGCACAGGCTTATCATCATAAGAATAGTGTAGCCAGGGTGTTGTTGAATAGGGTGGGGACCCACTGTAGTATCCCCTTATACCTTATGTAGTATCCCCAAGGATAAGAAAATGGAAATTTGCAGAGTCACAGCAGACCTCAGGAAGTGTGGGTACCCCCAGAGGGTCTTGGACAAATATATTTATAGGTTAGAGTCCAATCGTAGGGAGTCGCCTGCCCCTGTGGCTACTGCATACATTCCTTACTATCCGGGCCTTTCAGAAAGCATTGTACGGGCAGTACGGGAGTGTGACCCGCTGTGTGCAACTTCCAGGACGGAGATTGCACGCAGTGGTGTCTCAAGTTAGATCCCGTAGCCCAAGACTATACTAGTAGTGTGGTCTATGAGATTAAGTGCCCGGATTGTGAGAAGTGTTATGTGGAGGAGATGGGGCGATGTTTAAAAGACTGTCTGGGGGAGCACATGACTGCTATTAAGACTGCTAATTATGCGAGGTCTGCTGTGGCAGAGCATTTCTGGGAGAAGCAACATCGGATCTCCCCTGAAGATGCGGTCATTACGGACCGTGCCCATGGATTTTGGGAACGCAAGTGGCTCGAGAGCTTGCGAATCGGTTCATCCAGTCGTAATACTATTAACAGGGACAGGGGGATACATTTACACTCCCTGTTTGAGGTGGTTGTCCTCAGACGGGATGACCGGTTCTTTTTTGACACGCTCCCGAGCCACTTTCGTTTCTGAATGTCGACCACGTGTCTGATGGACCACGTGCATGAGTGCCATGGGCCTGCTACTTAAGGATGTGTCATTGCACTAATAGTACACTGTTGAAGAAGGATACAGCAGTCTCCAAAAGCTTCAGGTTTTATCGCTTTTAATCCAGTTTATTTTAGATAATTTTATTGCTAACTACATTTTTAACGTTTTATCGTAGTTTATTTTATTGTAATATTTTAGTCTTCCGATAATGTATCACAGTATTTCATTATATTCTGTATATTTTATTTTTATAGTAAAATTTTTAATTCCTGGCTGGTGTTGGTCTTTAATTATTGCAGCAGCATGGAATTTCCCAGCCCCATAGGCCTGTTTGAAGATAAATGATGATGATAGGATGATTGTTATCCTATCAAGCAGTGGTTCTTACATATTTTTACTGATGGAACCACTTTCTCTTTTAAATAAAATTTCTTGGAACATTAGCAATTAAGTTAATTAACTGAGGTCTACCTCGTAATAATTAATAATAATCTGCTGCAATAATCATAATTATTATCATTAGTATTATCTCATAAGCCACTTACACAATTAAAATTTAAATTCCTTGTAAAACATAATTAACCCATTTAACAGTTATTCCTTAATCTAGTTATGCTGGATGTAAAATTAAAATTGTCAAGTGTAATTTTATGTAAAAATTAACAATGATTTACGTTTCATTAATTTTAAAGCTCATATAAATTACTTACTGGCAGGTCAATAAGGAAAAGAAATAACATGATAGGCAATGCCTTCATTGTTCACTAGAACCAGATATAGCTAAGTTTATAGGAATATCATTACAACACATTTTAATCATTTCAAAATCTTAATAAAAAATTATATTCTTTATGAACATGCTATATGCTTCTAAAGACTGGTTTCCACTGTAGTGACCTGAAATCACTGATGATCTGAAATCAATGAGTTTATCTTTAAAGAGAATAAAAAATTGTATCATAAAGCTTATTCACAGAAATAAAATGAGTTTTAAAAAAAGCACATTTTATTGTGAATGCAATATTCTTTTTTTAACCCTTCAGCAGGTCACTGCTCTAGCTTAGAATTTTAGCCAGCTTCCAAAAAAAAAAAAAAAAAATATGCTAAGAATAAATGATAAATTATTAACTTATAATAGAAAGTCTTGATTGACTTATTTCAATTTGTGACATGCTATATAATCAGTTCAAAGTCATTCATATCAGTAGTTATATGTGGTCTCATTTAATAGAAAGTAATGAAAGGTTTGAATAAGCTAGTTATGTGATTTTATATCTCATACATTAACAGTATCTGGTTACATGAATAATCAGGAGTGTACTAAATAAACTTGAATAACATTAAATATGACTGTATTTTGTTCAAAATTTCAAGTGTAGCAATATTATGATCAGATATCTGTTATTTAGCTTTAAAACTATATTGATATAATCAATTGTAATAATTGACAGTTTTTTAAGTTGCCAGAGTTTTTGCTAATCTCTTATATCACCTCTAGGTAACAAAAGTTATGCAGGAAAAATAATAGGGATAACCTTAGGCCTCGTTCTTCCTATCCTAATTATCATCATCTGTGTTTGCTGCTGTTTAATCATTCGTCGGCATAAACAGAAAGGAAGCACTTTGGAGTAAGTACTTCACTGAAAACATTATTAGTAGCTAGTCGTTATCATTCTTTTAGTTAAATTTTTCCTTTTTTTTAGTTATTTTTCTTAATCATTTGGCTTCTATCTGGTTTTAAGCTGTATATGTGACATTCTTGATTTTTCTTCAATGAATAAATGGCTATATACAATTAATTCAACCATGCATATTATTTTAATCCCTTTAAATAGAATCAGAATTACTCTATCTCAAGAAATATATTACAAAACAGATACAGAACTGTTTGAAGACTGGTTTTGTTATAGAGCCACTCAGAGACCAGAGGAATTTACAGCTTCAATAACTGCTTTTGACAGCTGACAAGGCAGCATCACAGTTACACTTGTAATTTTTCATGGTTATCATGGTCTATAACATACTCCTACAATAACTTTCCAGAAGGCCATTGCCATAATAAATTTAAAACAAAAAAAAAAAACAATCTCAAATAAGGATGGGAACTAAGTTTGTTATAACCAGTAACCTGGTCAACTTTAATTACTTTAAAAATACATTTGCATACAACGGTTGAGAAACACTGGATTAAAACTTTGCACAAGGTGAATTCAGTTATACATGGTACCCTATGCATAAGCCTAATGTTTGATGAACTTTGAACAAGGCAAACTGAATCACTTGTTTTTTATTCAACAGTCATCCAGTAGATCCAGAAATGTTTTGCTATTGTGTGTGTGACCAACCCACAAATTAATATTAATATCTGGAAAGTTAAAATCCCCCATTATAAGACATACTGGTTCACTCTATTTTTCTGTATAGCTGTTCGTTATACTCCTTACAGCAGTTTATAATGGTTATCGCAGTCTATAACATACTCCTACTCACATTTTTGTTTTTCCAGTGCTTATTATTATTATTATTATTGTTATTATTAATGGCCATATGGTACAAGGAAGCCTGAGGCTTATGCTGCACCAGCCAAAAAAAAAAAAAAAAAAAAAAAATTCCCAAGTTACAAAATTATTATTGTCACAAAGATGGACAATATTACACTGGCAACCCGTAGTAATTGGGTGTTCTTCTTTACTAAGAGTACAACCCTTCTCTTTCCCTTCTATCCTGTCTGCACACCTTGTATTCCCCATATTTAAATTTTGCATCCCCTTTATCTGAATTGATCATGTTTCTGATGTTCATAATGTCTGCATATGATGAATGCAAATGGTCTGTGGTACTAGATTCCATGACTTAAAGAAGATATAATACAGTATATATTCAGTAATTAGAATTTTAATGACAAAGAATGAAGCTTTCAGGGTAAATGGGCCTCTTCCTCAGCAAATGTATACAGATTATAACAGATGGACATTATAGATAAAATTTTTTCAATAGATATAAGAGCTCTTATATCTATTGAAAAAAATTTATCTATAACATCCATATTCTGTTATAATCTGTATACATTTGCTGAGGAAGGGGCCCATTTGCCCTGAAAGCTTCATTCTTTGTCATTAAAATTCTAATTACTGGATATATACTGTATTATGTCTTCTTTAATGCCTATGATGACTTAACCAATGCCCTATCGATTATTTATTGAACAATATATAGCCTGTAGAAATAAGGAAGTCATAATCCTACTGTATGAGATAATTTTAAGAGTGCACTTAGAATACTGTGTCTAAGTATGGAGGCCTCATCTAATAAAATATTGAGCTTCTTGAAAGGGTCCAAAGATGGGCAGCTCACATGGTGAGTTTGCAAGAGGGTGATTGTATAAGGAAAGACTTCAATTATGTGGGCTACAGAGTTTGGTAATCAGCCATCTTAAAAGAGGACCTAATGGATGTTTATAAGGCTCTGAGAGAGGTTAGTAAATTGAATGGAGGCAGAATATTCACTGTTATAAAGAATTCCAGAACTAGAAGATATAAATTCAAATTACAGGGGATGCAGTTTAGACTTGATTGTTTTCTTTTAGTCAGAAAGTTGATTATTGGAACAAATTTTACACTTAAATAGAAAGGGTGCAAGAATATTTGCTGATGCTATCGAGGCAGTGTTAGGTGGGTCGGAAAACTGCTAGCTTGGGGGGAGACAAAGACCAATAGATTGACAGTAGCCACTGGCAGAGGTGAAAGAGATTCTTGCACTGCTTCTATTAGAATGAGCAGAAGCCTGAAAAACAAGATGCTTGATATTTCAGAGACTGCTGGGAGCCATTGCGGTACAAGTAAACACATGGGTTGTGTTAGGGTAGCTAAGAATAGAAACAGGTGCAGGTATACTTGCGTGTACACCAATGCTAGGAGTTTAGTAAATAAATTTGATGAATTTGAGGTATTGCCCAAAACATCAAAGGCAGATATTGTTGGGATATCATAGACGTGGTGTCACACAGATATAAGGGATGCAGAACTGGAATTTGGGGAGTACAATGTCTACAGAAAGGATAGACAGGATAGGAAGGGGGGAGGGGTTATGCTACTAGTTAAGAGACACATAAAAACCAAGGAAGTGAAGCCAGTCGACATTGCCGGACAGTGCACTGTTGAGTCAGTTTGGTGTGACATAAGCATTGGGAGATCAAAATTGAGAGTAGGAGTGTGCTATAGGACTAATGACTCTGATGAGTATAATAAGAAACTGTACAGGAAAATAGAGTGGGCCAGTAAATCAGAGAGTCTTATAATGGGAGATTTTAATTTCCCAGATATTGACTGGAATTTGGGAGCTGGTCACTCACACACTAGCAGGGCTTTTGTGGATTTATTGGATGATTGTTTTTTACATCAGCATGTTCGGGAGGCAACTAGAGGGAGTAATACTCTTGATTTGATTATCAGCAGTGATTCTTCATGCATTAAGAATCTGCAGATAAATGAACCACTAGGTGGCAGTGATCACAGTGTGCTGAAGTGGGATTTACTCAAAGAGGTAACTACCATTAGGGGTAAAGGGAAGGGTTATTGCTTCCGTAAAGGCGACTATGATGGACTGAGACAGTATTTAAATTCTATACAGTGGGACCAACTGATGATGTTACCAACAGCAAATTCAAAATGGGAAGCATTCAAAGAACTTATCTTGGAAGCTACTAGGCTTTACATACCAACTAAGAAATATTGTTCAAGGTTTAGGCCAAAATGGATATCAGATGAACTAATGAGGCTTATGGCAGAGAAGAAAAATGCATGGGATACTTACAAATTAACACATGACACAGAAGACTATGATAGATACAAGTTGATATGCAACCAAGTTACAAAGGAGGTTAGGCAGGCGAAAGCAGATTACGAGAAATCCTTGGCAAGGGATGTAAAGAAAAACAGCAAAGAGTTCTTTACTTATGTAAACTCTAGAAGGAAGGGGATGAATCAGATTGGTCCACTTGATATTGATGGGTCAACTGTTGATGATCCTGCTCAGGTAGCTAACAAACTAAATGAATATTTTGCATCGACATTCACACGTGAGGAGTTATTCAGCGAGGGGAATGCCAGAGGTGTATTCAACTCTAGCAGTAAGCTACAGAATCTTGAAATAACTGGGAGTAAAGTGGAGGAGAAACTGTTGAAGATAAACACAAGAAAGGCACCCGGGGTGGATGGGATCTATCCAGTTATATTAAAGGAGGCAGCAAAGGAAGTAAGCAAACCCTTAGCCATAATTATGAGAGCTTCCTTGGACTCAGGGGAGGTACCTATAGACTGGAAATGTGCAAATGTGACCCCAATTCACAAAGGAGGATCAAAGGCTGACACAAATAATTATAGACCTGTGAGCTTAACTTCTGTTCCAGGAAAATTAATGGAGGCACTGGTTAAAGAAGCACTGCAGGATCATTTAGACAAGACTTCAGTTATAGCTCGGACACAGCATGGTTTTGTTACGGGGAAGTCTTGCCTGACCAATTTGATTG
Source organism: Mastigoproctus giganteus (assembly GCF_048544385.1). Taxonomy (NCBI): domain Eukaryota; kingdom Metazoa; phylum Arthropoda; class Arachnida; order Uropygi; family Thelyphonidae; genus Mastigoproctus; species Mastigoproctus giganteus. Next base: position 165,601,678 of record NC_143582.1, on the reverse strand, counting down.
GATACTATGATGCAGTCACAAAAGAACTGGATGCAAGGAATAACTTTGTTATTATATACTTGGATCTTAGAAAGGCTTTTGATACTGTTGCACATGGAAGACTGCTACACAAATTGGAGCAGTGTGACATTGGAGGCAAATTGCTGCAATGGATAAAGGGGTGGTTGAGGGGGAGAAGACAGAGAGTGGTAATCAATGGACACTGCTCATCGTGGACTAATGTTATTAGTGGAGTTCCTCAGGGCTCAGTGTTGGGTCCATTATTGTTTTCTGTATTTATAAATGATATTGAAGATGGTATATCAAGCTTAATGTCCAAGTTTGCAGACGATACAAAGGTTGGCAGGGTTGTCAAGGACACTACTGACACTATGCTGCTGCAACAGGATCTGGAAAGGTTGAGCAGATGGGCTGAGAGGTGGCAAATGAAGTTTACCATTGACAAATGTAAAGTATTATATATGGGAAGCAGTCACCTCAGAGTAACATATCAACTCTGTGGTACTACACTGACAGTGGTAGAGAATGAAAAGCACCTGGGGGTAATTGCGCAGGCAGATATGAAGTTTTCTGAGCAGTGCAGATGGTCTGCAAGAGTAGCTCATGGTGTCTTGTCAATGATATACAGGAATATTTCTAGCAGGGATAAGGAGGTGATTATCCCCTTGTATAAAGCAAGGGTCAGGCCACACCTCAAGTACTGTATACAGGTCTGGAGGCCTCATTTTAAGAAGGATGTAGAGCTGGTGGAACGAGTAGAGAGAAGGGCAACAAGATTAGTGAATGGAACAAAGGGGTGCTCTTACGAAGAAAGGCTTAAGTTTTGCAAATTACAGTGTCTGGAGACTAGGCACCAGCGAGGTGATCTGATAGAGGTGTATAAAGCCTTGAATGGTTTGAGCATGCTCAATGCTGATGGGATTCTTCCTCTAGCTCAGAATAATCACCTGAGAGGGCATAAATTCAAATTGAGGAAAGACAGATGTAGGATAGACGTGCGGAAATTTGCCTTTAGCCAGCGGGTGGTTGGTTGGTGGAACAGACTTCCATCCCTTGTCATGGAGGTTGATAGCCTAAATAAGTTTAAGGCTCAGCTGGACAGGTATTTTGAACGAACAGAGGGATGAAGTGGAAGTGGATTTTTTTTTTTTTTTTTTGGCTGATGCTGCATAAGCTTGCTTTCTTGCATCAAATGCCTCTACTAATGCTAAATGCTAATGCTAATTGCTTCTGCAGGTAATCAAGGCTGAAAGTTTGAAGAAATTCAAAGGCCAACTTGATAACCTATGCCTATATGAGAAGTGAAGTGCAAAATTTGTCTATTTTCTTTCTACTTTCTGTTTTTTTGGCCAGTGCAGCAAAAGCCCATGGCTTCCCTTACACTATATGACTAATACTATTCAAATTCTTGATCTGCTATGTCTGAATTGAATCATGTTTCTGATATTCCCATAATGCTTGCATTTCGTGACAACCAGTGTTCAAATTCATCAAACTTGAAACACTGGTTGTCACAAGTGTTTTTCAAATTTATCAAGCTTTTTTGCTGGTGTAAGTGTACAAGCAAATATGTGTGTCTGATTTTGCTCTCAGTAATCCTTCATACCTTGCTTTTCCTGCTGCAAAAATCAATTCACCTCTGCTTGTGGCTGCAGTTAAACTATTAGTGAGTGTATTCCTCCCTGCTTGTTGTTTGTTTGTTTGTTTGTTATTTGGTTTTTAGGAGCATTAGCAACTAAGGCCATATTGCTCCTGGATATGCGGTGGTCATTCCCTGATCTTTCCGCATCCTCCGCATTTGGTGGTGATGGGCTCGAACCCCGGTCTAATCAAGAAGCATGTGCTACCCACTGCTGCTCCTTCCCACCTGGCTATGGAGGCGCCATTCCTCCCTGCCCCAATTTAGCAATCTTCTAGCTCACCTAACACTACTTCCATCAGAAAATATTTCTGCACACCTTCTATTTAAGTGTATTCATCCCTGTAAAACATTCTCTCTTGTTAACAAGGGCATGCTATGCTAATAAAAAGTCAACCTCGTGAGTCATGTGCAATCAACCTCTCTAGGACCAAATTGATTCACAAGGCCCTCATGTATGCCCCCATATCATGTCTGGACAAAATTCCAAATGCTCAAATTTAATCCTCACTTGCTGGTTTTTCTCAACATTGCTCAGTGTCTGTTAATTAAATCCTCAGATCACCTATTTTTTATATTATTAATACATGTGTACAACAGGTTGGTACTAATGATTATTTGCCTTAAAAGATAACTGTTCTAGGTGAGTAGCACCTGGCAGACATACCCTGGTCCTAGTCCAGCAATCTGTTTCTCACAATATTTCCCATTTCCTTGACAACAGCTACTTCTCTGACTTGGTGCTTTCTGCCCTTGGTGATTCTGCTGTGCTGATTGATGCATGAATATAGGCCGAACCGGAAAGTTCCGGTGCATAACTGGAAAGCTTGAGTGCTTGATGCTCCCCCATTTTAATTCTTTCAGAGCATCATCCCTTTTCTTTTATTCAAATCTTTCATATTCACACATCATAACATGTAATTTTCCCCTAATCTTTTCACTCTCTGCATTGAAAACTCACAAACATCTCCTTTGGCTTTATCATGTCCCACTTCAAACAACCCTCAAACATGCCAAAAGTAATGCACATTATAAAATCCTGATTCTTAAGAGAATTGCCCTTGGTAGTTCTCCCCCAACCCAAAGTATTCCCACTGCTTTGAGTTTTTTGCTTTACTGCTCTAGTTTGAGACATGATTTTAGTTTAAATAAAAATGTAGCATTGCAGAATGAGAAACATAGAATTACAGACAAAGAATTATAACATTATGATATTAAAAAATAATAATAATTTTATTTATGCAATGAAACTTCATTTGGCATGTGATTTGAAATATTGGATTGGTATTCAATCTTTCAGGTATTTGTCAGATGAAGATTGTTGTTTGAAGACATGCATGCACTTCTAAAACCCAGTCCTATCTGATTATATACATAATCAGATAGGACTGGGTTTTAGAAGTTTTTATTGTAGTTCATTCAAATAAAGCTTTATCAAACTGGGAAGTAGGATATTATCATCAGCAAAACTGTGGATGGGGTTTCCAGTCAGTGGAAGGAATTCATTGTACAACCTTTGTTAATGCGAGGCTGTGCATCTCGTAATACAATGGCTGATATAACTGTCTGTCATTATTACCAAAAATGTAAATGTATACCTTTTTTTATTTGTGTGGGGTAGCTACTTTTTTTTTTTTTTTTTTTTGCAGAGTGGCAAAACCATTGAATTAACATTGCAAGCATTAATGATGATTTTTTGGACCTGGATCTAGGGGATTAGAGAATTATTTTCTGTACTGAAGTGATACCAGGTGTCTTTGTAAACCACACTAATAATATAGAAGCAAGTGGAAAAATAAGCACTTGAACCTGTGTGGAGTAAACTCTGTCTTTAATTTCCACATAATTCTCAGATGGTTCATGTTATTTCTTGTACTTCTTCTGGAGAATTGGCTCAAAGGGTTGTGGTTCCCTGAGCCAACTTTAGTTTGCACCTGTCTCCATCCCTTTCATAAGGAGAAAAATATTTTTTAGTTCAAAAATAAAATATAAATTTTTGTACAATTTTAATGGATCAGAACTGTCTCCACATTATACTCTTCTGTTCTCTCAAAGAGTGTCCTTCTACTTTTCCCAATATAAGATTTTTGACATTTGCATTGTAACTTACAACAGACATGATGCAGCCAAGTGGTTAGGAGTGTGAATGCACTGGCACATGTTCTTTGAGTGGACTGTGGTACAAGGCCAAGATGGCTAAATGCGATTAACGATTTTAATCATGATTTATTGTAAACTTTTCTGACCTGCTGGTTATGCCATAGCATAAACAAGAATTTTATTATTTTTTTTTTTACATGGAATATTTTGTGAATAGTACTTTGGTGGGTGAGTGAGATAATGACATGTTTAATGATCTACCTTGCATGTGATCAAATAAGTTTAGGGACTGGTGTGTATCTTAATTGCAGAAAGTTGTGATTTGCCACATGTATAGCAACTCTTCTAGACAGTAGTGAATGTTGTATAAGAAGGTGTTCTATGTCTCATCATTTTTTTACTGAGCAGCAAATTTGCATAAAATTTTTGTTTAAAATTATGGGAAAATACAACAGAAATCCATGGAATGTTAAAAGGAGCTATTGGAGAAGGTGCCATGTGTCTTTCAAAGGCATTTTAATGGTTTGTCAAGTTTAAAGAGGGCCACTTGTGCATTGAAGGTAATCCGTGCACTGGCTGCTCTTCAACTTCAAAACCAATTATTCAGTTGCCATGTTAGTGATCTGATGAGGAATGTTTAAACTCTCTGTGAAGTTGCTAGTGAAATTGGTATTTCTTATCAGATGTGTCAGCCAATTTTAACACAGCCAAATTTGAAGTGATTCAGCCAAATTTGTGACTCACATCCTCAGTGATGATCACAGAGAGTGGCAAGTTCTTGCATGTCAGGATCTTTGTTAACATGCTGTCACTGGCCCACACTATATTTCTTCTGCTGGTTACAAATTTGGATGCATGGCTCATTCCTCTCAATAAAACACCCTTCTTTAAGGTTCAAAAAAACAAGACAACTTGATCAAATTCAAAGATTATGTAGATGCTTATCATATTTTTTGACTCGTAGAGCATCATTCATTATGAATTTGTCCCTCATTGTCAAATAGTGAATGAGGAATACCAAAAAGCAGTTCTATGCTATTTAGAGAAAATGGCTGCAAAAAAGGACTTTAGGAACTGTCACTTACATCACGCCAACACTCCTACACACCCAGTGCTTTCTTTCCATTCAAGAAATTCTTGAGTAATACTCTACCATTGTGGTCCACCATATTCACTGAATATAGCTTGCTATTTTTTTTTTTTTTTTTTTTCTTCTCAAGCTTAAAGCCCTTTTCGGAAGATCACAGATTTGCAGTGACTGAAAAAATTATTTAGAATACAACACAGGGACTATTAGCATTTCACAAATATTACCTCAATCTCTAAACTTTTTGATTATACTTCATATATCCTTTATTTCTCTGCAGTGCAGTTTCTACTAACTGTTCACTACATGGAAAGGGAGTGAGAGAATGGTAATAGTGGCATATATTATTTAGGGTTAAGCTCCGCCTGTTGTTTCCCACATCTGCACCGTATGTACTCTGTGATGGAATGCAGAACTGCTGCATAAGCCAGAAAAAAATGTAGTGTCTGGTTTATGCAGTATAGTGTTATGTTCTGTTGTTGGGTTTCTGGCTACTTGGCGGCAGAACCCCTAGTAGAACCTTAAATTGTCCATCACCACCACTGGGAGGTGAGCCAGGCTGCCCTCAAACTCTGGCTGATAGACTGTAATTTTCAGGAAATATGTATGAAGGAAGATTGTTCTAGAAAACGGCAGTTGAATGAATGAACGAGGAAGATGAAAAGTTGGTTCGGTTCTATAAGTTCAAAGTTGAACAGTAAATGGATGTCGGCTGGTGGCGGCACATATTCAGACTGTTTTGAAAGAGAGAGTGGGAATTATAGAAGCCGATTCAGAAGAACATTAACCATGGAAGTATCTATTAGAAAAAGCTTGCAGCAGACACAGTACGTCTATGAGACAGAGAGTGGAGAGACTCTGTTAGAGATGAGTCATTAATTAACCTAACTGCCATCTTCTAAATGGGATCTAGAAACCTGAGAGAGGTTTTGGGGGCACCGCCCCAGATGTGTGAACAATATTCCATGGTAGGGCAGATTTGCGATTTGTACAGAGCAAACAGCTGTTTGGAAGAAAAGTAACGCCAAGAGTGAAAGAGCAAACTAAATTTATTAGATGCAGAGGAAGCAATATTTGTAATGTGCTTGTGCCAAGAGAGATTAGAAGTAAGGGTAATCCCCAAAAGAGAAATATCATCTTGCCTAGAAATCGGAGTGTTACCAAAGATAAGCATAGGAGCAGAAGAATCCTTTTTGCAAGATATAAGGCAGGACTGAGTTTTAGAAGGATTGAAATCAACTAAGTTGTCTTTGCCCCCACTGGAAAATTACCTGGAGATTGGCATTTAAGGAATTGGTAGCAGATTTTCTAGAAGTTGGAGCTGATTGAGCAGGACAAAGTTTCTCAAAATGGAAAGTGGAATGCAATGTGCTATCATCAACAAAACTCTGGATAGGATTTCCAGTCAATGGAAGATAGTCATTAATATATGAGAGGGAAAGAGTGGGGGGAAAGAACTGAACCTTGGGGGACACCAGCATTAGCGGAGAAGTTAGAAGACAGAGAGCCATCTACCATCACCTTCAGTGAGTGGTCAGAGAGAAAACTGGATAATCAATTACAAAAAACAATTGAAAACCATAAGATGGAAGCTAATATAGAAGACCTTTATGCCAAACACGGTCAAAAGCCTTTGAGATGTTAAAAGCAACTGCTTATGTTTCACCGAACTTTTCCATTGAATTTATCCATAAATTAATAACATCAGCCAGAATATCGCCAGTGGATCAACGCTGATGGAATCCATACTGGCGATCATTGATCGGACGAAAAGTTTCTAAATAGTTTGAGTTCGCGGTTAATTGATTTCTCCATTACTTTAGAAAGAGTAAAAGTAATTGCAATGGAATGATAATTGGATGGGAGGGATTTGTCACCCTTTTAGGAACTGGCTGGACATGAGCAAATTTCCAAGCAGAAGGAAAAACACCTTTGGAATAGGAAAGTGAAAAAAAGGCGGCAAAGAACAGGAGTAAGTTCAGGAGCACAGGTTTTGAGAACAAGTGGAGAAATATCATCATGACCTGGAGCTTTCTTAGCATCAAGATTCGTCAAAATCCTTCTGACATCCTTTTGAAAAGACCACAGGAGGAATTGAATGGAGCACGTTAAGAATGGTGGGTGGTGTTTTACCAAGATCATTAATACATGATTTGGAAGAAAAATGGGATGCTAGCAGGTCAGCTTTATCCTTGGCTGAAGTGACAATAGAACCATCTGGTTTTGTCAGCGGTGGGAGCAGAGATGGGCAAAATTTGCAGTCAATAGCTTTGGCAAGAGACCAGAATGCTCGGCTAACATTAGGGCAAGAAGCAAGTTTTCTACTCTTAGCCTGTTCAAAATCTAGTTTGGACTGACTAATCACTGCTTTACAATTGTTGCAAGCTTTGGTGTAGGCAGAAAATAAAACTGAAGAGTTGGAAACAAGCCATTTACGATATGCAACATTCTTCTCTTGAACATCCTTAGCAAATTTATTAGAAAACCAAGGATTAGATAAAGGAAGAGATTTTAAAGTGGAGTGTGGAATAAAGGATTCCATTCCTACAAGAATAATTTCACTGACACGATCTGAGCAAACATTGATATCAGAAGTTTTGAAACAGTAATCCAACCAAGGAAAAGAAATCTCACAGGTCATCCCATTTTGCATTCTTGTAATGCCAAACAACCCGAGATTGGGAATAGCCATGAAATAAAGGCTCCATTGGAGAAGAGACAATCACCAAGTTGTGATCTGAGGTGCCTAAAGGACCACTCACTTCAACTGTGTACTTAGAAGGGTTGTTTGTGAGAAAAAGATCAAGCATGTTGGTTGTATGGTTTGGATTGCCCAGTATTCTGGTAAGTAAATGAACAATCTGTGGGAGGTCATTAGTAATTGCAAACGCTTTGACATCTCGACCAGCTGAGTCTGTGTGACTAGAAAAACAGAAGCCAGCTGGAGTTGTGAACATTAAAATCACCAAGGAAAATTACCTCACTGTTAGGAAAGTTGGACTGAAAAAGTCAAGTTGCAAAGAGAGGAAGTCAGAATTCCAAGTGATTAGTGGAGTTTGAAGAATGGTAGAGACAACAGATGAATTTGACAGAATGAGGTGAGGTAGAGAGAATTTTAGCCAGAGAAGATCAAAAAGAGGAGGTTCCAAATTACCAAGTCTCTGACAAGGAATATCGGAACAGACATATGCATGAGTACCGCCTTTGAGGCGAAAGGAATCACACAGCGAATAATTTGGGCAACGGAGATGAGCAGTGATTGAGTAAACCAATAACTGGGATTCTGTCAGAAAAAGTACAGGGATTTAGCAGACTGTAAGTGGAAAAGGACATCACTGAGATTAGAACTGAGACCATGTATATTTTTGAAATGAACTAGGAAGTGTTTGGGAGGTTTAGATCATTAGTTTGACAATTCATGGTGTATTCAATTATAAGAAAAAGTGGAGCGGGGACATGCCATGTAATGAAATTTTTGGATATGGCATACACATGGTAAGAATATACCCATATTCTTGACATTACGTAGCCTCGACAATGTCCCCCCCCGCTGCATACACACTACTCGGACTACCTCCACTCACTGTAATCTGTAAGATTACAGCAATTCACTCCAATCTGTAAGACATTGGAGTGAATTGCTTTGAGATCTGTAAGACATTGGAGTGAATTGGAGTGAAGATGTTGAAGGAGCAGCCAGATATTCTGGCTTGCCACAGGATCACTGGCCACCAGATGGTGTCAGAAGCTCCCTTAAAATCTATACAAAGTGCCAGTACATAACGGGCATCAGAATTATCTGCTAGCTAAGTGGTTTTCAGTAGTATATCAATAGTTGAGCACCCCTGCTTAAAGGCAGACTGGAGTGTGGAGGCAAGTCCTTTGGTTTCATAGAATGAAGAAGGGTGAGAAGTAACCTCTCAAATACCTTTCCTAATATTGGTAATAGAGCAATTGAATGGTATGCTTTGGCTGTACCAGTGGGATGATTTGGATCTTTGGGTAAAAGCCTGAGGTTTTCATGTTTCCAACGTGTAGAAAAAGAGACTTCATTAAGACACGTGTTGAATAGTTGTACCAGAACATCGGGTGCAACAGACCAAAGGTCTTCGATGCCTCCCCGGCCATGAGGTCCAATTTGGGAGCTTTTCCATTTTTGATTTTATTTATGGCTAATTCTACCTTTTCCATGAATGGTTCTTCTGTGGCCAAGTGCAAGTAGCCCTGATTCTCAGTGATGACGTTTCTGATCAGGATTGTCTTGGTAGATTATTCCATCTATAATCTTGTTCATTGTCTTTTCCCAGGAAAGTGTCTCCACGGAGTCCTCAGAACGGATAGAATTTATATCCATGGAGCCTACTTTGTTCCTTATGAGCTTGTGAACCAAACACAAGGGTTTTTATTGCCGTCTATCTCTACCAGGGCACACCAGGAAGTTTGTTTAGTAAGATAAATTTTGTTCATGTATTCTGTCCGTATTGCACTGTATCTTTCCTAGTACTGTGCTGCTGTTTGTGGTGGGTGTGTTCTTCATTTTCTTTGTAACTCTTTCCTTGCAAGCTGGAGAGAGGAGCAGAGATCTGTTAATTCTTTTGACCACCAGGGAACTGATTTTGGATGTTGGGTACATTTTTTCATTGAAGCACGTGATGCTCTATGGGGTAAGTCTTGCAGGAAATTAGTTTTCTGGCAGCTATTCATGGTTCGAAAGCACTCAGAATGGTCGTGAAGAGCATATCGGATAATGTTCTCAAAGGTATCCCATTTGGTAGTTCTAGTGGAGAATCTGATGGTATCGTGAACATACATCAAACGAGTAGAGGTACTGTTTTCAATTTTATATGTTATTAGTCAATGATCACTTGATCACTAGTGGTCATTGTACTTGCCAGCGCCTTAGTCTTTTGACAAGAGAGAGGGGGGATAAAAGCATTAGCATTAGTAGAGGCATATGATGCAAGAAAGCAAGCTTATGCAGCATCAGCCAAAAAAAAAACACTCCCATTTCACCCCTCCGATCGTTCGAAATACTTGTCCAGCTGAGCCTTAAATTTATTTAGGCTATCAACTTCCACAACAAGGGATGGAAGTCTGTTCCACCAACCAGCCAACTACCCGCTGGCTAAAGGCAAATTTCCGCACATCTATCCTACATCTGTCTTTCCCCAATTTGAATTTATGCCCTCTCAGGTGATTATTCTGAGCAAGAGGAAGAATCCCATCGGCATTGAGCATGCTCAAACCATTCAAGGCTTTATACACCTCTATCAGATCACCTCGCCGATGCCGAGTGTCCAGACACACACTGTAATTTGCAAAACTTAAGCCTTTCTTCGTAAGAGCAACCCTTTGTTCCATTCACTAATCTTGTTGCCCTTCTCTGTATTCGTTCCAGCAGCTCTACATCCTTCTTGAAATGAGGCCTCCAGACCTGTATACAGTACTCACGGTGTGGCCTGACCATTGCCTTATACAAGGGAATAATCACCTCCTTATTCCTGCCAGAAAAATTCCTGTATATCATTGACAAGACATCATGAGCTACTCTTGCAGCCCGTCTGCACTGCTCAGAGAATTTCATATCTGCCTGCACAGGCCTTTTCCCAGGTCCTTTTCATTCTCTACCACTGTCAATGTAGTACCACAGAATTGATACGTTGCTCTGAGGTTACTGTTTCCCATATGTAGTACTTTACATTTGTCAATGTTAAACTTCATTTGCCATCTCTCAGCCCATCTGCTCGACCTTTCCAGATCCTGTTGCAGCAGCATAGCATCAATAGTGTCCTTAATAATCCTGCCAACCTTTGTATCGTCTGCAAACTTGGACATTAAGCTTGATATACCATCATCAATATCATTTTTAAATACAGAAAACAACAATGGACCCAACACTGAACTCTGAGGAACTCCACTAATAACATTAGTCCACGATGAGCAGTGTCCATTGATTAACACTCTCTGTCTTCTCTCCCTCAATCATCTCTTTATCCATAGCAGCAATTTGCTTCCAATGCCACACTGCTCCAATTTGTGCAGCAGTCTTCCATGTGCAACAGTATCAAAAGCCTTTCTAAGATCCAAATATATAATATCAAATTATTCCTTGCATCCAGTTCTTTTGTGACTGCATCATAGTGTCCAATCAAATTGGTCAGGCAAGACTTTCCCTTAACAAAACCATGCTGTGTCCGAGCTATAACTGAAGTCTTGTCTAGATGATCCTGCAGTGCTTCTTTAACCAGTGCCTCCATTAATTTTCCTGGAACAGAAGTTAAACTCACACGTCTATAATTACTTGTGTCAGCCTTTGATCCTCCTTTGTGAATTGGGGTCACATTTGCACATCTCCAGTCTATGGGTACCTCCCCTGAGTCCAAAGAAGCTTTCATAATTATGGCTAAGGGTTTGCTTACTCCCTTTGCTGCCTCCTTTAATATAACTGGATAGATCCCATCCACCCCAGGTGCCTTTTTTATGTTTATCCTCAACAATTTCTCCTCCCCTTTCCTCTCAGTTATTAAAAGATCATCTAGATCACTGCCAGAGTTTACTTCACCTCTGGCTGGCATTTCCCCTTCCTGAATAACTTCTCATGTGTGAATGTAGATATAAAATAATTGTTTTGTTTGTTAGCCACCTGAGCAGGACCCTCAACTGTTGAACCATCAATATCCAGTGGACCAATCTGATACATCCCTTTCCTTGTAGAGTTTACATAGGTAAAGAACTCTTTTCTGTTGTTCTTTGCATCCTTTGCCAAGGATTTCTCATAATCTGTCTTTGCCTGCCTAATCTCCTTTGTGACTTGGTTATAGATCAACTTATATCTGTCATAGGCTTCCATGTCACCCATTCATTTATATGTATCCCATGCATTTTTCTTCTCTGCCATATGTCTCATTAGTTCATCTGACATCTATTTAGGCCTAAACCTTGAACAATATTTCTTAGTTGGTATGTCAAGCCTAGTAGCTTGCATGATAAGTTCTTTGATAATAGCATAATATCCAGATTAGATTCCCCATTTCACAAGCTCTACGTAGTTGGCTGTCCCGTTAAGTTGGCTATTACAAGTCCACGAGAGGCGATGAATTCCTCTAGTAGGTCTCCTCTGGCATTGATGATGGCATTATGCATTATGGTGGTGGCAGTGTCGTGTACTTGCCAGTGCCTTAGTCTTTTGACAGGAGAGAGGGAGGTTAATAGCATAATATTCAGATTAAATTCCCCATTTCACAAGCTGTACGCAGTTGGCTGTCCCGTTAAATTGGCTATTACAAGTCCACGAGAGGCGATGAATTCCTCCAGTAGGTCTCCTCTGGCATCAGTAATGGCATTATGCCATTGAGTTGATTTGAGCATTTGAGTAAACAGCTACGATAACATCTGCATTTCCAAGGAGATCAAGGGCTTCCTTAAGACAAGCAATGTGTGGCCGTATATCTGTGCCAAATTGGAAATACGCTGTGAAAAATGTGATGTGGCCAAAGTTGTCCTGGTCAGATATGGGCAGCATAGGGAATCAGTTCTAGTGATGAGTAGATCCAGATTGTGGACAATGATGGCTGTGAGACAGTGCTGTTGTCTAGTTTGAATTTTTCTGTACATTAGGGGATAACCAGAGACCCTACTACAGATGCAGTAGGGCTTTTGAAGATGATCAAGATTTAATTCCTCCATGAGGAGATGAAGCCGAGATGCCACTGAAGTTGATTTTTGTGCGTTTATTTGGCCTATGGAAAGTATGGATGATGGTAAGTACACTGTCCTACTTTTCATAATTGGTGCTATTGCATATTATTTCAGCTGCTCTCTTGTAAACAAGGCATGATCCATCTCTCACAGAGTGGTCACTAGGTTTGTTGATGGCTTTACAATTGGTGCATTTTGGTGGCAAAGTATTATTGGAGCATTCTTTGTAAAGGTTGCTGATTTCTGCAAAGTAGCCGCATACCAGTTTTTGCTTCAGACATTTGGCTGATATGTGTGTGTGTGTGTGTCCATATGCTAAACAGTTATAACATTTCAACACTGGTACAAAATCCCTTATCCTATGTAAGGGCCAGCCTCGAAAGACTCTTGAATAATTAATTGTTTTCAGATTCTGGAAGATTTTCTGTGATCCAATTTCAGCGATCATATGCCCTGGTTTTAGTGTAGTATTTGATCTTAATTTCACTGTAAGCATCCTCCTTCTCCATGGTCTCATAAAGATTCCTGTGTAGATTTCATTAATTAAGTCATCCTTCTGAATGGAGCTTTCTATGTCAAATACTATCAAGCTGCCCCCCTATCAAGAAGTGGTATAGTTTGTTTTTCTGATTTTGAGCGAGGGCTTTAAAGCAATTCATTACAACTACTAGCAGATATATACCAGCTTGTAGGTTTTAGCAACAGGTCACTATGGAGTTGATTATTTAAGTAAATAAGGGATTTAAACGACCCTCTTAAGTGCGAACCTTGACCTTGAAAGGTTTCCGACTGGCTAGCTTTAGCATTGCTGGGGTGGTAGATAATTTATTTTTACTATTTCATGTTTATATATTCAATACATATACAGGGTGATTCACTACCAGTGCGACAAACTTGCAGGAGGTGTAGGGGGCACAAAGACGAATCGGAATCACATAGCATTGCAGGGTCCAAAATGCCTTCGTCATGCGGTAGAGGATATTGAATGGGAGGTCGTGTGAACAGCGATCCCGCTGGAAGTCAGCATTTGCGAACCATTTCTGTTGAAGAAACCAAGTAGCATAAGTCCTCCGGAGAAGATAATCTGCAGGCTCCAATGATTGGACGCGTTGCAGATGGTATGAACTCATTTGGTTTGTTGACAGTATCCTCCATACAGTGGATTGGGAAATTCCCAATCGTTGGCCTATCGCTCAAGTACTCGTACTCGGATTGCCTTCTGCAAGACGTAGGACATTCTCCTCGTTGTCTGGCGTCCTCATCATTCGCTCTCGATTCATGGACCTCTCGTGAAACAACCAGTCTCACGTAACCTTCTGTGCACACGTGCAAAAATCATATGATGAGGAGTATGCCTGTGTTGGAAACGTTCCTGGTACAAGCGCAGAGTGGTGCGCCCGTTACAGTCCGCAGCTCCATACACTAGGTGCATGTTGGCCAGTTCAACGTTTGAATACTCGTCCATCCTACTGCCTCAGGAACCGGTTCGCAAATGCTGACTTCCAGCGGGATCGCTGTTCACGCGACCTCCCGTTCAACGTCCTCTACCACATGATGAAGGCATTTCAGATCCTACAATGCTATGTGATTCCGATTCGTCTTTGTGCCCCGTACACCTCCTGCAAGTTTGTCGCACTGGTAGTGAATCACTCTGTATAGGAATTAATAGCAACTTTTTTTTTTCTCACTGAAATACCAGGTGACTATAAAATAAGTTTCCCTATATAAGTAAGTTTTCCTAAATAAGTGTCAAAATGGTTAGAGTTAGCGCTGTGAAAATTGGTGGGTGTCATTTAAGGTATGGGGAAGCGATTTGTAGAAGAAAAAAATTGGTTAAAATTTCTGCCACTGGTTGAAAATGGCGCTGCGCATATGTAAAATGTAAAAGTTGTAATTTACTTCAAGGACATGCTGCTTACGCAAATGACATCCTGTAAGATAAAAGCAGATAGGCCAACGCCACCATTGGTAACCATATGGCTCTTACAAAAAAGGAACGTGCTCTTTTAGTAAAACTGTTCTACCAGAATAATAGTAATGCTAATGCAGCACTATGTGAATGTTGGAAACTTAAAGGTTTGCGTAAAAGATCTTTGACGTCAGTAGGGCTTTGGAAACTAATACAGAAATTTGATGCGAGTTAAGTTTAATTCCAGGCAGGGGATGACCATGTATCGGAATGGAGGTAGTGGATGAAGTGGCAGTTGCAATGGCCTCCAGATCAAATGCGAAACCCTACCAGTCAGTAGTGCCAGAGGTGTGTCAAGAGACTTGAACCTTCCTTGGTCTACTGTACATAAAGTGCTTCAAATAATTTTACAATCATTCCCGTACAAAATTCATGTAGTGCAAGAACTAAAGGCTTGTGATCAGCAACAATGAATAGACTGGGGGCTATGATTTCTGGCTCATATGGAACTTGACAATACATGGGCTCGAATGATCTTGTGGTCTGATGAAGCACATTTCAATCTTCATGGGGCTGTAAAGTCCCGTGAAGAGTAAAATTTGTGCATTTAAATGCACAAAACGATGAATATGAGGAACTTCTCCTCCATCTGCTCTGCACAAAAGACCACTACAAAGGCTATACATTACAGTACAGTGTGGATTCACAGCAGAGTTTATAATTGGACCATTTTTCTTTGAAGAGTCTACACCTCATGGCCCCGTAAAGTGTACAGTAACTAGCGCACTGTACTGCACTCTTCTAAGAGATCACATTATTCCCACTCTGCAAGAAAGGCAATGCTTGGAGACCGTAGTGTTCATGCAAGATGTTGCCCCTCCACGCATTTGTCAACAAATGAAGGAAATACTCCAATCAACATTTGGAAATGATCGCATCATTTCTAGACTTTCCGCAATTCTGGCCAGCCTGATTGCCAGCTCTCAATCCCTGTGATTTCTGGCTATGGGGATATCTGAAAGACAGAGTTTACTGTGGCGGCATACAGATGCTTGTCAATTTTAAAGCAAGCATTAAACAGTATGTAGCCAACATCCCCAATGAGATGCTATGCAAAACTGTTACACAGAGTCCTCCATTTTCAGAATGTCATCTCAAGTGAAGGAAAGCACATAGAACAATATCTGTAGATTTCTAAGTTCTGATATTAAAATCTAATCCTAAATTAAGTATTCCATCTCATGTTTACAGTGCCAATTCATCCCCTGGTGTCAGAAATTCGAACTAATTTTTTTTATTCTACACATTGCTTCCCCATACCTTAAATGACATACCACCGATTTTCACAGTGCTGTCTCTAACCATTTTGACAGTAGGGTCTCCTGAATAGGGAAACTTATTTTATAACCACCTGGTACATTAATTTTAAAGTATTTAGGTTCATCAAACGGGGAACATACTTTGTAAAAAGGATAGGTGGAATAGGACCAGGGTATGTCTGCCAGGGGCAAAGGTTGATGACGTTGTAGAGCGGATATCATCTTTTAAGGGCACAAAAGGTGATATAGTTGTACACATTGGCACTAATGATATTAAGAGTAGGAGACCGGCGGAATTACTTAGCAAGTACAGGTCACTGTTGAAAAAAAGCCGTGAATTAGGGTTGAACTTGAAAGTGTCTGCAATTCTGCCCAGACACGATAGGAGGGAGTATATGATGAGAGCCTTGTCGATCAATTCGGCCCTGGAGGGATTGTGCAAGGCTCAAGGGGTAGAATTTTTTTCAGCCTGGACTGTACTTGTTAACAGGAGAGATTGCTTCTACAGGGATGGGATACACTTAAATAGAAAGGGTGCAAGAATTTTTGCTGATGCTGTCGAGGCAGTGTTAGGTGGGTCGGAAAACTGCTAGTTGGGGGGGGGATACAAGGACTAATAGATTAATAGTAGCCAGTGGCAGAGGTGGAAGTGATTCTTGCACTGCTTCTATTGAAATGAGCAGAAGTCTGAAAAACAAGATGCAGGATATTTCAGAGACTGCTGGTAGTCATTGCGGTACAAGTAAACACATGGGTTGTGTTAGAGTAGCTAAGAATAGAAACAGGTGCATGTATACCTGCGTGTACACCAATGCTAGGAGTTTGGTAAATAAATTTGATGAATTTGAGGTATTGCTCAAAACATCAAAGGCAGATATTGTTGGGATATCAGAGACGTGGTGTCACACAGATATAAGTAATGCGGAACTGGAATTTGGGGAATACAATGTGTATAGAAAGGATAGACAGGACAGGAGGGGAGGAGGGGTTATGCTATTAATTAAGAAAAACATAAAGTCCAAGGAAGTGAAGCCAGTCGACATCGATGGACAGGGCAGTGTCGAGTCAGTTTGGTGTGACATAAGCATAGGGAAATCAAAATTGAGAGTAGGAGTGTGCTATAGGCCTAATGACTCTGATGAGTATAATAAGATATTGTACAGGGAAATAGAGTGGGCCAGTAAATCAGAGAGTCTTATAATGGGGGACTTTAATTTCCCAGATATTGACTGGAATTTGTGGGTTGGTCACTCGCACACTAGCAAGGCTTTTGTGGATTTATTGGATGATTGTTTTCTACATCAGCATGTTCGTGAGGCAACAAGAGGGAGCAATACTCTTGATCTGATTATCAGTAGTGATTCTTCATGCATTAAGAACTTGCAGATAAATGAACCACTAGGTGGCAGTGATCACAGTGTGTTGAAGTGGGATTTACTCAAGGAGGTAACTACCATCAGAGGTAAAGGGAAGGGTTTTTGTTTTCGTAAAGGTGACTATGATGGTCTGAGACAGTATTTAAATTCTATACAGTGGGACCAACTGATGATGTTACCAACAGCAAACTCAAAATGGGAAGCATTCAAGGAACTAATCTTGGAGGCTACCAGGCTTTACATACCAACTAAGAAATATTGTTCAAGGTTTAGGCCTAAATGGTTGTCAGATGAACTAATGAGACATGTGGCAGAGAAGAAAAATGCATGGGATACATACAAATTAATGGGTGACATGGAAGCCTATGATAGATATAACTTGGTCTGTAACCAAGTCACAAAGGAGATTAGGCAGGCAAAGGCAGACTATGAAAAATCCTTGGCAAAGGATGCAAAGAAAAACAGAAAAGAGTTCTTTACATACTTGAACTCGAAAAGGAAGGGGATGAATCAGATTGGTCCACTGGATATTGATGGTTCAACAGTTGAGGATCCTGCTCAGGTGGCTAACAATCTAAATGAGTATTTTTCATCTACATTCACGCATGAGGAGTTATTCAGGAAGGAGAATGATGTAGGTAAAGTAAACATTGGCAGTGAGCTGGATGATTTTGTAATAACTGAGAGGAAAGTGGAGGGATTGTTGAGGATAAACATAAAAAAGGCACCTGGGGTGGATGGGATCTATCCAGTTATATTAAAGGAGGCAGCAAAGGAAGTATGCAAACCCCTAGCCATAATTATGAGAGCTTCTTTGGACTCAGGGGAGGTACCCATAGACTGGAGATGTGCAAATGTAACCCCAATTCACAAAGGAGGATCAAAGGCTGACACAAGTAATTATAGACCTGTTAGTTTAACTTCTGTTCCAGGAAAATTAATGGAGGCACTGGTTAAAGAAGCACTGCAGGATCATCTAGACAAGAATTCAGTTATAGCTCAGACGCAGCATGGTTTTGTTAAGGGCAGGTCTTGCCTGACCAATTTGATTGGATACTATGATGTAGTCACAAAAGAACTGGATGCAGGGAATAACTTTGATATTATATATTTGGATCTTAGAAAGGCTTTTGATACTGTTGCACATGGAAGACTGCTGCACAAATTGGAGCAGTGTGGCATTGGAGGCAAATTGCTGCTATGGATAAGGGGATGGTTGAGTGGCAGAAGACAGAGAGTGGTAATCAATGGACACTGCTCAACGTGGACTAATGTTATTAGTGGAGTTCCTCAAGGTTCAGTGTTGGGTCCGTTGTTGTTTTCGGTGTTTATGAATGATATTGATGATGGGATATAAAGTTTAATGTCCAAGTTTGCAGATGATACAAAGGTTGGCAGGGTCGTTAAGGACAATACTGACGCTATGCTGCTGCAACAGGATCTGGAAAGGTTGAACAGATGGGCTGAGAGGTGGCAATTGAGGTTTAACATCGACAAATGTAAAGTTCTGCATATGGGAAACAGTAACCCCAGAGCAACGTATCAACTCTGCGGTACTAGACTGACAGTGGTGGAGAATGAAAAGGACCTGGGGGTAATTGTGCAGGCAGATATGAAGTTCTCTGAGCAGTGCAGACGAGCTGCAAGAGTAGCTCATGGTGTCTTGTCAATGATATACAGGAATTTTTCTAGCGGGGATAAGGAGGTGATTATTCCCTTGTATAAGGCAATGGTAAGGCCACATCTTGAGTACTGTATACAGGTCTGGAGGCCTCATTTCAAGAAGGATGTAGAGCTGCTGGAACGGGTACAGAGAAGGGCAACAAGATTAGTAAATGGAACAAAGGGTTGCTCTTACGAAGAAAGGCTTAAGTTTTGCAAATTACAGAGTTTGGAGACTAGGCACCGGCGAGGTGATCTGATAGAGGTGTATAAGGCTTTGAATGGTTTGAGTATGCTCAATGCCAATGGGATTCTTCATCTTTCTCAGAATAATCACCTCAGAGGGCATAAATTCAAATTGAGGAAGGACGGATGTCGGATAGATGTGTGGAAATTTGCCTTTGGCCAGCGGGTGGTTGGTTGGTGGAACCGACTTCCATCACTTGTTGTTGAAGTTGATAGCCTAAACAAATTTAAAGCTCAACTAGACAGGTTGAGCTTTAAACGAACGGAGGGGTGAAATGGGAGTGGGTTTTTTTTTTTTTTTTTTTGGCTGATGCTGAATAAGCTTGCTTTCTTGCATCATATGCCTCTGCTAATGCTAATGCTAAATGTTCAAAAACCTAAATTTGGCAGATGTTAATTATCTTGTGTTTTTATTTTATGCTACCAACATTTTTTGAAATTTTAAATAGAATTAATAAACGTTTTTATTTTTCATTATAACTAGTATTTTTAGTGGACAAAAAATAACATTTGCAAAATTTTCAATTATTATTAAAATAAAATAATAAAATAAAATAAAATTAATAGAAATTGCATTTTACCAATAAAAAAGGTCATGCAGCATTAGTATACTTTTTTGAAATATTTAAGTTAAAATCTGGAGCCTGTCCGACTATGCAATACCAGTCATGTTACAAAATAAGGAAACTATTGTTTTTAAGATCTGTAAATTCTACCCGTTTAATTGCTGAAAATCTGGCTTGTCATAATCTGGAAACCTTCTTTTGATATTCTTTAAAATGCTTACTTTTGTGTTCATGGGATGGCTATTGATGTACTTTAAGATCACTCCAATATCTGGTGATACAGAATTAAGAAATGGTAGACTAATGATTTTTTCCGTTGCCATTGGGTATTATATTGGCTACATATGTACTTCTCTATTTCTAAAAAATTATACGTATACGTTTAAAAAAAAGGAACTAAAATTGGCTAATTTTTGGTGTATTAACACCTCATTTTCAATTAATAGAAAGAAAAGGTAGTCGGTTTAGTAAAATTTTCATAAAATCAAGCAAATTTATTCCCAAATCCAGCAATATGTGTTAATTTAGATGATATTAGGACATGGATATGATGAAAATTTTATGAAAATCTATTCAATTTTCTTTTGAATATAAAGAGTTCAAAGCAAATTTTGATATTTAAACAATGAACTTTATATATTAAATATTAATAACTAAATTAAACAAATTAATTTCATTCCTTCCCACTTGTATTGTTTCTGTTGAGTAAAGATTCTGTCGTATTGCTGTTTCATAACAGTATTCATTTCTGTTAGGGAATAAAAATAATTTTTTGAATTCCTTTCAGAATTAGCAGATATAATAACAGTATTGAGGTGGCTTCTGGTTTTGTAATTTAACTTTTTTCTTTTTGTTCACTTCATACTTTGCTTACAAATTTTTCCCTTGAAATGCTGTTAATATTTCTTCTTCTGTTGCCATAGTATATCCAACTTCATCTTCTTTGTTTGTTTGGCATTGTTACCCTTACTGTTTTTAATATTTATGATTGATATTGATGGAAGTATTTCAAGTTTGATGAATAAGTTTGCTGATGATGAAAATGTGAAAAGGATGGTTAAACCTACTAGAGGGCACAAATACTTTGTAACGATATTAAGCATGTGAGAAGTTGAGTAAATCCCCAAATTTTAAACTCTTATATTGCAGCCATTTTTCAATATTTCTTATTTGTTTTTTCCTCCTCACTGATTAATAAAACTAAAAAAAAAGTATGATCATTCTTTTTAATAAAATCTTTAAATATGCAACTCTTAAAAACAACTGACACAGCAGCATATAGATATTAATTTTTACAACAAATGTCAAGGATACTGTTCTCATTGAAAATATAAAATTTCAGATTCATTAGTTATTTTTAAGAATGTTTGTAAAATGTCTCATTTAATTTTTTTATAAAATTAATGTACTCTTTCAACAAAATAATGCCTTGTGAAAGACAAACTGTTACTTAAATGAATGAAAAGTTTTTCTAAATTGTTTACTAATGCTCCCTTGCTCTCCAAATGAACACAAAAAGTAAATAGTGTTCAATATTGGTAAAATAGATTTTATAATAGAATGGTCGGATATTTGTCACTTGAAGCTGTAAATGGAGACAGCTGCATTCAACAAACGACTCTAGATGAATGGCAAAGTTGCTTTTCCTGCATGGCTTGTCACAGTTATTGTGCCAAGACAACTGTTGGAGTTTCAAAATAATGACAATTGGCTCCTAAACAACTGTTGGAGTTCCAAAATAATGACTTCTTTCAAAGCTGCTAGGACTTAAAAAAAAATAGTGCTGATTATTTTTGACTGCATTTTGCAGCGTAGTCACAGCAAATAAAGAGGTGACATTATTTAACAAGAAATTTAATATAGTTTTGTTTGAAGGCAATGACTTTTTCAGAAAGTCAGAAATATTCTTTCTTTGTTTTCAAATGCTCTGAAAATCCTTGGATTGATTCAATCCACAGTCGCTGGCAGGTTAATGACATATCAGGGTATGCTTCTTCAACAAGATCTATGAGGGCTGTTCAATAAAGAATGATCTGGTTTCATGAACAACCATACTGCTTGCTATTTTTGGCTGAGCTATGGAATTTAAGACCAAACCAAGCTGCATCACACAGCAACAGTGCAGTTTACTTGTGCGCATGGGGACCTTGGCAGTCAGTCAAGTTTATGCCTGTTCAATTTCACCTATGTAACAACGAATGGGGCATATGAGGAACAGCATACTGCACTCTCAAAGTTTGTTTTGTCTCAAGAAAACATCAGTTGAAGCATATAAAATGTTAAAAGAGGCTTATGGTTCTACACTTGCATATAGCATTTAAACATACTCTTGTATTACATCTTTAAACACTCTAAATGCAGACAGGCTGCCAGGGCAGGTCATGGGGTTTTGTCAATGATATATAGGAATTTTGCTAGCAGGGAAAAGGAGGTGATTGTCTCTCTGTATAAGGCAATGGTCAGGCCACGCCTTGAACTGCGTACAGGTCTGGAGGCCTCTTTTTAGGAAGGATGTAGATTTGCTTGAGCATGTACAGAGAAGGGCAACAAGATTGGTGAGGGGAATGAAGGGATCCTCTTACCAAGAAAGGCTTAAGTTCTGAAAACTGCAGTGGCTGGAGACTAGGCACCTGCGTGGTGATCTGATTGAGGTGTATAAGGCCTTGAATGGGTTGAGCACACTGAATTCTGATGGGATCCTTCCACTTGTTCAGATTATGAACCTAAGGAGGCATAAATTCAAATTAAGAAAAGACAGATGTAGAATAGATGTGTGGAAATTTGCCTTTAGCCAGCGGGTGGTTAATTGCTGGAGCAAACTTCCATCTGTCGTTGTGGAAGTTGATAGGTTAAATAAATTTAAGGAGGAACTGGACAGGCATTTGGAGGGAATGGTGTGTTTTTTTTTTTTTTTTTTGGCTGATGCTGCATAAGCTCATACACTTGCTTGCTTGCATCACATACCACTACTATTACTACTAAATCAGCTGCGAGCTGTTTTAGAATGTTTAAAGAGGGACATGATTCAATCAAAAAATCAGCGGTCCTGGAGCTCCAACCACTGCTGTCACCACAGAAACCATAAACACCACTTCTGTAATTGTAAGAACAGATTATCATATGACAGTAATGCAACTGAGCAAAGATGTCGAGATTATCAGTAGGTAGAAGGCACAGTATTGTCCATGACCATTTGCAAGTATGACATATGTTTGTGCATACTGGATTCCAAGACTACTCATAGCTGAGTGACAGTAAGTTTGCATGGAGGTTTGTCAGGAGCTGCAATGGATGGTTAGTTAAGATGGTGAGGTTTTGCACAAGGTGATAATGGCAGACCATCAAAAAAAAAAGCAAACGTTGTGACTTCTGCAGGAAAGGTTATGGTCATCTCTTTTTTTTTGCTATTCAAGGAATGGTTTACTAGCATGTTGTGCCACGTCATACAACTATTACAGGACTTTACTACAAAACTGTGCTGCACAGTTTGCAGGATCACATTCATCACAAACAACCATGACTGCACGCAGGTGCAGTTATGGTTGTTTAATGACCCTGGCATGCATTTGTTTAATGACCCTAACATGCAGTTGTTCTAATGATAACTAATATATTCAGAAAACCATTAGACCAGCTAAATGCAGAATTGTGTTAAAAATGGTTATGGAATCAGAACAGATAAGCATAGTTAAAAGAAAATTAAGAAATTGCTTATTCATAAAATCTAAAATAAATGTTATATAAAATTTGAGTCCATTCAAATTAATAAGTTTCAAAATTGTGAGCAAGCTATTTCTTAAAATATTTTCAGTCCATCACTGACTACAGATATGTTAAGTACATATTTATGAAATGTCACACTTATACTAAATTGTATAAAATACACTCTATGACAGTAAATAAAAAATGTATTTATTAAAACCAGCTTTATCTTTTTAGGAATACTTCTCGTGCTGTACTAGAAATTAATACTGCATCCGAGAAAAGTCCTGCAAAGAAACCCATGATTGACAGTCACGATGTTTAACAATTACATATTTATAATGAACCCTGTACAAATTACGATAAACAAAAGAGACTGACTAGAACAATAAGCCCTGCAAGGTGAAGATTAAACACTGGTTACCAGCTGAAACATGACAATGTTTTCATCTATTATGTGACATTTCCATCACTCAGTCACTTCATTTTATCTTGTATTATTGAAATTACTTATGGACTTTGCTGCATTTCAGTTGTGTTGTTCCTTTGTTGTTTTAAATTTATTCTGGTGAAAATTGTACAAAGTTTATTCATCAAAGTTTTGTAATATTAATTGTATAATAAAAGTATTGTGGAAACTTTGTGGCCTGTAACACTCTTTATTGTATGCTAATTTTATATTATAGTATACATAAAATGTTACATTGTATATACTAAATATTTTGAACTGAAGTAAAACCGATTGGTAACGAAAATGCAAGACAGAAATGACGTCACTTCCTAAATGACGGTAACTCAGTCACTAACACTGATTAGGTAGAGTAAGTAGTGGGCATGATAAGCATAATATGTTACATTGTTCATAACTTCGGTTCTAGCTGTTCGATTTTAAAAATTTAAATTATTTTTCTCAAAGATGTTTTCATATAAAATAAAACATCTTTCGTGCATACATGGTACACACATTTTTTTTTATTCCTTTTTTTTCTTTCATCCCCATTTTGTATTTAAGAGCTTTTTATTTCTTGTTCATAGAAAGTATAGTGATAAAGGTCATATTTTGAAGTGCTGTTTTACTTTTGCTTATAACAATATTTGAATAAAAATGTAAAAAATATTTGATAACTTGAATGACTGATGCTTTGTTAGAATGCCATAGTAATAATAACTAAATTTAGAATGTTGTATACTAGTACAAATCAAAATGCATAATAAAATAACTGATTAAAATGTCTCTTACAGGAATAAACAGGACATATGTTATACTATAGTAAATGAATCTTAACAAATGATAAAAAATATTTGTTATTCTATGTTAAAATCTGTCAGTGTGTCTAGCCATCTATCTATGTTGTATCTCCGAAATTCATCCATCTTTGGTGTTTTACATTTTCCAAAAATCAAAGAAATAGTCATCAAACATAAATAGAGCCCTTTTTTAAATGAAACATTTTCAGTTTCATTATTTATTATTGCCACACTTCACTGAGTTCACCAGTCCTTGACAATGGTAAGCATGCACAATAAGACTATGATTAACATTAAGAAAACTTTTTAACAGTATGATACTTTTTGATATTTCAAAAAAACTTTGGTATTTGCAAAAAAAATTTTTAATGATTATATACTGTTTGCAGTAATAGCTGATCCTGCTAAAAAACCTATGCTTCAATTTCACAAAAAATTTATTATTACTATAGGTGTAGAGCTATATTAAATAAGTAAGGCTATATTTTAATATCAATGTAAAACACTGATTTTTATGTTTAGCTCTGAATTGTTTATTGGCATGTGACAGATGCCATTTTTTAAAATTCTCTAAACTGATATATTTTCATTTTGCTGTGCTATAAATTAGGAGAAATCAATTTTCTATTTGATTTCTCATAATTGATATGATAGCATCTGTTTCTTGTAATTGGGTTCCATACTCATGTGGTATCTGTGAGATACCAGCAAGAGCTGTCTAATCTTGCTGTAGAGATCTGGATTTGCCAACTTCACAGAAACAAAATATGAGCAGCTGACAAAACCATAGACTGTTCACTTGACATCTGGTAGATGCTACATGAGCAGCTCCATTTCAATTCAAAGGATGAGTCATGATAAATTCTAAGAAATACAATAACATTGTTATTATTAGTTTCTCTCATTTATTTTTGTTAATTTGTAATTAAGTTTAGCAAATCATAAGTAGTAGAACGTTGTTTTCAATTCAGTAAAAAGCTAAAAATTATTTTTTTATAATTAAAACAAAAAAAGGTCTTGCAGATACCACAAAAGTTTATATCTTCCAATTAGAGGATGGATGTTGAAGGGTAATGTAACTGTTACCCTTCAACATCAGAGGGT
Source organism: Mastigoproctus giganteus (assembly GCF_048544385.1). Taxonomy (NCBI): domain Eukaryota; kingdom Metazoa; phylum Arthropoda; class Arachnida; order Uropygi; family Thelyphonidae; genus Mastigoproctus; species Mastigoproctus giganteus. Next base: position 165,576,022 of record NC_143582.1, on the reverse strand, counting down.
CAGAGGTTCTCAACCTTTTTTCATTAACCTACTACTTAAAAATAAAAAAAAATTACTGTACCACTACAATAATAAAGCATAAATTATGTCAGTATCTCAACACATAGGTATACCTACGTGTTGAGAATCTGTTAAGTGATTATCACATATTTGTATATGCTGTTTATGAAAATGGCATATATATTGTTCCTCACATACCATTTTTGAGAATACCATCATTTGTTCCAAACAGAATGGCAGTGTTGCTATGTGCAGTATCAATTTTCAGCATGCTTGCCACTTAGTAGCCCATAATTTTTAGGTATCACATAATAAATGCAAAAAATAATTTTATCACTTCTTGTATTTTACATATGTGCTTTATAATATAGCAATTTTGTGAGTATAGTTACTTCTTTGCCTGCTGCTTGAGCATTGTTTTATATTTAAATTTGGTTTTGATGATTTTTATCTTTGTTTAATTGTGAGTTTAACTGTGTGACATGTTAACATACAAGGATGCCTTGTATGTTAACATGTCTGACTCATTTTGTTATGTGCTTGGAAAATCAACATTAAAATCCCCAAAACAAATGTTGTTCCTCTAATCACAAAAGTGTATGAATTGTACCCAAATGCAAAGTGGGAAATCAGAACAGAAGCTGGTCTATATTGCAGCAGGTTTACACAGTACTCAAGAGGCAGATATACACTGAGTGGACAGAAATCACAGGATACCTACCTACCTAGTAATGGGTAGGCCTGCCTTTTTGCCTGGATAAGAGCAGTCACATGGTAAGTCATTGAGTCCACTAGTTCACGAAAGTTTTCCACAGATATTTCCATCCATGCTCTGCACTGCTGTCCATAATTCCACACTTCACTGAGTACACCAGTCCTTGACAAGGGTAAGCATGCACAGTAAGACTAGGATTAACATCAAGAACTTTGCATTCCTGGGTGGAGGATCCAAGACTCAAATGGACCTTTCCACAGGATCTCAAAGATGCTCCACAGGGTTCATATCCGGTGAACGGGGAGGCCATTCCATGGTGGTAAAATCTGCAGAATGCTCTTTGAACCATGTTCTAGTTACCACAGCTCTGTGGTGAGGCACTTTGTCCTGCTAAAGAGTCCATTGCCCTGTTAGTGAATGATGACCACAAAGGGATGCAGATGGTCTGCAAGGATGTACACGTAACCTGGACAGTTCAGAGATGCGTCTTGATGTACCAGAGATTCCAACTTGTGCCAGTTGAACACACCCGAGACCATTACTGACTTTCCACCTTCCTGAAAAGTTCCTTGTTGACATGACAGATGTATAGCTTCATGTAGTTTCTGCCAGATACACACCCTCCTGTCCACTCAAAATAACTAGAAATGGGACTCATCAGACCAGGGGACCCATCTCCAATCATCCAAGATCCAGTGCCCAGTTGAGGCATAGAGTCCTGTGTCGGGGTGTTAGCAATGGGACTCTTTTGGGTCGGCGGCTCCCATAACCTATTTTTTTTTTTTTGATTTGGTAGTTGTTGGCGCATCGGCTTCTGTGGCCATATTGCACCTCCCAAGGTTTTTGCAGTACTTTGATCCAAGCCCGAGGCGGGAATCGAACCCGCGACCTTTGGGTTGCCGAGCAGGTACTTTACCCACTTGGCTAGCCCGGTCGGCGCCATAACCTATTGCCTCTGATGATCACCTGACAACCTTGGTGGAGATGTTTCTTGCACCTCCCTCATTGAAGCTGGCAGTGATTTGTGCCACTCACTCTCCGGTTGGCTCAAGCAATGCAAGACAGACGATGATGGCCACATTCACCTACCACCTTTCAACACCCACAGCGCTGTCCACAATGAGATATTATTCTGGAAATGACGTATTCTCGATACACTCTTGATACTATCGAATGGGGATAGTGCAATTTCTGTACCACCTCCGCGATAGAGTGACCCATGTGTCAAGTACCGACTAGCATCCTTCTTTCAAACTGTTAATTCACAACGTTTTTCACACTGATATTGAATTACCATCTATTTGAATTCTCTATGCAGTGTACCTGCCAAGTGGTGGATACGTCCATTAGCGAGAGGGCCCAGGAACCCCATGAATTCTGTCTTTTTAGTGCACTACTAATGGTAATAATGCATGCATTTGTTAATGGCATCCCAATGGTATAGAAAGAGCCAAAATATCATGTTAGCGGTCGTTACTGCTGTTTAAAAAAAATATATATATCCAGTTTTTCTTTTAAGTCAAACAAGTTATTAAATACTTCAGCTTGCCATTACAAGCAGAGTTGAATTACCTCTAACAGTCTTGAACGGTATGACTTGCAAGATGTCTTTGAAATAAGATAAGATAATCAACGCTAAATTTTGTCTCACTGGCAGTTGTGAAGGGAAACGTATCAAAGGATAGAAGTCACTGAAGAAATAGAGGAGAAGTCTATGAAACATCTGATACATAAAGGTTATTTATAATAAATATATCAGAATTTTCATCCAGTCCTAGTTGAATGATTACAGTCTCTGAAAGAAACAATCCAAACTATTATGCTCTAGATTGCAAAGGTCTTCTTGAAAAGGGTTTGAAGATAACTTTCATTTAACATCAGAAGACATGATATTACTTTTTTCTGAGTGGTGGTGTTGTTCATTGTACTGACATAAATGCACTAATGGAGGCACTATAGTGTGTGAATCATTAGTGCATTCGTGTAAGATGTCATTCATCTTAAATATAGTTAAGATGAATGACATATTCATGAGAGCTTAGTTAAAAATATAATAATACTCACTCATTTGGTGTCATTATGATCACAATAAGTTTTTTGTAACTTTGTTCAGTTACAATTTTTTTTAATTTTTGGATTACTGGAAGGATATGCAGTAAACTAAATGCATCTATAATTACTGAAATATTTATTTAAAATTTAAAATTAATTTTTAATAAAATTAATAATTATAGCAAATATTTAAAATATTTGCTATAATTATTTAAAAACTGTATATTTAATTTTTAAAAACTGTATATTCAATATTTAAAAACTACTTTGATTCAAACATTAAACGTGTTTATTATCTTATAATGTATACAAGCAGAGTTCAATGCATTATACTTTCATATACAGTTTGAAGACAGATTCTGTACACTTCAAAACAGCTTGGAGTTTTTTTGTTATATTCTTTTTCTTGCACCTTCCTCTGGAAATGGTGTCAGTTGTTCTATTGCTCTGTATGTAAGCAGCTCCTTTTCTTCAGATTTACTGATAGGTACACTGGTTTTGACACAGGATCTTTGATGAATTTTCACCAAATCTATTGCAAGAATTTTCAAAAGTTAACAACTTTATGTGTATGCCGTTTGATACATTTTGTTTGTACAAGACCATGGCACTGATGACAGACATTCATGAAGTTGAAAAGATAGCCAAAGGCCATCTTATGCTTCTTCTTGCATAACTTCTTGTACATTTATGTTCATATGTAACATCAAGCTTGTCAAAAGGGCCATATTATTAGTGAAACCAAACTGCTGTGAATTGCTCTGCTGTTTTGTAGTAAGAACACTGAGATTTTCTTTTGTATTTTCTCAGAGTTCCAACCAGTGATAAATTTTGGTTTGCAAGATGTGCCTTAACAATAGGAACTAATATAGCAGTTACCTGTATTTATGTTTCTACTGGTCCCTTTTTTTGGAATTCTGCTATATAAAACCTTCAAGGTGCATTTTAGCCTCAGTAGCTCTTGCACCAAGGCCCCCCTCAATAAACCAACAAACCAACCCTTTTCTTGGTACAGTCAACCTTTGAACAACTTCTTCAGGTTTACTCTCAGTAAAGTAGAGTTCTTCTGATTCCTTTCCAATAGAGATTTCAAATTTCACCATGCAAAATGTCTGTGAATCCACTTTGATCCCACACCTCCAAAAGAACAGCAACCTCAGAATGGATAGCTGAACTGAAAGTTCTTTGAAACTTTACTGATAGGAGAGCTATTAGTTCTCTAATGGGAGAAAGCTGGTTAGTCTGTTTTCTTGCATCTCCGGCCAAAACATTTCCAATCATAAACATCTCAACAGGAAAAGTAAACTCTGATGACACAGTAAGTGGGAATGTTTCCATCCCTGTTCCATCACTTGCTCGCAGATCTTAATGCAACTGGTATGAAAAGGGTGCTCACAAAATGCTTGAATTTCCTCATTTGATACAGCCCATGCCTCTCTCTCTCTCTCCCAAAATGTAGCCTCCTTGCTACATAAATATTAGTATGGTCTATATGCATATCTACAACTTGTTTTTCAAAACAAAAAAAAAAGGTATCAGTGGATGTTATTTTTTTTTTAGCACCAATCTTAATTCCAGGCAAACAAGTAATTATATATTATGATGTCTCATTCTCACATTTTCTTTGAAGATACTCTTTTTCCCATTTTATTTTTTATCTGTACTTGTATAAAACTCTCATTCTTCCTTTTCTTCTCTTGCATCATTGGAACTAATGCTTTGTTCACCATGGGTTATGCTCACTATTACTATTTTGTTCATTATAATTTCAACACCCAGAAATGTATACAATTTTCATTGTATAAATATCTGGGTGTTCAACTTCACTTTCATCTCCTCTCTCAGTTTCTTCTTTCTCTTCATCAAAAGTTGGTACACACAATATATTCCAGCATATAGTCAACCTTTTCAGCACTAAAATTTTAAGGTTGACTTCTATGCCAAATATGAAATCTTAAGCTTGAATTAAAAGGACTTGCTTGTGGTTAGAAAGGAATAAATTATTAATTAATACCGATATATTTACAATTTATTACATATATATTTTTCAAAAATAAAAATTGTTTGTTCACCTTTTAAAACCGAATAATTTGTTCATCTTCTGAAGTAAACAGGTCATGGAATTCATCAGATGTTATGCTTTTGGGTTTACTTTGAGTTCTCAAAAAGTAAACTTGAGAGACTCAATTTATAATAACAAATTCACTTTCATAACTGAGGTGCTGTTTACAGAGAAACTAATTAGCAGTACAGTACCTTGCAGGCAGTGGATTAGTTACATAATCAGAATCTCCAATGTATACACCGCTTCAATGGGCAATGTCACATTGTCACTGTGCCTATAGATATGGTTTCACGTCCTGTTATGTTGTTATGTAAGGGAGTACTGTATATGCTTATCACTGTACAGTAAATATTGAGTATACGTAAATGGTACTTAGATGGTCACAAACCCAAAACCTAGTGACATACATGATGACTTAACATTGTAAACAGATAAAACCTCATGGTACCTCTTATTGATGCTACATGTGTACATGGGAGGCTCTGATTATGTAACTGAGCTATTCCTTGTTGTCTGTTTAGCACTGTACTACAAATTGGTTTCTCTGCAAATAGTGCTTCAATATGGAAGTGCATTTGCTATAAGAAAAAAAAAAGAAAGTAACTTCCAAACAATTCAATGAACTGTTTTTGCTTGATGAAATTGAACAAAATCCTTGAGGTTTTAAAGACGAACAGATGATTCTTGGGTTTTAATGTGGTTATTAGATATATATATATCTAATAAATTCTTGTTTTTTCAAAATTAAAGTTGTTAATAAATTATATCAATAGTTATTTGAGACCTAGAATTATGAATGATACAGTTAAGGAACTGTAACACTCTGGTGTATCTACAGCATAATCCATATAAACATGAAGAACATTTTCTTCAAGAAACAGTAATGCTCATATTCAGGAGAAATTTAATAATCTTACATTTTGGAAATAAGTAAGTAGTTTCAATGAACAAAGCAGAGCCTTGCTTAGAAACAACCAGGTATAATGCTAGCCATACTGTCTAACTGTTAACATGTCTACAATTCTCCATGAAAGTATAGTGGTTTCACAATTTGTCACTAGTATAGAAATATCTGGTTCCTTAAGAATTCTTCCAGTCTCTCATCAGCCAAAGCAATAACACCACTTTGCTTATTGAAGGCTTGAAACCCATGTTTTAGTCTCTAGAGCAAAGTTTCCAGCAACCCCCACCCTTCTTCTTCAACCCATGCATGGTACTAATACTAACTATACCACTACTAATATAAAATGTAACTAATAATACAATACTATAATATAATATGTACTAATACTAACATTAGGTGGTAGATGACTCATTAACCAGTGCAATACCACCATTTTGCTTATTCCAGGCTTGAGGTGGTGAAACCCATATTTAGTCACACCAGAGCAAAGTTTCCAGCATCCTCTCCATTTCATTCAACCCATGCACAGTGCTGAGTACTATAGGTTTTGATACCTTTCGTGTTTGTTAAAAAAAAAGTCTCTGACTGAAGGAATTCTTAAAAGCTTTTCAGTTGGAGTTACAGTTAGCCAATCTCAAGCAGAGTGAATAGAGCTTTCTCCATAAGTTATGCTGAGTTTTTCAATCTGAACAACATGCAAATTGGCCCATGACCACACTTTTCCCATTCCTGACCACTCGTACTAAAATAATACACTGAAAACAGAAATAAAGTAAGTATACTGATAGGTAAGCTATCAATATAAAAAAATTACTTTCTTCAAATATAATTGGCTTTCAGATTTGAAATAATATGTACATTGTTCAACAAATGCACTAAATTTGGATATAATTGCTGATGCATTGCTGACTAAATTTGGATATAATTGCTAATTTGCTGATGCTATCGAGGCAGTGTTAGGTGGGTCGGAAAACTGCTAGCTTGGGGGGAGACAAAGACCAATAGATTGACAGTAGCCACTGGCAGAGGTGAAAGAGATTCTTGCACTGCTTCTATTAGAATGAGCAGAAGCCTGAAAAACAAGATGCATGGTATTTCAGAGACTGCTGGGAGCCATTGTGGTACAAGTAAACACATGGGTTGTGTTAGGGTAGCTAAGAATAGAAACAGGTGCAGGTATACTTGCGTGTACACCAATGCTAGGAGTTTAGTAAATAAATTTGATGAATTTGAGGTATTGCTCAAAACATCGAAGGCAGATATTGTTGGGATATCAGAGACGTCGTGTCACACAGATATAAGGGATGCGGAACTGCAATTTGGGGAGTACAACGTCTACAGAAAGGATAGACAGGATAGGAAGGGGGGAGGGGTTATGCTATTAGTTAAGAAACACATAAAAACCAAGGAAGTGAAGCCAGTCGACATCGCTGGACAGTGCAGTGTGGAGTCAGTTTGGTGTGACATAAACATTGGGAGATCAAAATTGAGAGTAGGAGTGTGCTATAGGCCTAATGACTCTGATGAGTATAATAAGGAACTGTACAGGGAAATAGAGTGGGCCAGTAAATCAGAGTGTCTTATAATGGGAGATTTTAATTTCCCAGATATTGACTGGAATTTGGGGGCTGGATACTCACACACTAGCAGGGCTTTTGTGGATTTATTGGATGATTGTTTTCTACATCAGCATGTTCGGGAGGCAACTAGAGGGAGTAATACTCTTGATTTGATTATCAGCAGTGATTCTTCATGCATTAAGAATCTGCAGATAAATGAACCACTAGGTGGCAGTGATCACAGTGTGCTGAAGTTGGATTTACTCAAAGAGGTAACTACCATTACGGGTAAAGGGAAGGGATATTGCTTCCGTAAAGGCGACTACGATGGACTGAGACAGTATTTAAATTCTATACAGTGGGACCAACTGATGATGTTACCAACAGCAAATTCAAAATGGGAAGCATTCAAAGAACTTATCTTGGAAGCTACTAGGCTTTACATACCAACTAAGAAATATTGTTCAAGGTTTAGGCCAAAATGGATGTCAGATGAACTAATGAGGCATATGGCAGAGAAGAAAAATGCATGGGATACTTACAAATTAACACATGACACAGAAGCCTATGATAGATACAAGTTGATATGCAACCAAGTTACAAAGGAGGTTAGGCAGGCGAAGGCAGATTACGAGAAATCCTTGGCAAGGGATGCAAAGAAAAACAGCAAAGAGTTCTTTACTTATGTAAACTCTAGAAGGAAAGGGATGAATCAGATTGGTCCACTTGATATTGATGGGTCAAGTGTTGATGATCCTGCTCAGGTAGCTAACAAACTAAATGAATATTTTGCATCGACATTCACACATGAGGAGTTATTCAGCGAGGGGAATGCCAGAGGTGTATTCAACTCTAGCAGTAAGTTACAGAATCTTGATATAACTGGGAGTAAAGTGGAGGAGAAACTGTTGAAGATAAACACAAGAAAGGCACCCGGGGTGGATGGGATCTATCCAATTATATTAAAGGAGGCAGCAAAGGAAGTAAGCAAACCCTTAGCCATAATTATGAGAGCTTCCTTGGACTCAGTGGAGGTACCCATAGACTGGAAATGTGCAAATGTGACCCCAATTCACAAAGGAGGATCAAAGGCTGACACAAGTAATTATAGACCTGTGAGCTTAACTTCTGTTCCAGGAAAATTAATGGAGGCACTGGTTAAAGAAGCACTGCAGGATCATTTAGACAAGACTTCAGTTATAGCTCAGACACAGCATGGTTTTGTTAAGGGGAAGTCTTGCCTGACCAACTTGATTGGATACTATGATGCAGTCACAAAAGAACTGGATGCAGGGAATAACTTTGATATTATATACTTGGATCTTAGAAAGGCTTTTGATACTATTGCACATGGAAGACTGCTACACAAATTGGAGCAGTGTGACATTGGAGGCAAATTGCTGCTATGGATAAAGGGGTGGTTGAGGGGGAGAAGACAGAGAGTGGTAATCAATGGACACTGCTCATCGTGGACTGATGTTATTAGTGGAGTCCCTCAGGGCTCAGTGTTGGGTCCATTATTGTTTTCTGTATTTATAAATGATATTGATGATGGTATATCGGGATTAATGTCCAAGTTTGCAGACGATACAAAGGTTGGCAGGGTTGTCAAGGACACTACTGACACTATGCTGCTGCAACAGGATCTGGAAAGGTTGAGCAGATGGGCTGAGAGGTGGCAAATGAAGTTTAACATTGACAAATGTAAAGTACTACACATGGGAAACAGCAACCCCAGAGCAACGTATCAACTCTGTGGTACAACACTGACAGTGGTAGAGAATGAAAGGGACTTGGGGGTGGTTGTGCAGGCAGATATGAAGTTCTCTGAGCAGTGCAGACGGGCTGCAAGAGTAGCTCATGGAGTATTGTCAATGATATACAGGAATTTTTCCAGCAGGGATAAGGAGGTGATTATTCCATTGTATAAGGCGATGGTCAGGCCACACCTAGAGTACTGTATACAGGTCTGGAGGCCTCATTTCAAGAAGGATGTAGAGCTGCTGGAACGAGTACAGAGAAGGGCAACAAGATTAGTGAATGGAACAAAGGGGTGCTCTTACGAAGAAAGGCTTAAGTTTTGCAAATTACAGTGTCTGGAGACTAGGCACCAGCGAGGTGATCTGATAGAGGTGTATAAAGCCTTGAATGGTTTAAGCATGCTCAATGCTGATGGGATTCTTCCTCTAGCTCAGAATAATCACCTGAGAGGGCATAAATTCAAATTGAGGAAAGACAGATATAGGATAGACGTGCGGAAATTTGCCTTTAGCCAGCGGGTGGTTGGTTGGTGGAACAGACTTCCATCCCTTGTGGTGGAGGTTGATAGCCTAAATAAGTTTAAGGCTCAGCTGGACAGGTATTTTGAATGAACAGAGGGGTGAAGTGGAAGTGGTTTTTTTTTTTTTTTTTTTTTGGCTGATGCTGCATAAGCTTGCTTTCTTGCATCAAATGCCTCTACTAATGCTAATGCTAATGCTAATAACTTGGAAGTTGTTTGGTGTAATTTAAGTTCTCTTTAATCCTCAAGTCACAGTTGGATTGTATTCAGCTTAACCAATATATGCAAATTTCCATTCAGGTTTTTAATTTATAGCAAATTTTCTTTACTATTTATCTTTTATTTCACTAAGAATATGCATAAGAATGAGTCTAGTTCATTTGCACATAGTTCTTAAGAGTATTAGATGTGAAAATACCATTTTCATGAAAATTTCGCCAGAAAAAAAAAAAAATTCTTTTCCAGACAACTTCCTTTAACCTGGCAGTTGCAGCATCCCTAATGAAAACAATTTGTCACTAGTTGGTGCTACACTTAAGAAGGTGTAAACTTTCCTTTTAATTTTTGGAATAAGTTTATGGATTTAAAAAAAAAAAAATTTTTATGAAAACCCCATTTTCAAGCTCTGTAGCCCATATAATGAAAGGCTTTCCTCATACAGTCGCAATTTTGCCGATATCACCATGTGATTTGCAATTCTTTGGACCTTTCAAGAAACTCTATCTTTTTTTAGATGAGGTCTCTATACTTGGACACAGTATTCCAAATTTGGTCTTACAACTGCCATATACAGTGGGATAATGACTTCCCTATCTCTACAGGTTAATCACTGATAAGACACCATGGAGTTTCCTGGCTGCCAGTTACATTGCTCAGAAAATTTCATATCTGCCTGTAACTCCCAGATTCTTCTTGTATTATTTTTAATGCAACCATACCAAGTGTATAATTTATTTTTGGGTTACTATTCCCCAAATGTAAGACCCTGCATTTTGCTGCATTAAAACATAGCTGCCACTTTTCTGACCATCCTTGAAGCCTCTTCATCATTCTGAAGGAGCACTGCTTGGTAATGATCATTAATGACTCTCCCAACCTTAAAAGAAAAAATAAATCTCATTATCCCTTCATCAATGTCATTCATGAAAAATCAGAAACAACAGTGGTCCGAGAACCAATCCCTGGGAGGCTACACTTCTGATGTTACACCAATCTGAAGAATATCCACTGATCACAACCCTCTGCTTTCTGCCCTGCATCCATCTTGGGATCTTTCCAGTAATACCAAAATGATCTGACTCATACAGTAACCTCTCAACAGGGACTGAGTCAAATGCTTTCTTAAAATCCAAATAAACTATGCCAAAATTGTTCCCTGCATCCAGTTCATGAGTGAGTATGTCAAAATAGTTTCTGGGTTAGTTAAACATGATTTCCCCTTAACAAAACTATGTTTAATTTTTAATTAAAAAATTGTATATTTAAAAAATGCAGTTTTTTACATCTCTTACTTTCAAAAAGAGAAAAATACAGGCACTCCCCAACTTATGTAATACTCGACTTCCGTAAATTCGACTTTAAATTTTTTTTAGCTGGCCGGTGCAAAATAAAAAAAAAAATAGTGGAAATGTATTTTGCATCCCGTAGGAATAAATGGAGGTATTATTAAAATATCACAATTTGAACCCAATAACATTTTTTTTTTTTTTTTTTATAATTTGTTCCAAGACCTTGGAAGTTGAAATTTTCGCTATATAACTAAGCTATTTATTTCTCTAAAAGGTCATTTTTATAATGGAGTGCTACCCTTTCATCGTTATCATATGTTCCGTTATAAGAATCAATTTTGGATGCCTTCGTTAATATTTTTCTCAAGAATATTTCTGGAGGTCACGACCATAAAACAATAAAAACAATTTGCACTTTCCACTTTATTGGTCTTTTTTAATGCAATCTATTATAAATGGGTAGTAAACTCTATCTTATTGCATTTGTGATAATCCCAATAACTGGAATTGTGTGAGTTTTTATGTTATGGTGAAATATGTTCACCTTCACTAAAATCTTCAATCATATAAAAAACAAATAAATTTTCAGAATCTTCTCTTCATTCCTATTTACTTAGTATAATGATAAAGGGAAAGCAACCAATGGAAAGTGCAAGTGGTGGCAATGATAGGAAATGAAACAAATTTGATTTAGAAATGAATATGAAAATGATTAAGAAGTACGAAGCAGGACAAAGTTTGTCATCTATTGCACGGGAATTAGGTTTCGCTGCTTTAACAGTGAATACTATTTTAAAGGACAGTCAGCATATAAAGGAACATGTTAAAGGATCATGGCATTTAGCATTATCATTAGTAGAGGCATATGATGCAAGAAAGCAAGCTTATGCAGCATCAGCCAAAAAAAAAAAAAAAAAAAACCCACTTCCACTTCACCCCCTCTGTTTGTTCGAAATACCTGTCCAGCTGAGCCTTAAATTTATTTTGGCTATAAACTTCCACGACAAGGGATGGAAGTCTGTTCCTCCAACCAACTACCAGCTGGCTAAAGGCAAATTTCCGCACATCTATCCTACATCTATCTTTCTTCAATTTGAATTTATGCCCTCTCAGGTGATTATTCTGAGCAAGAGGAAGAATACCATCGGCATTGAGCATGCTCAAACCATTCGAGGCCTTATACACCTCTGTCAGATCACCTCGCCGGTGCCTAGTCTCCAGACTGTAATTTGCAAAACTTAAGCCTTTCTTCATAAGAGCAACCCTTTGTTCCATTCACTAATCTTGTTGCCCTTCTCTGCTCGTTCCAGCAGCTCTACATCCTTCTTGAAATGAGGCCTCCAGACCTGTATACAGTACTCACGGTGTGGCCTGACCATTGCCTTATACAAGGGAATAATCACCTCCCTATCCCTGCTAGAAAAATTCCTGTATATCATTGACAAGACACCATGAGCTACTCTTGCAGCTCGTCTGCATTGCTCAGAGAACTTCATATCTCCTTGCACAATTACCCCCAGGTCCTTTTCATTCTCTACCACTGTCAGTGTAGTACCGCAGAATTGATATGTTGCTCTGGGGTTACTGTTTCCCATATGTAGTACTTTACATTTGTCAATGTTAAACTTCATTTGCCTTCTTGAAATGAGGCAAATGAAGTGTCAGTAGTGTCCTTAACAAACCGGCCAACCTTTGTATCGTCTACAAACTTGGACGTTAAGCTTGATATACCATCATCAATATCATTTATAAATACAGAAAACAACAATGGACCCAACACTGAAGCCTGAGGAACCCCACTAATAACATTAGTCCACGTTGAGCAGTGTCCATTGATTACCACCCTCTGTCTTCTGCCACTCAACCATCCCTTTATCCATAGCAGCAATTTGCCTCCAATGCCACACTGCTCCAATTTGTGCAGCAGTCTTCCATGTGCAACAGTATCAAAAGCCTTTCTAAGATCCAAATATATAATATCAAATTATTCCCTGCATCCAGTTCTTTTGTGACTACATCATAGTATCCAATCAAATTGTTCAGGCAAGACCTTCCCCTAACAAAACCATTCTGTGTCTGAGCTATAACTGAATTCTTGTCTAGATGATCCTACAGTGCTTCTTTAACCAGTGCCCCCATTACCTTTCCTGGCACAGAAGTTAAACTAACAGGTCTATAATTACTTGTATCAGCCTTTGTTCCTCCTTTATGAATTGAGGTTACATTTACACATATCCAGTCTATGGGTACCACCCCTGAGCCAAAGAAGCTCTCATAATTATGGCTAGGGGTTTGCTTACTTCCTTTGCTGCCTCCTTTAATATAACTGGATAGATCCCATCCACCCCAGGTGCCTTTTTTATGTTTATCCTCAACAATTTCTCCTCCACTTTTCTCTCATTTATTACAAAATCATCTAGCTCACTGCCAATGTTTACTTCACCTATGACATTCCCCTTCCTGAATAACTCCTCATGTGTGAATGTAGATGCAAAATACTCATTTAGTTTGTTAGCCACCTGAGCAGGATCCTCAACTGTTGAACCATCAATATCCAGTGGACCAATCTGATTTATCCCTTTCCTTCTTGAGTTTAAATAGGTAAAGAGCTCTTTTCTATTTTTCTTTGAATCCTTTGCCAAGGATTTCTCATACTCTGCCTTTGCCTGCCTAATCTCCTTTGTGACTTGGTTACAGACCAACTTATATCTATCATAGGCTTCCATGTCACCCATTAATTTGTATGTATCCCATGCATTTTTCTTCTCTGCCATATGTCTCATTAGTTCATCTGACATCCATTTAGGCCTGAACCTTGAACAATATTTCTTAGTTGGTATGTAAAGCCTGGTAGCTTCCAAGATAAATTCTTTGAATGCTTCCCATTTTGAATTTGCTGTTGGTAACATCATCAGTTGGCCCCACTGTATAGAATTTAAATACTGTCTCAGATCTTCATAGTCACCTTTATCCTGTATCTGCAGATTCTTAATGCATGAAGAATCACTACTGATAATCAAATCAAGAGTATTGCTCCCTCTAGTGGCCTCCCGAACATGCTGATGTAGAAAACAATTATCCAATAAATCCACAAAAGCCTTGCTAGTGTGTGAGTGACCAACCCACAAATTCCAGTCAATATCTGGAAAATCCCCCATTATAAGACTCTCTGATTTACCGGTCCACTCTATTTCCCTGTACAGTATCTTGTTATACTCATCAGAGTCATTAGGCCTATAGCACACTCCTACTCTCAATTTTGATTTCCATATGCTTATGTCACACAAAACTGACTCGACACTGCCCTGTCCAGCAATGTCGACTGGCTTCACTTCCTTGGATTTTATGTGTTTCTTAACAAATAGCATAACCCCTCCTCTCCTGTCCTGTCTATCCCTTCTATACACATTGTATTCCCCAAATTCCAGTTCTGCATTCCTTATATCTGTGTGACACCACATCTCTGATATCCCACATCTCTGATATCTCTGATATCTGCCTTTGATGTTTTGAGCAATACCAGAAATTCATCAAATTTATTTACCAAACTCCTAGCATTGGTGTACATGCAAGTATACATGCACCTGTTCTTATTCTTAGCTGCCCTAACATTGTTCTGCGATGACTCCCAGCAGTCTCTGAAATATCCTGTATCTTGTTTTCCAGGCTGGTGTTCATTTCAATAGAAGCAGTGCAAGAATCACTTTCACCTCTGCCAGTGGCTACTGTTAATCTATTAGTACTTGTATCCCCCTAAACTAGCAGTTTTCCGACCCACCTAACACTGCCTCGACAGCATCAGCAAATATTCTTGCACCCTTTCTATTTACGTGTATCCCGTCCCTGTAGAAGCAGTTTCTTCTGTTAACAAGTACAGTCCAGGCTGAAAAAAATTCTACCCCTTGAGCCTTGCACAAACTTTCCAGGGCCGAATTGATCGACAAGGCTCTCATTATATTACTCCCTCTTATTGTGTCTGGGCAGAATTGCAGACACTTTCAAATTCAACCCTACTTCACTGCTATTTTTCAACAGTGACCTGTACTTGTTAAGTAATTCTGCCGGCCTCATACTCTTATCATTAGTGCCAACGTGTACAACTATATCACCTTTTGATATCACCTTAGTTGGTATGTAAAGCCTAGTAGCTTCCAAGATAAGTTCTTTGAATGCTTCCCATTTTAAATTTGCTGTTTGTAACATCATCAGTTGGGCCCACTGTATAGAATTTAAGTACTGTCTCAGACCATCGTAGTTGCCTTTACGAAAGCAATAACCCTTCCCTTTTCCCGTAATGGTAGCTACCGTTTTGGGTAAGTCCCACTTCAGCACACTGTGATCACTGTCACCTAGTGGTTCGGTTATCTGCAGATTCTTAATACATGAAGAATCACTACTAATAATCAAATCAAGAGTATTACTCCCTCTAGTTGCCTCCCGAACATGCTGATGTAGAAAACAATCATCCAATAAATCCACAAAAGCCTTGCTAGTGTGTGAGTGACCAGCCCACAAATTCCAGTCAATATCTGGGAAATTAAAATCCCCCATTATAAGACTCTCTGATGTACTGACCCACTCTATTTCCCTGTACAGTTTCTTATTATACTCATCAGAATCATTAGGCCTAAAGCACACTCCTACTCTCAATTTTGATCACCCAATGCTTATGTCACACCAAACTGACTCGACACTGCACTGTCCAGTGAT
Organism: Mastigoproctus giganteus; assembly: GCF_048544385.1. Lineage (NCBI taxonomy): Eukaryota > Metazoa > Arthropoda > Arachnida > Uropygi > Thelyphonidae > Mastigoproctus > Mastigoproctus giganteus. The sequence continues at coordinate 165,560,228 of NC_143582.1, read as the reverse complement.
GTCGATTGGCTTCACTTCCTTGGATTTTATGTGTTTCTTAACTAGTAGCATAAACCCTCCTCCCTTCCAATCCTTTCCTTAGACGTTGTACTCCCCAAATTCCAGTTCTGCATTCCTTATATCTGTGTGACCCCACGTCTCTGATATCCCAACAATATCTGCCTTTGATGTTTTGAGCAATACCTGAAATTCATCAAATTTATTTACTAAACTCCTAGCATTGGTGTATATGCAAGTATACATGCACCTGTTCTTATTTTTAGCTGCCCTAACACAACCCATGTGTTTACTTGTTCCGCGATGACTCCCAGCAGTCTCTGAAATATGCTGTATGTTGTTTTCCAGGCTGCTGCTCATTTCAATAGAAGCAGTGCAAGAATCACTTTCACCTCTGCCAGTGGCTACTGTTAATCTATTAGTCCTTGTATCCCCCTAAACTAGCAGTTTTCCGACCCACCTAACACTGCCTCGACAGCATCAGCAAATATTCTTGCACCCTTTCTATTTACGTGTATCCCATCCCTGTAGAAGCAGTCTCTCCTGTTAACAAGTACAGTCCAGGCTGAAAAAAGTTCTACCTCTTGATTCTTGCATAATCTTTCCAGGGCCGAATTGATTGACAAGGCTCTCATCATATACTCCCTCCTATTGTGTCTGGGCAGAATTGCATACACTTTCAAATTCTACCCTGATTCACAGCTTTTTTTCAACAGTGACCTGTACTTGTTAAGTAATTCTGCCAGTCTCCTACTCGTGATATCATTAGTGCCAACGTGTACAACTATATCACCTTTTGTGCCCTTAAAAGATGATATCCGCTTTACAACGTCATCAACCTTTGCCCCTGGCAGACATACCCTGGTCCTGTTCCACCTATCCTTTTTACAAAACATGTTCCCTGTTTCCCTGACAATAGAGTCACCAACAACTACTAGTTCCTGTGGGACCAGTGCATTCTGCCTTAGGGGTTGCCACTGTGTTGCATGATGACCAAGTGCGAGCTCTGCCGTTGATGTGGGCAGCTTAGAGCTTGATGTTCCCCTCAATTTACTTCCTTCGAGGGCATCCACCCTGTCCTTCAAGCTCTCATATAGGCCCATAACAACACTGAGTTGTTGCCTTATTTCGTTACACTCCTTGCATCGCGCACACACAAAGACATCCCCCATGGCAATATCATGTCCCGTAACTGACTTCTCCACAAACATCATGCAAGCAGTGCATTTTAAAAGGCTGTGATTCAGAAAGCAACCCCCCCCTCAGTTCTCCTCTGAGCCACAGCACTTCCATTAGCTTGAGCCTTTTGCTTTGCTGCTCTGAGTCATGATTTTGATTAATTGCAATAAAATTTCAATTTCAGTACAAAATTATAACCCTAAACTTGTATTCCAACACAGTTATAATGGTATATATATTTTTCAGTGTCAAGTGTTAATTATCTACGAGTTCTCTTTATATAACTTCCATATCAGTTATGTATTAATTAATTATGTTACATTTGTAAATCTAAATTGTTATATGTATTTAGTTAAAAGTACAATTTAATTGACAACGAAGTTCAACAAGTTTAATAGATTCTACCGATCAACTGACAATATTATACTATACTAACGCTATGTAGTTCGGTATATAACGTATCGTACGACAAAGGCGGCAAGTTACGAATGCTAAATATACAGACACTTAAGTATTAATTAACTTTCAAATCTCGCTGTCTCAATTCAGAATAAACCAACGATCCTGACTAGGTCTATGAGCTGCTTATAGAAAATAATTTGATGTAAAAAATGGTCAGTAAGGCGGCTAAATATTGCTAAAAAAACTTCTTATTCAGCGGAGCTGCAACTTGTAACACGTGGATTTGATACCCTTACCGATACTTTTATGCAGTTACAAGGCCAAGTAAAGAATAAATACACCAGATTAATCAGAAAATCACAAAATAATGCTATATTACTAAATTTAAATCAAAAGTTTTAGGAAAACAATAATTTCAAATCAATAAATAAGAAAAATCCACTTAGCGGCTTTGAACCCGTCTGGCTCCCACTAGCACAAGTAAAAAAATAAAGTATAGTACCATATGGTTGGTATATTAATCTGTGATTACTGCTACCCATATTCAGTTTTTTTTTCAGTTTAGCCCCGGGGGTGACGCTGGCTCCCACTAGCACAAGTAAAAAAATAAAGTATAGTACCATATGGTTGGTATATTAATCTGTGATTACTGCTACCCATATTCAGTTTTTTTTTTCAGTTTAGCCCCGGGGGTGACACTGGGGTGACTAGGATATTTATTCTTGCTGTTTGTAAGAGTGTTTAATATTTTCTGTGCGAAGACATAGGAGTTGTTATCCTAGTTGCTGGCCGACGGCCATAGTATCACTGCTCATACCTCCGCAAGGTCCGGGGTGGGCAGGCAGGGGGTGTATCCCCTTGCCTGGCGAAATTGAGCTAAACGTAGATAGGACAAGGTGCTCGTTAATTGAGTTAATTCCAAGAGAGAGAGTGAATATTATCTCTCGGGAGTTTATTTGAGCATTACTGTGCCCTTGTGAATTGGCTTAGGCCTACGTGAGTTATCTCCGGGACCACCACCCGTTTAACTTGGGTGGAGGAGATTTTAGATTACATTTGAGAACAGTTTTCTCGTGTATTTTAGAAATCCATTTTGAACTGAGCTGGGATCTGGCTCCTTGCTCACTTACAATTGTTGTAAATAGTTGGTTCTTATTGACTAATTTTAATTGTATTTAAAGTTTATAAATTAATGTCTTCCTCTGATGATTTAAGTGAGGAGGAGCTGCTGGCGGCGTCGAGTGAAGTGACTGATGAAGAACGAGATGATATAGCACGTGGGGTCTTAGTACAGGCTGCAGAGTTGGCTGAGATAGAAGTATCTAGTGGACGAGCATCACAAAGAACCTCAAGTAAAGTTCGATCTAAAGTAGTTCAGAAAGATAAAGATTCAAAAAAGAAAAAGAGGAAGCAGGGTGATGACTTTTCTGATGGTGGACAAAGTAGTAAAGAAAAAAAGAGAAGGAAAAAGAAGAATGACGAGAAGAAAACTAATGAGAATAAGGATTTTGAATAAGTTTTTCAGATAAGAAGAAGATTGAATGAGTTCCTATTTGATGCTAGTAGTAAAGTGCCGCATAATTCTATTTCAGTAATAATGAGTATGTGGGAAGTTGTAGAGAAAAAAGCGTTAGAAACTTATACAGAGAATGTGTTATTGAAAGAAAGACTTGAAAAGAAGGAAGATAAAGTCAGAGAGATAAATTATGCTGCAATAGTTAAAAGTTCTGAGAGTGTAGTTAATGTACCTAAAGTAATGATAATTAAGGCATCAACAACAAGACATAAAACAAGTGATGAAGTGAAGACAGATGTTATGAAGGAAGTTAGACCCTTGCTATCCTCAGTGAAAGTTAGAAATGTTAGATCAATTAAGAGATCGAGCGGTGTTGATTGAGGCAGAAAGAGAAGAAGACATAGTGAAATTAAAAGCATGTAAAAGAATCCAGGAATTGGGTCTAAGTTATTCTATCCCTAAGCCAATTCTACCGCGTATTGTGATATTTGATGTAGAAAAGGACATTGAGCGTGAAGAACTATTGGAACAATTGTGGTTAAGAAATTTTAAGGATAATAAGATAAGTGAAAAAAAGTTTAAGGAGAAGGTGGAGATATTAACTGTGAATAATAATAAGGTAACTCATCTAAATAATTGGGTGATTCAATTGGATTCAGAAATATGGAAGATGATTAAAATAAAAAGTAGATTGTTTTTAAGGTGGACGGCTTGTAAATTCAAGGAAATTTATTCTGTTACGCAATGTTTTAAATGTATGACTTATGGTCACATAGCGAAGTATTGTAAAAGAGAGGTGCTGTGTGGTCACTGTGGAGAATTAAATCATTCTTATAGGGATTGTAAGAATAAGGATAAGAGGGTACATTGTTACATATGTGGAAAGAAAGGTATGCCGGCAGATCATTCGGCAGTAGACAAGAAGTGCCCCGAATATGCAAGAGCACTAGAAATTTATAAGAGAAAAGTAGATTATAGTTGAAGTTGTTATTGTCTTGGATATGATCATAAGTCCTGCTGAGAGTATTAGAATTAGGAAGGATTGGCCACAGTGACCATGACAGCATTTCCCTTGGAATAAATTTACCTTGGAATAAGTTAGATTGAATTAGTTATGTTGTGTAATATGTGAGGTGGTTATATATTTATAGATGTAAGGAAATGTGAGAGTTGAGGAGTAAGTCGTCCTGTTAGATGAAAAACAGTTGAATATCTCAGAAATGAATATTTTTTGATACTACATGTAGTAGTTAGAAACTAGATAGTAAGAAATTTTATGTAATTGAGTAAGAGTAGTATTGTGAAATAAGAACTCGAGCTGTTAGTGGCATTAAGGTTGTTTTAAGATTGTTTATTTTATAGATTTTGTGAGTGAGCAAGGATCCAGAAATCCCTGGAATTCTAGTTTTAAAATTATAGAAATTGAAAGATAAAGCAAATGTCTAGATTAATATGAAATGGTTAGACGATGAAGAAACCCTGTCGCGCGGAGAAGAGTGGGTCTTAAAAGAAGTTAGTTGGATAGTAGAAGCCTACCTCCACGCGGTAGGGATGGTAACTCTCCTCATTAAAATCAAAAAAGGTGGATTTTTCTTGGGAGAGGCTGAGTGGCTTTGTTGTGTTATAGTTTGTTATACTGTTACAAAAATTTTCTTTATAATTGAATTCTAAAAGACTCTGATACAAGTTCCTTTCAAGAATTAGCCATGGATGGGCTACTGGCCCAGGGAATGGCCTTCCTTGAAAGAGGTTTAAAATGGAAATGGAATACCCATATTCAGTACTCTGCATTTGTCAATGTTAAACTTCAATTGCCATTTCTCAGCCCAACTGCCTAATTTTTCTAGATCTTGCTGCAGTAGCATACCTTAATTACTGTCATTAACCACCCTGCCAACCTTCGTATCATCTGCAAACTTACACGTTAAGCCTGATATACCCTCATCAATATCATTAATAAATACAGAAAACAACAATGGGACTAGACCAAACCATGAGGGAATCTGCTAATAACATTAGTCCAAGAAGAGCAGTGTTCACTGATAACAACCCTGTGCTGTGCTGTGTCTTTTCCCACTCAACCATTCCTTTATCCATAGCAGTAACTTGCCCTTAATGCCACAATGCTCCAATTTGTATAGCAGTTTATTATGTGCAACAATATAAAAAGCCTTCCTAAAATCCAAGTATATGATATGAAAATTATTTTTTGCATCGAGTTCCTTTGTTATTGCATCATTGTATTCAATCAGACTGGCGAGACAAAATCACCCCGTGACAAACCCATGCTGTGACTGAGTATAACTGCGCTCCTGTCTAGATAGTCCTGCATTACTTCTTTAACCAGACTCCATTATTTTCCCTGGAACAGAAGTTAAGCTAACTGGTCCGTAATTACTCATGTCGTTCTTTGGTCCCCCCCCCCCTTCATGAATTGTGGATATATTCCCTCCTGAATCCAAGGATGCTCTCATAATTGCAACAAAGGTTTGCTTTACCTCCTTTGCTGCCTCTCTTAATATAATTGGATAAATTCCATCCACCTCAGGTGCCTTTCTTACATTTAACTTCAGCTATTTCTCTTCCCCTTTCCTCTCAGATTGATAAACTTCTAGTATCCCCCACAAACTTCCCTGTGGGTAGATGCGAAATATTTATTAAGCTTGTTAGCAACCTGAGCAGGATCATCAACAGTTGACCCCTTGATATCAAGTGGACCAATATGATTCATCCCCTTCCTTCTAGTGTTTACATAAGAAAAGAAGTCGGCTATTTTTCTTTACATCCTTTGCCAAAGATTTCTTGTAATATGCCTTAGCTTGCCTAACATTCTCTCTCTCTCTCCGTGTGTGTGTGTGTGTGTGTGTGTGTGTGTGTGTGTGTGTGTGTGTGTGTGTGTGTGTGTGTGTGTGTGTGTGTGTGTGTGTGTGTGACCACAAGTTCCAGTTAATATCCAGAAAGTTAAAATACCCCATTATTTCTATGTATAGTTGCTCATTGTGCTCCTCAGAGTCATTAAGCCTATAACACACTCATACCCTCATTTTTGCTTTCCCAATACTTATATCACACCAAAATGACTCAACATTGCACTGGCCACCCATGTCAACTGGATGTTCTGCCATAGATTTCATGTGCTTCTTAACTAAATGCATAACCCCTCCCCCATCAATCCTGTCTGTAAGTTACAATAAATTGCCTTGGTTATAATAATAATAAGCAAATTAAAAATACTACAATACATTAACTAGACATTTACCATTAACAGACTTGAACTTTTATTTAAAAACAAAATCCATTCTTCGGTTTTCACTTGTTGAAAATAGATTAATAACTTTTTCATTCAAGTTTGGTGCACTCTTGACCAAGCTTTACCCTATTGAAAGCATTGCTTGAGCATTTAGCCTTTCCTAAGTCATAGTGCTCCTTAAAAATGTTTTTATTCTTTTTAATGTCGAATTGCAGCGTTCGGGCTCTGAAGTAGTCATTGGAATGGTCAAAAGAACTTTTGAGTTTTGTAAGTTCACCAAGAACTTCAGCTAGATTATTTTCTGAGATAAATTTCAGCAAATAGGTTAATTTGCAATAATTGTGTAGATCATGTCTGCTATAGAAAACTTGTGTGTGTGTGTGTAATTACTTGTGGAATTCCGTAAGAAGTTTTTCTCTTTCAATCATGGGATATGCCTCAGTAGTCTCCTGTACCTCTTCCATGGGCATTTTCGTACGAAAAATACCAAAGTTCTCCTTTTTAAACAATTTAGAAGCATTTTAGCTTTAATTTAGCTAAACAATTTAGCTTTAATATTGCTTTGTAAAAGAATATCTCTCACCTATGTCAACCCTTATATAGTTGCATACTTCCTTTGCTTCAATCATGAGTGTTTTTGAAGGATTTTCACAGTACATTGAATTCCTGATTTTTAGAATGGCATTCTTCAAGTTTCCTATATATTCATGTATTTTAACTGCCTCAATTTCTCAAGATTGCATTTGATTATAAATAACTTCCACGTGCGTGAGGCATTATCTGATGGAAAAGTTCTAACCAGAACTCAAATTTTTCATTACTCAAGATGTGCAAAATTCGTCACTTCTGGAATCATCTTATCTGCATTTTCTGTTGCTTGTAGTTCCTCCATGCACTTTTTTAAGGATTCAAAATTTTCATAAACGCTGTTCATGGTGCATATATTGGAGTTCCATCTTGTAGGGGAAGGTCAGGCAACACGGCTGTCCATATGCTTTCTGAGAACAGAGAGATGCTGTGGTGATCTTGAGAAAAATGTTGGTATTGACATGAGGTTCAAAAAGAATATTCTTGAATCTGGGGTACTACTTGCTGAATTTCTCATCATCAGATTCAGTTGGCGTGCATAGCAGTGAATAAAATGTGCATTTTTGTACCTTCACTTCTTTTATTTTAACCTGAACTCTCCCCCTTTCTTGCCTTTCATCACACTTGCACCATCAAATGTCTGAGCAATCAGTTTTTGAGTACAGTCAGTCCTCGTACAACACGTGTTTACATTACTCGAATTCGATCGTGCACGATTTATAAATAGGGGAACGATATCTTATATAACATGAACCGAATTCGCTTATGCACGATTCGCCTTTGTGTTTACAAGAAATGGCAGTCGAAAGCAGAATAACCCCCAACCGAACGCAACACGACAGGAATGAAGCGAAGATTCTGAAAATGTATTAATGTTTTTTTTTATCAGTGAAGGGGAAACACATTTCACCATAATAACGTAAAAACCAACACAATTCCAGCTATCGGTATAATCGCAAATGCAGTTTGATCGAGTTTACTACCAGTTTATAACAGATTCCACTAGCACAAACACAACTGGAAATTGTTTTTATTGTTTTATGGTAGTAACCCCCAGAAATGTGCTTTAGTAAAATGTGAGGTGTTAATAGTGTGTCTCTGCCTTTACGGTGTTGTTTATTCAGTTGCTACACGCGCGCAGCTTTGTTTATGTGTATCAAGCGTGCCTCCTCTTTTTGTAATTGTGTTTTATTCCCTAAAAATGAGCAAAATACTTAAAAGGTGTGAAAAGGAGGCGTCCTGGTGAAGACACTGCAGATTTAGAGAGAAAAAGAAAAGCAATATCGATAAACAGGCGGACTGGGTCAAAAATTCTTACCCAGGGAAATTTATAGTGGCCTCATACTATGGTTTATGGCCAAAATCACAGCGGCCTCCGGCCCACCGGGGTTTCCCAGGTAAGGCTTATGGCCAGTCCGCCTCTGTCAATAGAAAAAATATGAAATTGTGAAACGCTTTGAGCGAAATGAAAGACCATATGATATTGCACATGCTACAGACCTAAATGAGGCAACGCCAGAATTACAAAGAATGCAGAGAAAATAAAAACAACTTTCATAGCAGGAACAACTCAAAGTGTAATTAAAATCCATTAGATTAAGACACGAAGAATTGGAAGAGATGGAACAGCTGTCATCTGTTTCAAAAGAAAATCAAACAAAAAACAAGTTTGCTTATGAAAGAAGCAAAAGCATTAGCAATATTTTATTACGTAATTGTCGTAATAAAATACATATTTTATTACAATTTTATTTATTGTGTTTGGTAATGTTTTGGTTACAAATGTGTGTTCAAAATTTGGTGGTCGGCACCTAATCCTATTTTTCCCATAGTGCCTGTTGTTTATATTGCACGATTTTGCATTGCACGAGGTGCAATTTGTATAGCACAACTATCGTGCTATACGAGGACTGACTGTATTTCCTTTGAGGATTATGTCTAACTGATCTAGAATGGACTTTGATAATCCGTCTGCCATTTGATTTTCTGGAGTGAAAAAACCACAAACACACTCAAAAATGTCCCCATTCAGTTCATATCTCAGAACAATTACCATTTGTATATGTTCTGAAACATCTGTTGTGTCATCAGCCATGACATCTACGAATGAAGCTTCTTTAATTTCTCTTTTAATTTCATCCTGGCATATTTGCAGAAACAGTCAAGAATATCATTCTGAATAGTTTTTGAAATGCCTTTAAATGCTGCATTACTTTCTAAATGGTTCTTTAATTGGAATCTAATGTACAGGCAAAATTTATTAATCCTCTGAATACCACTGGATTTTTAGAATCGTCTTTTTCATCATGTCCACATAAAGGAATTTCAAACTGTCCACAAAATTTAATGCAGTCCATTATTTTAGATAATACCTCATGATTCTTGGTAACTTTTCTGTTATGTTTGCAGATCGAAAGTCTGTAGGCCTCACTAAGCTATTCTTTAATATTTACGCTTCCTAAAAGCAATAGTGAAATCACATTATCAATATGTTTCTTCAAACTCTCATGTTTTAGAGTTTTTTCTTTCATTCTGTTTGTTTGTAAAGCCACTTTATGTCCACATTGTCACCTCCGAATAGTAAACATGGAAAACAAAACAATGCATTTTTAACTTCACAACCATAAAGCCAACTTTTTCCTTTGCTACCATTCAGTTTTAAAACTGCGAATATATTTCTTATTACTTATTCCCCGCTGAGAAATCTGAATCTTTGGTGTGGGGCGGCCTTTTTTTAATCGCCTTTTTTTCTTGGAGAGATAATTGTGAAAAACTAAGTTGCTGAAGTTTATTCACTGTCACACAATTTCACTTCATGGGGAAGCATGGAGGCCACGATCGAATCAAATTTCACAAAATCGTGTGAGAAATAGTTTTACTTACACATCACCTGATAATATAACTTCAACTTACCAAGTTCAAGCTCAATTTGCAATTAGGCTGCAATCACATAATTACATAATATTGACATAACACTGATATTATTTAGTTACTTAATGGGAATTTGGGCGGATAACAAAAAGACACCCATCATGGTCAACGATGAAATCTGCACTGTGCACTTTACGGTGACTTTGATTCGTTTCCCCTATAAAAAATGTATATGGGCAAGTTGCCAATATGCTGGTTGCTAATGGGAACCAACTACCAGATATTCACTGGAATGCAAAACGTGTCACTGCCTGGCACACAGTAAGGCCTGTGGTTAATTAAACTTCAAAGTTGGAAACAATTTTGTGTTTTTATTCGTTTATTATTGAAATGATTACTGGAAATAGAGGATGTGCATACTATATGCCGGTCCTGTTAATAAAAATATTCATTGCGTTGCATTGTTCTTCACAAAATTTCATAACTCCGTTCGCTATATATATATATATATAGATTTAAATATCTGGGGGTGCTGCAGTGCCTATGGAAGAGCTGCCCCTGACAAGTACCTATTTTTACTCTTAGTTACCCTGATACAACAAACACTGAAAATTCAAGGTAAAATTTAAATGGACATCATAAATATGACCAAGGAAGTAATGTAGAATGTATACAGTATTCACTTGGGGAAAAAAAAAAAAAATGGAAGTTTTGAAAAATTTATTCAGTATCACACCCTGTACGTTTACCACATCCCTGAATGAGCATGCTCAATTATAGCCCCCCCTTCCACAACACGCACAAATATGTATTGGCTACTTTTTATTTAAAAAAAATTAGCATGACACCAGTAATTTTTTTAGGGAAAAATATATACTTCTCAAATCAAAGAAAATACAAAGCAAAACAGTCAATCAACTTAAGAAAAAAAAAAAAAAAAACATTAAAATTAGTAATCTTATTCAATTTCTGTGGGATCTGAAATCATACATTTTGATTGAACTAAAATTGTATTTTATATAAGCCGTGAAAAAAAAAAGTTAAGCATATATGAAAATTACTGATACGTTATATCTACATACTGTGTTTCTAAATATAATGGCTAATTAATTTTTTTATACTGTTTATAGGTCCTCTTAAAGTAACAGCTGTTCAATATGAGCTCTGTGGATCACCATACAGACAGCCATCATGACTCACATTGATACTTGAGTTCCCACAAGTACCTTGGCTGACATGTCTCTGTCAATACATGAAATGAGTGACATACATAGTTCTCAAGTTAATTCACTTTTTTTGGTAAAAGTGGCATGTATATAAAAGTCTTTTACAACCTCATAAAAGGAGTCTAGTGAAGTAAAGTTAGGAGGCTTTGGGCTATTCTGTGGACCCACTCAGCTGAGGAGAAACTGTATCATGGAGCCCGCTTCAATCTATGGCATGAGCACTGCTCTAATATAATGAGATACACTAGCCCATTGACAGTCATTACTGTGATAATACAGTTTTTAACATATGAGGAGAACTTAAGGGTTGAGTAGAATCATTCTGTGATTCTATCTAACCTAACTTCAATGTCCATTCATCTGCTGGTTTGGGGAATGTAAACCTCTTAATGGCAGTGTGGAGGATGTTATCCTGCTGGGATAAAAAAATTATTATGGAGGCCTTTAAGTGGCATGAGCACTAGTTTGTTCACAGTGAATGGCCTTCACACATTTTGTTTCAAAAAGCAAAAACACATTAGCCTTTGGGTTACGTCTGATATGTTCTGTAATACAATGTAGTTGTATAATTTTCTATGACCAGATTTTGTCAGTGTAATAATTTACTTTGATACAGTATAAATGACAAGCCTTTTCACTGAACACAAACTTTTGGGGTTGAGGGGTGGGTTTCACTCAAGACATTTTTGACTTCTTGACATGCCATCATGTCAACAAGCCATCTACATGACATGAAGATGAACTATCAAATCAATGAATATCAAAAAAAAATTTAAGGCATCACATTTTGTATTACACAATGAATTAATGTGAATAATTTCACTCAATTTTTAAAGTTTTTATCACTGGTAGCAGTCCCGTATAAGCATAACTCTATAGAGCATGATGTAAAGCTTTTTTGTCTCTAAGGATTTTAATGCATAAAGATAATTGTTTCCGTAATTCATTTGATTCACTTTATTTTCTTCTTTCAGGTGATTCCATTTACTCAAAAAAAGTGGCAGGAATAGCAGTAGGAATAATTGCACCAATAGTTTTGATAGTAGCAGTTATTATAGGTTGCATTGTTATTAGAAGGATGAAGATGCATGTACATTATACAGGTGAAAGAGGACTGTAAGTTTTCATTTAATTGTATTCTTCCCAAATTATTTATGTGATATTATTGGTGTAATAACTGATTTGTGAAATCATTACCAACAGTCAATGTAATAAGGCTTAAAATATGCACATTTTTATTATGCAAAAAAAAAAAATGAATAAACATGTACAATGCGCACACACACACACACTTTAGATCAGGATCTCATTAAGATGAAAGCCTGAAAGTCTGACTGAACACTTCCAAGCTCTCAAATCAGAAAAATGAATAGTAATAATGGGACCATTTTGTGACAGGGAAGATTTTAATTTTACAAATATTAACTGGACTACTTTCTACATTATGATATTAGAGATGCCTCAAGAAAAAACAATATTCTTTTTATATCGTTATTACTAGTGATTAACTGGATGCAGGGAATATTCAAATAAAGGAATCACTAGTGAACAGTAATCTATTAATATTGAGTATAGTAAAAGAAATAACTGTTACCAAGGTAGACCAAAATGGATGACAAAGAAATGATGTACTTAGTGACAGAAAAAAAAAAATTGTATGGAATAATTATGAATTATCAGATTAGCACATAATGAAATGAAATGATTTCAAGAAATCTTTAACAAAAAATGTTAACACAGCAGGAAAGAATACTTTGCATATGTGAACAGTAGAAGGAATGGATTGAACCATAATGTCCCACTATACTATAGGATAACAGCAAACAAATATCTGATGTTTAAATATTTGGTTTTAATATTCATACTAGAGCAAGTTTTTAAACGGGTACTACTATGTTGTCTAGCTATAGTGACTGGGAGCTGCATGATTTTGTAATAATTGGAAAAGTAACTGGAAGAGAAAGTTTGAGATCAAAAACTCTTTAGCTAAAAGAATGGAAGAGTACTCTGATTTAGGTAAAATCTCTATAATGTGAAAATGATAAACATATATCCAGTTTACAAAGCTGGTTCTGAGGATGAAACAGCTAATTAATCATACAATCACACACGGCTTCTGTGGTATGGAATCCATATTTAAGATTTAGCACATATTAAGGATGCACAGTTATGCAGACAGCAATGGAATTATAAAATAATTACTTTGTGGCTCTGTTATTCTGATAAGCTGTTACGTAGTGATGAGCATAATTGATTATATAATATGAATGATATAATCAAATGATCAGTATTTAGTAACTACTAATCATTTGATTATGGAAGTCATTCAATTATGCACATCACTACTATTATGTAAAAAGGCCTTTAGTTCTGGGTTCCATCATTGTATAAAAATATTTTTCACAACCGAAACCACAAATACAAAAATAGAAAACACCAATCCCTCCTTCTTATGCAGCGGTTCTGTATACCATATTACATTCCCTGATTGCAGTAGTTGTTTACAAAGGTGAAGCTGCTAGAAGGCTACAAGATTGAGTCTCACATGAAAGGGCTCTCGGATCCACTGTTGCCAAACACTATTGGTCTGAACAACGCGACCTCGATCCCTGACATGATGTCGAGATTGTTGATCACTTACGTAACTACCACCAACGGTCATGACTTGAAGCACGACACGTAGCCGAATATAGTAGTATCTTCAACCATAACAGGGGTGTACACATGCATCCAATTATGGAGGCAGTTGTTTTACAATACGACAAAGCACACGCTTCTTGATTAGACTGGGGTTCGAGCCCGTGATCACCAAATACGGAGGATGCGGAAAGGTCAGGGAATGACCACCGCATATGCCCGGAGCAATATGGCCTTAGTTGCTAATGCTCCTAAAAAAACCAAAAAAAAAAAAACAATACGACGAGCACTGGCATACATCTCGCGTACATATCTTACATTCTCAGCACCAAGTGTCTTATTCTGCCCAGTGACTCATTCATTGTTCCTTTCCATACAACATTCATCAACCGTGTGCATGCACCTTACTCTGTCTAATACATAATTACGCCCAGTCTTATATTGATATTCCATAAGTAACATATTTGTTTATATAAAGTCCAGCTGAAGAAGGGGCACATCGTCCCAAAAGCTCCTGTTTGTTTCACGTGGGCTCCTTAGAGAATGACTCATGCACCCGATCCACAGTCTCATCAGTCACATGCTTTTTCAGGTGTTTCCCAGTTTGTGAAACCAAACTTCCCATCTCTTTTAGAGTCTTATCCCACTGAAGAATGGATTTGGATGTGGGCGGATCCACATTCCATTCCCTTCGTACACACCACCGAACACGCGTAACTGAGTGAAATTCAGATAACCAAAGCATGCACTGTACTGTGGCATCCACATCTCATAACTGAGGCAATAGCCGTGAACCATTATGCCATTTTTGCACGTGCGCAACTACTGGTGACACACACACACCTGTGCTAGTGACTTTGACAGTGTGATGAAACAAATCTTGGAGAGATTTCCTATCGACTGCGCTTTCGTTTGAGAAAATATAATGAGTGGTTCTCGCATTATAAGCCATTATTTTTGGATACCTCTAGCCCGGACAATGTATTGCACTTAATGAGTCTGTAAAAATTATACTTTTTTCCAAGAGAAGTTTTGACAATGTGATCTAGTGCGAAACTTATTGCAAACAGTTCAGCACTATAGATACTACACTCTACTGGAAGTGACTGAAAAATTATGCTATTTGTCAGGACCAGAGCAGCACCAACATGTGTAGTCATTTTGGAGCCATTGGTATACAGATGTGAGTAATCAGAGAATTGCATTACATAAGAGGAATGTAGCTGTTTCACATATTGGTTTGGGATGTTATTTTTGTTTACATTTTGTGAGGTCCATGTCACAGTCAGCTGAAATGATTTCCCACGGGGGAAAGATATGTGAGGGTATCTTGGTAGATTTTATCCATATTTAGATTCCATTGTGAAAGTATTTCTTTTAGTTGTATGCCGGCAGGTTTGCATATGCTAGGTTTGTTCTCATATAGTTTCCCATTTTGAAGTATACAGATTTTGCCAAGTTGGATGTCTGGGATGGCTTTGAATTTTTGCAGCATAGTTCAGAAGAAGTTGTCTTCAAAGGCTGAGTGGGAGTTCATAAATCTTTGTGTATAGACTGTACACAGGTGAGGTATGGAATGCTCCAGAAACAACACGTAATGCACTGTGAGGGATGAGGATCTAACCAATTTAGAACACTTTTCCTCACTGAGTTTTAGATGGAAGAACCATAATCTAATTTAGATCTTATCATTGCTTGATAAATGTGCAAAAGTGAATAATGGTCAGCTCCCCATGTCATGGCAAATATAGCTCGTAGAATGTTTAATTTGTTTATGCACACCGTACGTAGATATTTTATATGGTCTAGGAAATTTAATTTGTGATCCATGATTAGGCATCTTTCATCTTCTGCAGAAGTGTATTGCCGCTGTCTTTTGTACTGTGAGTCGATATCCATTATAAGTGGACCAGGACTCTATTTTGTTTATAGCGCATTAAAGCTGTATCTCGATTGTCCGCATTTTCTGAGTGACATGAAATAGTGAGATCGTCTGCATATAGATATGTTTCTACCAGTGTTGATCTGTTTTCCGAAAACCATATTGGCTCAAACTAAGGAGATTGTGCAAGTCAAGAAACCATGTTAACCGATCATTCGCCATTCTTTCTAAAGTTTTACTAAGACAGCCAGTGAGGGAAATAGGGCCATAATTCGAGTGGTCCTTCCCTGATTTTGGAAAGGCCAGCACAAACAAATGACACCAAGAGTCTAGATATGTGGGCTCAAGATATATCCTATATGAAGCATTAGGATCATGCATAAGAAATTTTCAATGAGATGCTTAATCATTTGATAGTGGATTCCATCCGGACCTGCTGCACTTTGTTTTGATTTGGCTAAGGCTTTATATAGCTCATTTATAGTGAAGAGTTGATTGTATGGAATCTCATGAGTTATGCAGAAATTAATTTTGTATTGTTAAATTTGAGCTTTACATTTATGAAAGACTGGTCTGTATGATGATGTAGCTGATAATTCCTCAAAGGTTTCTCCTAATAGGTTTGCAATTTTTCGGTTTAGGGATTTGTCTAATTTTATTCCAGATAATTCTAGTGTCGGTATTTCTATTAATTTTATTAGCAAAAGATATCCAGGATTCTTTTTGAGATTTCCGATATATATAACATGCTTTTTCTCTGGCTTTCTTATATTTATGAGATTAGTGGTGGTGGGGAACTTTCTCAATTGATTCCAAACTTTATTTTTTCTTTCTTTGATTCCGGGCATTCTTCATTCCACCACTGCTTGTAATGTTTATGGTACTGATTAGTAGTCTTTGGTATTGAAATATTAGCTGCAAAGATGATTTGGTGTTGTAACATAAGTAACAGCACTATTGATATCACAATGTCTTATAGTTTGCTCATCTAAAGAAGCAGCACATTGGTATTTTTCCCAGTTTGCTTTGCAGATTTTCCACTTTTACCTCTTATAAATTGCTGTACATCATTTGTTAATAGGTGGCAAACAACTGGGTAATGATCACAAGGGGTACCGCATATTTCAGACAAAATATTATGGTAGCGGACTTGGAAAGTTCTTTTATATATGAAGTTCTGCAGGAACTTTGGTAGATGGCCTTGCAGTCCTAATTTGTGCAATTCAAGGATCATAGGGATCATTTGAAACAGACCAGACAAGAAGAGGATAGAGAGCTGGGAACAGAAGATCAATTGCAGAAGTATTCCCTGTAGGTAAATGTACATGGGTGAGTACCTGTGTTTAAGAGTGTTAAGTTCCTGCTATCTAGAAGTTTTTCTATCATCTGCTCTCTTTTGTCTATATGAAGAGAGCTCCAAATGGTATTATGCCCATTAAGGTCTTCCATCAAACAGAATGGAGATGGTAATTGGTTAACTAAATCCTCGAAGCCTTGCAATGTATATGTATGGTTAGGTGGAAGATAGAGTGAAACCATAGTAAACGTAATTCCAATCACAATGCAGACTGTGACTGCTTCAAGGGATGTTTGCAGCTGAATATGGCTGGATGAAATATTAGTGTAGACCAAAATGGTGACTCCTCCATGGGCGGTTGTTGTAGTTTTACAAGCTTGCCTATATACAGGGTGTCTCAAAAATACACAGCATAACTTCAGGAATGAGTTCCTCATATGTAGACAATAAAAATATTTTATATCAACATAGTTCTGGAAATGCTTGGCTTCCGAGTTATTAACTGGAATGTCTTATCTTCCACAGGTGATTTCCTTCATCACAAGGTACTGTGTCGGGGTGGTTCCCAGGCTTATGCCCATCTCCACTTAAATCATTCAAGTAACAGAAAAACTGTAAAATGGGCCTGATATTTAGCTAAGAAATTGAAAATCCAAAACAAGAAAAATTTTGAGATGGTTACTAATTTTAAACAAAATATTGAAAAATAATAATTGAAATTTTGTATAGGAAAGATTAAAATGTATTATAGAAATGTTTATGTGTGTAGTGTGTTGTTTATGTCAGGTCACTTTGCCATCAGGAAGCAGCTGACATCTACAGCTGCTAACTGATGCCCATCCTTGGCACATGGAGCCGGACCTGCTTCGCCTAATATAAGCTGTAGTGACTAAGTACAAACCTGCACCCAAGAGAGGGAGTACAAAACTCCTGGGTGCCAGCTTTCCTGGTCTTAGGCCACCCAAACCCAAGAGCCAAGGGAAAAAAAACCACCGTAGCGGTACATGTTGAGGAACCACAGATCAGACGTATAGCTTCCTGATCTGAAGCTCCCAACCCAGATGCATTTATGCATTATTCATATATGCTGCCAATTCCACTTCTGATAAATTTCTCAAGATCGTCCTTCTGGCAAATACAGCAGCTGCAAACCTCTGCAAGGCCTAAAAACTGGATGCATCGTTCAGAAGAATCTGCACATTATCCTCAGTAATATTAGAAAGTTCATCAAAAAGTCGATTTCGCTCAGCCGTAGAAAGGGCAAAGAAACAATACATGTGACCAAGCCTCCGCTTCGCCGCAGGAGCACCACGGGTCAGGCTCCAGTCCTCTAGAATGTAGTTTTTCATAAAAGGACCCATGTCCTGTCAATATATAATTGGTAAACATCGAAGGATCAAACCATGACGACACTGTTTTTGACATTGCAAAGTCTGCTAATGGAATTATCTTTCTCGTTACCTCTCCAGCCTCAGAAGAGCTCCACCGATTTCTCCGTATTTCCACTAAAGAATTCCAAGTTCTATGTTTTTCTTCATCAATACTATTTATAAGGTCGATGGAAATGCCCAAATATTCAGTTAGAGCATTCCCCGATACATTATGTATAAGTCCACAGGAATAGATTCAGCAATCACCTGCAATGGCGCTGTTGACACAGTCCTGGGAGCATGTAACAAAGCCAATAACATTGATCGCTGCAACGACATAAGCTTGTTTCTAATTCGGACTTTGACCACGGCTCCCATCCGCACTCCAGCTGCATAAGCTACAATTGGTAGAAAAATGGTCTTGTAGTACAATGTCATAGTTCTTTTATTAAGTCCCCATTCTTTCTTAGAAATCCGTATCACTGAGGAAGTGAATTTCTTAATTTTTTCATTTAGGTGCGACACATGCAAATGAAAACCCATCCTATCATCCAAAATCACTCCTAAATATTTGATACATGACACTAGAGGAATTTGTTTTCCATTCAACAGTACTCTGGGCGGACAGTTGTAAGCAAAGTGATTTTTAAACACCATGAAGTTGGTTTTCTTGGATGAAATTTTCAGTTTGTTCAAGGAGGCCCACGCAGACAAGCCATCTAAAATATTCTGTATTTTTTGCTCCAGTATCGTTCTAGATTCTCCAGAAACTCCCACAACTAAGTCATCCGCATACGCCACCTGCAGAATATGTGAAGCATAAGATCTGTTCAACCACTGATCCAGAACAGCGTTCCAAAACATCGGACCCAACACCGATCCCTGCGGACATCCTCGATTAATATATTTGTGAAACATCAAATGCTTTGCACAAACCTTCACCATCCGGTCACTAAAATAAGAACGTATAACTTCATATATATATTTGTCACATCCAGACATTCTTAAGGATCTCAACACGCTCTCCCACCACACAGAATCAAAAGCACCCTTAAAATCCACGAACACTGCCAAAACGTACTTTTCAGGGGAGGATTTTATATAATTTATCAATGTCAGAATGGCCTCCTCAGTCGAGTGATCCTTCTTAAACCCAAATTGACTATCTGATATAGCATGATTTTCTATTAACACTTCAACAATCCTAGGAAGCAACAGCCGTTCAAACAACTTGCCTAGATTTGCCAAAAGAGAATCACAAGGTACTGACAGAATCTGGTGGTTTTCCATCCCGACCATGTACTCAAATCACAAGCAAGCGGATATGCACTTTATGTATGGTTTGGCGGACAGCAATGCTCTGGAGGCTCGTCGTTTGTACCACAAAAGGTTCCCAGAACAAAGATGTCCAGACAGGAAAATGTTTGAAGGTATCCATCGCCACCTTTGTGAAAATGGGACCTTTACACCTGTGCTGCTGACAGAGGACGACCAAGATCTACGACTCCTGAAGTAGAGGGGTGGACCAACTGCCTGGCCTCCACACTCAGCTGATTTAAACCCACTAGATTTCTTCTTGTGGAGCCATTTAAAGTCATTGGTGTATTCGACTCCAGTAGCTGATGTGAAAACTCTCTGCAACCAAATTGTGGCAGGTTGTGAGACAATACGAAACATGCCAGGAATTTGGCATTGTCTTCGTGAGTCCATGAGACATCGATGTGAGGCCTGTATTCAGGCAGAAGGTGGACATTTTGATCAATTACTATAAGGTGATGTGAACAGTTAAGTGTCATAGACAGACCTTCAAAACTCGGAAACCAAGCATTTCCAGAACTATGTTGATATAAAATATTTTTATTGTCTACATATGAGGAACTCATTCCTGAAGTTATGCCGTGTATTTTTGAGACACTCTGTATATGGTAGTGCTTGATTGAAATATTTATGTGCAGAGGTAGGTTTGTTTCTTATAAACAAACACTTGCAGGATTATAGATGGAAAGCAGATCTTTGAAATCATTAATGTTACTCTGAATCCCATGACAATTCCACTGAAAAAGTGTGTGCATTATTTGGACCTAGTTATTAATTCAGATGATTTACGATGTGCTGCCTGTTTCAACCGCTCTAGTTTGACTTTTTTCCTAGGGAAAGTTGGTCAACCACCACTCTCCAAATCATCAATTGCGTAAAGTTTCAGAACTGGTTCATCTTGCTCCTTTTCATCAATTTCCATAGAAAAAAATTTTATGGTCTTTTGAGCCACAAGTAGCACATATAGTTTGGTGGGATTTGCACTACTTGTTGGTGTTGGATCTTCAGTATCTGGTAAGATTATAATGAGTGTATTAATTGCATGGTCAACTTTTGGTTTTGTTTTAGGAGATTATGTGCCCAGTCCGCTATTGAGATGTTAGGCAGGACTGAGATGTCAGTCTGCATTACAGTTACTTTTGTTTTCTGCATTGCAGTTGCTGCTGCATATGATCTTACTGCTGGAGGTAATAGTATCTGCTTTTTGGTTTCTTGGTATGTGACCTTACATTCAGTTTTATATTTCAGAATTTGCTTCTCTCTCTTCCATATATCACAGTCTCTGGAATAGGCAATGTGGTCTCCTTTGAGTTTGGACAGCGAGGAGACTGTGTATGGTATTCTTTATAATTATGGTCTTTTGAGCCACAAGTAGCACATATAGCTTTTCCTCTGCATACTGTTTGGAACTGGCCATACTTTTGACACTTGAAGCATCTTATGGGATTGGGGATGTATGGCTTTACCTGGCAATTAAGGTATCCTGCTTTGACTGATGTTGGTAGAGTAGGAGTATTGAAAGTATGATAGTGTGGGTTGGTATCAGGTTTCCATCCTTTTTTATAAGGATTCTTTTTGCATGTATGACATTCTGGTTTTGTAACTCCTGTACAGTTTCTTCTTCAGAGCTGTTTAGGAGGTCCCACTCCACGATAACCCCTTTTTATGTATTTAAAGTGGCATGTGGAGTGACTTGAATGGGAATCCATTGAAAGCTGTGGTTTTAAGAAGAAGCCCTGAATGTCGGTGATTTGTCGTTTCTATCAGTAGGTCACCAGATTTTAAGCTGTGAACCATTTTCAGTGGACCAGCTATATGTTCTAAACACCTTTGTATTACAAAGGGAGAAAGTTTATTATCAGGCTAATCTGTTAGGGAGTGGAAAATTAGAAAGAGTGGAGAGATGGTTTGAGTCACATCTTTCTTTTGTCTCTTGGCAGTAGATGAATTAGGATCATCTTGCTGCCAATTATGACCAGTTTGATCCACAGATCCAGGTAAAACCTGGTTTCTCGAGTCCATTGTTGCTCCTTTTATCCCTGAAATGATTATTTTTCCTTTCAGGTTACTGGCCCTGCCATGGGGAGGCAGGAGCAGTAACCAAGTGACCAAGCGGCTGGAGAATTAGTTTGTTAGTGAGAAAATAAATAAATATCCTAATAAAAGAAAGGTGATTTTCCTTCCTGGGTTCTAACAAAGTCTGCTAAGTACAGAACCACTTACAGTGAACTGAGTATAAGAAAGCAGCTAGAAATGAAACAGAACAAAATCATTTGGAAGGATCACTTTATATGTTGCTTAAGAAAAATCACTTGATTTCTATTGCTTGGCAATCGGGGCCTCAAAACTATCTGGAAACCTTCCATCTGATCAGTTAAAGAAGTATAGATTCCGTTAGTGCCAATCCACTGGTTATATTCTGGCTTATGTTACTGATCTATATACAAATTCAATGGAAAAGTTTGGTGAAACTCAAGCAGTTTCTCTTGAAATTTCAAAGGTTTTTGATCGTGTTTGGCATAAAGGTCTTCTAAATAAGCTTCCATCTTATGCTTTTCCAACTGTATTTGGTAATTGCATATCCAGTTTACTCTCTGGCAGCTCTCTGCATGTGATGCTAGACGATTCTCAGTTTTCTAAATTCTCCACTAATACTGGTATTTCTCAAGGTTCAGTTCTTTTTTCCAATCTTTTCCTCTTGTATATTAATGACCTTCTTCCATTGACTGGAAATCCTCTCCATAGTTTTGCTGATGGTAGTACACTGCATTCCATGCTTAGGTTTGAGAAACCTTGCCCTGAACAAACAACTTCAACTTTTCAAATACCCACCACCACTTCTTTAAATGCTGATCTCCAGGTAATTCTCCAGTGGGGCAAAGATAACTTAATTGACTTCAATCCTTCTAAAACTCAGTCCTAAAGTGAAAGAATGGGCCTTGGGTAATCCCAAGGCCAATTCTTTCACTTTCTTCACTCACACGATTGAGGAATATCTGTAAGTCCTGCATATTAGTTGTACAAAGTACAATGTCATCTACATAGCATAGGTTGTTAATCACTCTACCATTGACAGATATTCCTTCATTTCTTCCACGATAATCCCTTTTGATGTATTTAAAGTGGCATGTGGAGTGACTTGAATGGGAATCCATTGAAAGCTGTGGTTTTAAGAAGCCCTGAATGTCGGTGATTTGTCGTTTCTATCAGTAGGTCACCAGATTTTAAGCTGTGAACCATTTTCAGTGGACCAGCTATATGTTCTCTTGAAAATGAATTCCAAGTAAATATTAAACAGGAGGGAGGAAGAGTACACAACCTTGCCTCACTCCACATTCAATGTTGATGTTTTCTGTCTTTCTGCCATCAACTACAACAGATGCCATAAAGGAAACATTTCCAAAATTAACTGGTACAAAACTCATAGGGAAAGAATTTTTGTTGGATCGCAAATCATAAACAGTATTGTACAGTAGTAGCTTCAAATAAAAAAATAAACTCATTTGGTTAGTGGTTAGCTCATTTGCATAGCTGCCTTTTAAATCCTTTTCTTAGTTTACTGATAAATAAAAAGAAGAAAACTATATAAACTAGTGGAAGAACTATTACAGAAATAATAAAAATTTTGGTTTCAAGATGTCTCTCAAAATATACTGTTACATTTGCATCTGGATGTTCTTCCCCAATAGCTGAGTTGCTATTGATGATGAACAAGGTTCCACAAGGGTGTAATGGAATGTGGTATTAAGGAAGGTGCGTATGCCCATGATGAGCAACAATTATTGGTTTTTTGCAAAGAGAAGATGGAACCATATAAAAGCTTTTGCCTTTGTTAGGCAATCAACACAATAAAATACAGCTTTAAATTAAGAGAGGATAACCGAAGACTAATAAAAAAAAAAAAATTGCTTTCAGCTAAATTAATCAACCACCTGGATAAATGCCACCCAATTCCTCTTTTAAGTTCTTGCAGAACTTAATAAGCAAATAAACAAAACTAGTTGTACCCAGCTTAACATAAGCCATCTTTCTGATTATGGCATAATTAGTTTAATCTAGATCCTTCAGTCTTCACCATTCTTGTTTAGCAGTGATATAATTCTACAGCAGTCACCTGTGGGATATATGCATATGTCTCTATTTTCAGGTGGTTCCCTCTCTTCTCCAACAAATATTGCAGCAACCTCTGTTTTGGATGTAGATGCATTATATCATCTCTTATCTAAGTCCAGGTCTTCTATAATTGCCATGTGCACATTCATTGTTGGATTGGCCTGGGTTATTTGATGCATTTGTTTATATGACTCAACAAATGGGTTAACTTGTTGCAGCATCTCATCCAATTGTTGCATTACTTCGGCCATATACCCTGATGGTAGTACACTGCATTCCATGCTTAGGTTTGAGAAACCTTGCCCTGAACAAACAACTTCAACTTTTCAAATACCCACCACCACTTCTTTAAATGCTGATCTCCAGATACTGGTCTGATTGATTTTCAAGCTGTTTTGTTATTGCTTCACTTGAATCAAAAATATAAAGTGTCCATATCCTGGCTTATTTGCCTCATTTGGATATAGCGATGAGACCAAATGGTAAATCTGGCCATGTATTCTAAAACAATATGGACCATTTCGAGGCAGTGATTTAATCTCTGCACCCACTGATGCAAAAGCCATTGCTGGGTTGTACTCTCGTATACGTTCTCTGTAGTTATTTGCTTCACATGTATCCCCTGTTAGCAGCTCTAGTAATAGAGTAGTTGTCTCAGGGTCAAGTCAAACCTTTCCATCATGACAGCATTTAGTGTATTTATTCAATGTGTTTAACTCATGTCCCCAATATCTTGCATTGCAATACTAACAGTGGTAACACATTTCCTATGTCCTGCTCTTCCACATTGATTACAGCTTTTTGATTATTTGCATCTGGTACTTCTATTTGATTAGTCCTACAGCATTTTGCCCATCTTCTCATTTCCAATCTTGCTTCTCTTTCTTCAATGTTATCTGTCCATCTTTGTAGTTGTAGAGTCTTGTTTCGGTCTCTTAGATGTCTCCTCTAATGTTTCATTAGCATTTCTTCCATGTTTTCTCAAAGTTCTTACACACAATTCAGCCATTTTTACACTTTTATTAAAATTGAAGACAAATAAAATAAACATACATCTATAGCTTTCAGGCATAGGTTGCCTTTTTTCAGTCGAAAAATGTAGTACAAAAATTAATAAACAATGCCCGGTATGGTGGTCATGCGAAGTGAACCGCGTAAACAGGTGTTGGCAACAATTAGCATTTGGAAAGTTTGGGTAGCATACCTGTGCATTTTTTATATATATATATATATATATATATATATATATATATATATCAATGAAGTTGTCTTTTACCTGTCATCTATTTTACATTTATTTAATTTTTTTTTACTATTGTGCTTTGCTTCCTTCATCATTTTAGCAATACTAATGCTCTTATATAACAATCATTATCTTTCCTGTTTTTTTCCAGTCCGCCACACATTTATATGTCAGAGATTAAAGGAAAGGAAGAAAATGGAGAAAAAGTAGAAATTAAGCAAAAATTGAAAACAGATGTTTAATTTTTCCTCTCTATATGCAATAAAATTATAGAATACAAGTTAAGACCTATTAATTTTCATGCAGAAATCCTTATACACATGCAAACATTTGTTTTAATATAGCTGGTACAATTTAAAATTTGAAAACATATATCTACCATATTTTAATAATGGTATGGTATTTATTTGTTTTAAATTTATGCTTATTTTGGAACATTTATATATATATATATATGTATAATCAAATTAATCCAAAAATTAAAAATTAAATAGAAAAATAAAAATTACTGAAAAATAAGCAAGAAAAATAACAGAAAAGTATAGCCTAATTTGTTTCTATATATTTTCAGTTCAACTATTGTTTTGTCAGTGGTGTGGTTTTGCCATGTGAGTTACTAGGCTTTCTGTTTTATTATTTTTCGCTGCATAAGGACCATCGCTATGCAAATCTATTGCATCGGCGGTTTTATCTTAGTATCATTCCGTCGTTGCATGGATTTGTTTAGCGTTCAAAATGCAGCGATTCCCTGACTATTATTGGCCTCGTGGTGCTCTGTCGAGATGGGACATAGTGGTCAGTCTATTTATTTTATTTTCAGTTTATTTGGTCATGTAATGTTGTTAGTTTACGTTTCCCCCTTAGTAAGATTTCACATAATTTGGAAACGGGTGCTTACTAGGGACACCACTAAATTTCTTTTAATTGGCTTTATTTCTAAATTATTTTAGGCACATTGCTTCAACACTACCCTTTTCTTCTTTATCCCCCCCCTATATTTTTCCGTTATTGTTATTGGTAGTTGTTGGCGCATAGGCTTCTGTGGCCATAATGCACCTCACAAGGTTTTTGCAGTACTTTGATCCAAGCCCAAGGCGGGAATCGAACCTGCAACCTTTGGGTTGCCAGGCAGGCACTTTACCCACCCGGCTAGCCTGGTCGGCCCCGTTATTGTTATTTTATTTGGTTGAGTTCATTTTCACTCTATCGGTTTGCCATGCTGCTGGCAATATCCTATTTTAATTTAGCTTATATATATTTATATATACTGTGCTTTTTTTTTGTAAAAAAATAGGTGCTGGTACTCATTCTTTGCTATCAGGAAAAACTGCAAATTAAAAGGATATGAAAAGTACTCTGAAATTTTTTTTTCTCCTGATATTGTTACTTTAGTAATAATGTTTTCAGAATAAGAACACCGAATTAAGTGTATTAACACACAGTTTATTAAGCATAAATTTATTATTCAAGTATATAAAAAAATAAGTAAAATAAGCAAAAAATAATAACATAAGTAAAAATAACTTCATAATAAAGTTTTTGTAGAATATTCCAAATTTTTATTAAGTTCTCATCTGACACCCTATGCCAGGGGTCAGCAACCTTTTTTGAGTGAAGAGCTATTTTTGATCTAATTAAAAAGAGAGAGAGAGAATCCGAAGAGCCGCACCTCAGCTCAAGCTGGGAGGCGAGAGTTGTTTAACAAATGGAATAGAGTAGGAAGGTGTTCATTAAAAAATATATATTTTGAAATATTATTTATTAATACTGAAAAAATGTAACAAACATCCAATTAGGTACAAATTAATGACTTTTGCTGATGAACGTCTTGAGCAAGTGTCTTCCAACATCATGCGAGTATGTTGTAATTAAACATGCTGAGCGTTAAACATGCTCACATTGTTCAGACGATGGTTTCTTGATTTATTTTTAATATAGTTAATGTTCAAAAATATTTGCTCGCAGAAATATGTTGAACCAAAAATTGAGAGAAGTCCAAATGCAAATATTTTCAAATATATATATGGGTTCGGCAAGTTACACCACATTGAACACAATTTGGTCTGCATTTTAAACTCATCTATCGCCATCCATTTGTGTAGAATTGCATGGGCAGGCTTTTGCCTCTCCAAATCCCCAATTTTAGTTTTAAGGCATTTTAGTCTTTCACTCCACATGTCCTTGATTTTTCAGTCCTCTAACTCCATTTCATTTGGGCTGTTAAGTTAGAGCCGAAGTTACATGTTAAAAGAGCTGCATGCAGCTTGCTAGCCGCAGGTTGCCGACTTCTTTTCTTTCTCTTTGTGTGTCGGTTGCTGAATGACATTTTTGAAGCAGCCACGAATCGACCTATTTTGCTGGATCGAAGTGGGTCAGCGGTGGGCCTCCAATTTTAAGAAACAGTAGTGAAGAAATTGTTTTTGTCATCGACGAAGCACTGGTTGGGCTGGCAATCAGATTCATTTGTGAAAATCCTCGTTCACATTCACTCGATGAAATTGGTATCGTACTCAGAGCATATGATACCAATCAAATACCATCAAATGCTTCAATTCTCCTGAAACCTTCTTATTAATTAGGTATCACCGAAATCCACGAATTGCATCTCTTTCGTTTAACTGTAACCTAATTGACAATTTTCTAACTTCACTTTCACCATATGCCAACAATTCATGTTTAGAAGGTTTAATACCGTTGTCCTCGTTTTCCTTCTCTCCTCATCGGTATTGTCACAAGTTCTTAAATTTGAATTTTTTTTCTTTTTTTTTTTTTTTTTGAAACTGTCCAAAATATCGGTGTCATTCAGATATTCAGGTACTGTGCACATGTAAACAGAGATAGGGAAAATTTATGGAAAAATGTGGATAACCCACTTCCGCGAAACAACAGATGGTTATTTTTCGGGGTAAAAGAAAATCATTTTTCTAATTCTCGAACGGGGCACTTACAGTTGATTCACAAAGGTGTCCACCCTACAGCTCGTGAGGAAGGTGAACTAAAACAGCATTTTAAATTTTGTTAATTATCAAAAAAATTTTCTCATTAAATGTAATGTTCAGTAAATGTAATTGTACTTAATAAAATTTTCGAATATTTCAGTTTTACTTTTACATGCAACAAGATATGGAAAATATAACACACTAAAGAAATCTAACTGAATTTTTTTGAATATGGCCCCCTGTATGGGAAAAGGTTGGACACCACTGCAGTAGAAGGTGAGCCAGAGCGCATTAGGAATACACGGTCTGCTCACTCTTGACTAGCACAACTCCTCCGTATGTGGGACAGGTGGTCGGATAGGTTTTACCAGGTAACACTAAGTTGTAGAATGCATTAGCTCTCTTAATTCACGCAACAGCACTAATTGCCTGAAGGCCAGAAATGCGAACATGCGTACCAAGTTAATTCTCTCTTAATTTGTTCGCTATATGAAAATTTTCTTCACTCAGCGGAAACTATTTTAAATGTAACTTCCAAGGGGAATTCAAAATAATTCGCTATAAAATAACTTAGTTAAACAGAGGCCCAACTGAGTAATTTAGAATTATAAAAATGGTTAGACAGTTTTATATAGAAAATATCTTAAAAATAGACAGTAAAAAATGCAAATTTAGTTAAATAATTTTAAGCTTATTTGAATAGTAGGTTAAACATATGAAAAAAAAAATTATGGAATATTACAAATTTCGAAGTGTACTACATCCAAATGTCACATATCACTGTTAATAAAGGTGCCAGTACGTCGTACCATCCCAAAAAAAGCACTGTGTATATATATGTATATATATTTAACCGGAAATGTCATGGGAAAGTAGTAGCAGAGGCACAAGAAGCAGAAATGACACAGGACAGTAATTAGTGGCAAACATTTATTTGACATATTAACAATGGAGTATGACATGGATGCATTTCATGATGTTACAACAGATGCTCGAAGGTTCCACCATGAGACGCAATGCATGCGCGACACCGATGCAGCATGGATTGGCAGACACGGTCGAACACACCTGGAGTTTCTTTGACAGTAGCAGCAGCGCAGACGAGTCTCGCAACGAGATCCATTTCCGTCTCCACATGCGATTCATACACGATAGATTTAAGGGCCCCCATAGAAAGAAATCAAGGCTCAATAAATCAGGTGAGTGTGGGGGCAAGGCAACGGGTTCACCACGGCCAATCCATCGACGCCCAAAACGCCTTTTCAAATGGTCACCAACACACCTTCCATAATGGGCAGACGCCCCATCATGTTGAAACCAAATGTTGCATCTCACATTTGCTGGAACATCGTCAAGTAATCCTGGTAGAACTTGTTCAAGAAAGATCCGATATTTAGTGGAGTTCATGCAGGATGGTAACAGGTATTGGCCGACTAAGCAGTCACCGACCATACCTGCCCACACATTTATTGCGAAATGATATTGTGCTGCATGGGGACGCACACCGTGTGGGTTGTCGTGAACCCACACATGAGCATTGTGCTGATTGAATAAGCCTTCCCGAGTGAAATAAGCCTCATCCGTGAACAAAACATAGGCTGGAAAATTCAAGTCTTGAACACTTTCTTGGAGAAACCACTGCGCAAAAACCACACTTGTAGGATGATCTTGGGGGAGCAGTAACTGAACCCTTTGGAGATGAAAGGGGTGTAAAGAATCATCGTGCCAGACACACTGTACACTGCAACGAGACACTCCTAAGGCAGAGGCAATGGCACGTGTGCTGGTAGTATGATTATTCTGGACAGCATTCAACACACTTTCTTCTATGACGGGAGTTCACGTCAAACGTGGTCTGCCTGCACTACTCCTGTTACCTATAAATGACCATAATCGCACAAATTTTGATGCACATGTGCAAACAAACGGTGGTCCGGTACATGTCTGTCTGGGAGACGTTCTCCATTAATTCATTGAGCGGCTCGTCCATTGCCCTCTGCTAATCCATACACTAGGTGCATGTCTGTCAGCTCACAGTTCGTATATCGATGCATGCCCTTCGTGCAGCGACTACTGCTTGAATGAGTAAACCAGAAATTTTCCCTCTCGCGAACTGATGAACAGTGCCGTGTACTGACTTACAGCGACGTTTCCGGTTATGGGTTCCTATGCCATTCACATTCCTTTAGGTGTTACCTACCTCCCCTAAACATTTGTACCAATATTTTTGAACACCCTGTATATATAATGGGAAAAGGTTAATTTTAATCAATATTCCCTGTATGCATTTATCTCAGGATTCTTGGTGAATTTTAATATGTATGCTATCAAAGTGTGAAAAACAAATATATAAAATATTTATATCTTTAATTCATAGAATACTTTTTTTTTTTTTTTTTGTTAGTTGTTGGCGCATCGGCTTCTGTGGCCATAATGCACCTCCCAAAGTTTTTGCATTTTTTTACTCTGATCCAAGCCCGAGGCAGGATTCGAACCTGCGACCTTTGGGTTGCCAGGCAAGCACTTTACCCACCTGGCTAGCCTGGTCGGCCATAGAATACTAAATTAATCGCTAACTGGTTGCATGTATTGTCTGTTTGTTTTTTTATTTTTCTTAAAAAACATGAAAGGTAATTGGAACATGGTATTCTGGTATTGCATATATATTGAAATCTTTATTGCAATAATAATACAATGTATACATCAGGCCACAAGGCCAGGGGTAAGTGTTGAGAAAACAAAAGTGCTTCTTAACGCTGGACTTCAGTTTCTGCAGATTGTAATTGTCAGAAAATATACAAGAAAGGAAACTGTTCCAAAATAGAAAGAATAAATCAAGAGAAAAAATTAAAGTGGTGAGTTTTTAAACATGTTTGTACTGGGTTGGAAGAAAGACAGCAGAAACCGAAGATTGGTATTATGCGAAATGGTAGGGTTTGAGTCCATGTGAAGGCTCATTTTAACTAATCTATCTGCTCTGTCTTTTTTCAATGCAGTCTAGTAT
Source organism: Mastigoproctus giganteus (assembly GCF_048544385.1). Taxonomy (NCBI): domain Eukaryota; kingdom Metazoa; phylum Arthropoda; class Arachnida; order Uropygi; family Thelyphonidae; genus Mastigoproctus; species Mastigoproctus giganteus. The sequence continues at coordinate 165,529,397 of NC_143582.1, read as the reverse complement.
TAGTATTACAGTTGCCAAAGGAGCCAAGGAAGTGAACTTATTCTACATCAGCCAGAAAAAAATAAAAAATTCCGGTCGCTTATATTATTCCTAAGTATCTATAGGAATAACATTCAAAATTCTTGTTAACTCAAACTGCATTTAATGCAATTTTTAAAAATCAAATGTTTTTGTGATTGGGTCTCATAAAACTAGAACAACATAAAATGTTTCTGGGCTAAAATCAGAGCAGAAGTGAACAGAGTGCACTGGCATGGTCATTACATTAATTCACAAAATGTTCACATTTCTCTTTCAATAAACCGCTTTAACAAAATCATCTGATCTTGTCCTGCAAGTCAAAAAGTCTAACATGAAACAAACATACAGCTGCAATTTCTGTTTCAGCATTTTACGTATTTATGCAATGTAAAACATTACCATACTGTAAGAGTGATTTTGCATAAATTATAATACACACAGGAGAAGATCACATGTTTTTCATGTGAATTGGTGCAACAAATGCTGCCAGCCCAATTTGATTTGAATTTTGCTTTCAGAGTGTACACACACACACTTTAGTGAATGTTTATATACAAATGTACTATTCAAGATAGCACCAAAGAGGAAAATAAATATGCTCTTAATTTCAGATAAAATTAAAGTCATTCAGCCTATTATAAATGATGACAAGGTCTCATGTGGAACCATGTCACTTTCCTACCACTATAATTATCTGCCTCCTCCTCAGCTCCTTCCTTTTGTGTACTGGCAAGATAGCAGAACTTCTTCAATGCTGCTGCTGAATTTAGATTCTTCTAATCTGCTCTCAATTTAATTAACAAATACAGATATCCGACTGGTTTTATCAGTGTTAAAGAAAAAGAACATTCCTTTAAGTAGGACAATTAGCATTAGCATTAGTAGAGGCATTTGATGCAAGAAAGCAAGCTTATGCAGCATCAGCCAAAAAAAAAAAAAAAAAAACCACTTCCACTTCACCCCTCTGTTCTTTCAAAATACCTGTCCAGCTGAGCCTTAAATTTATTCAGGCTATCAACTTCCACAATAAGGGATGGAAGTCTGTTCCACCAACTAACTACCCACTGGCTACAGGCAAATTTCCACACATCTATCCTACATCTGCCTTTCCTCAATTTGAATTTATGCCCTCTCAGTTGATTATTCTGAGCAAGAGGAAGAATCCCATCAGCATTGAGCATGCACTCAAACCATTCAAGGCTTTATACACCTCTATCAGATCACCTCGCAGGTACCTAGTCTCCAGACACTGTAATTTGCAAAACTTAAGCCTTTCTTTGTAAGAGCAACCCTTTGTTCCATTCACTAATCTTGTTGCCCTTCTTTGTACTCATTCCAGCAGCTCTACATCCTTCTTGAAATGAGGCCTCCAGACCTGTATACAGTACTCAAGGTGTGGCCTGACCATTGCCTTATACAAGGGAATAATCACCTCCTTATCCCTGCTAGAAAAATTCCTGTATATCATTGACAAGACACCATGAGCTACTCTTGCATCCTGTGTGCACTGCTCTTCCATGTCACCCATAAATTTATATGCATCCCATGCATTTTTCTTCTCTGCCATATGTCTCATTAGTTCATCTGACATCCATTTAGGCCTAAACCTTGAACAATATTTCTTAGTTGGTATGTAAAGCCTGGTAGCTTCCAAGATTAGTTCCTTGAATGCTTCCCATTTTGAATTTGCTGTTTGTAACATCATCAGTTGGTCCCACTGTATAGAATTTAAATACTGTCTCAGACCATCATAGTTGCCTTTACGAAAGCAAAAACCCTTCCCTTTACCTCTGATGGTAGTTACCTCCTTGAGTAAATCCCACTTCAGCACACTGTGACCACTGCCACCTGGTGGTTCCTTTATCTGCAGATTTTTAATGCATGAAGAATCACTACTAATAATCAGATCAAGAGTATTACTCCCTCTAGTTGCCTTCCGAACATGCTGATGTAGAAAACAATCATCTAATAAATCCACAAAAGCCTTGCTAGTGTGTGAGTGACCAACCCACAAATTCCAATCAATATCTGGGAAATTAAAATCCTCCATTATAAGACTCTCTGATTTACTGGCCCACTCTATTTCCCTGTACAGTTTCTTATTATACTAATCAGAGTCATTAGGCCAAAGCACACTCCTACTCTCAATTTTGATTTCCCAATGCTTATGTCACACCAAACTGACTTGACACTGCACTGTCTAGTGATGTCAACTGGCTTCACTTCCTTGGATTTTATGTGTTTCTTAACTAATAGCATAACTCCTCCTACCTTCCTATCCTGTCTGTACACATTGTACTCCCCAGATTCCAGTTCTGCATTCCTTATATCTGTGTGACACCACATCTCTGATATCCCAACAATATCTGCCTTTGATGTTTTGAGCAATACCTCAAATTCATCAAATTTATTTACCCAACTCCTAGCATTGGTGTACACGCAAGTATACATTCACCTGTTCCTATTCTTAGCTATCCTAACACAACCCATGTGTTTACTTGTGCCGCGATGACTCCCAGCAGTCTCTGAAATACCCTGCATCTTGTTTTCCAGGCTGCTGCACATTCCAATGGAAGCAGTGCAAGAATCACTTTCACCTCTGCCAGTGGCTACTGTTAATCTGTTAGTCCTTGTATCCCCCCCCAAGCTAGCAGTTTTTCAACCCACCTAACACTGCCTCGATAGCATCAGCAAATATTCTTGCACCCTTTCTATTTAAGCGTATCCCATCCCTGTAGAAACAGTCTCTCCTGTTAACAAGTACAGACCAGGCTGCAAAAAATTCTATCCCTTCAGCCTTGCACAATCTTTCCAGGGCCGAATTGATCGACAAGGCTCTGATCATATACTCCCTCCTATCGTGTCTGGGCAGAATTGCAGACACTTTCAAATTCAGCCTTAATTCACGGCTTTTTTTCAACAGTGAACTGTACTTGTTAAGTAATTCCGCCAGTATCCTACTCTTAATATCATTAGTGCCAACGTGTACAACAATATCACCTTTTGTACCCTTAAAAGATGATATCCACTCTACAACATCAACCTTTGCCCTTAGCAGACATATCCTGGTCCTGTTCCACCTATCCTTTTTACATACCATGTTCCCCGTTCCCCTGACAATAGAGTCACCAACAACTACTAGTTCCTGTGGGACCAGCACATTCTGCCTTGGGGGTTGCCACTGTGTTCGTGATGATCAAGTGCAAGTGCACTTGTAGAGAAAGTTCCTATGTTAGTGATGAAGTCTGTAGTAAACAGGTCAAAAATTAATTTGAAATTCTAAAAGATTAAGCCCTAACAATATATTCAATATAGACAAAACAGGTTTGTCTTGTCTTGTCTGTATTGTGCTGTGTTAGTAAAAAATAAATTTTAAATATAATGTATTTTACAGTCCTTATTGTGTGGATAAAAGAGCTTGAAATTTGCAGTGCTATATAGTGACAATGGAAACTGACTAAACTTATTCATCAGTGTCCAAAGATCTCACATGTATCCTTACTGGGCCTTCAGATCATGCATATTGATGCCTGACACTCTCAAGACGGTGATGGGAAGTGTGATTAGGAGAATCCTAGTTCTCTATCACTCTGTTTTACCATGAAAATATTTTAGCTGATGATATATATTTCTAACAGGGATAAGGAGGTGATTATCCTCTTGTATAAGGCAGTGGTCAGGCCACACCTTGAGAACTGTATACAGATCTGGAGGCCTCATTTTAGGAAGGATGTAGAGCTGCTCGAACGAGTACAGAGAAGGGCAACGAGATTGATGAATGGAACAAAGGGTTGCTCTTACAAAGAAAGACTTAAATTCTGCAAATTGCAGTGTCTGGAGACTATGCCCTCAATCAGATCACCTTGCAGATGATCTGATCGAGGTGTATAAGGCCTTGAATGGTTTGAGCAAGCTCAATACTGATGGGATTCTTCGTCTTGCTCAGATTAGTCTCCTGAGAGGACATAAATTCAAATTTAGGAAAGACAGTTGTAGAATAGATATGCAGAAATTTGCCTTGAACCAGCAGGTGGTTGATTGCTGGAACAAACTTCCATCTGTCATTGTAGAAATGGACAGGTTAAATAAATTCAAAGCAGAACTAGACAAACATTTGGAGTTAATGGATGGGTGAAATGGTAAGGGTTTTTTTTTTTTTTTTTTTTGCTGATGCTATATACGCTTGCTTTCTTGCATCATATGCCTCTACTAATGCTAAGGCTAAATATCAACAGAGTGAGGCAACATCACTTAGTCCTGTATGGATGAAGAGCCTGGTTTAGTGGACCTGCCTGTTATTTCTGAAATCTGTTAAATTGGGTTCCATAAAAGTGAGGATTTACATTAATCCAATCTTAAATGCTCTTTTAATTAAATTCTTGCCACATCATAGCTTCAGCCTTTGGATCATAGAATTAATCAAAATGTAAGAAAAAATATTGAAATAAAGTTGGACAGAGGTTTATCTAGGACATATGGGATGGGAATGCTCTTGGAATCAATTAATTGCAGGCTATGAGAAGCAAGCATAGCATGGCACACTTTTACCAAAAATACAATTGCAATTTGTTTCAGGATAGCTGGATTTTCCAATAACAAGTTCCATTTCACAAGATGAGGAGATGTAAATTCCATATTCTAACTGGAATGTTGGAACTGTGCATTCCTTGTAGGAATTTCTGCTTCGGACATAAATGAAGCAGATTCACATGATGATTTCACAAATATTCACTAGGATACTGATTATGTAGAAAAAACAAAAAAAAAAAGAATTAATGTAGCTACCTGCTAGGAAGCTTGGAAGGGAAGAGTTGTATTGTGTAGGTTTATTAAAAATCTTACAACTGCAAAAAAAAAATAATTCCTCCTGAATAAATTGTATTTTGGATATTTTGAAATGGGAATCTAAGTAAATAAACCCGATCCTTCGTACTGAATATTAAAAAAAAAAAGTGTGTGTGTGTGTGTATATATACAGGTGACCCCGCTTAACGCTGATAATTCGTTCTGGAAAAACAGAGCGCTAAGTGAATCAGTGCTAAGCGAGCGCCGCATTCCCATAAGGTAACATATGAATTTGTGAGTTGTGGTCGGTGCCATAGGATATTTCCTAATCAATAATAAACGGTAGTGAAAAGATGCACAAATGTCGTTCAAAATATTTAATATTCAAATATTTGTACGTATAAAATATTCTGCATTACATACGTATATAATTATGTGGTAACTACTTACGTATCAAAAGTAAACTTAAAATTCCAATTAAAATAATGAATTTAATTGATTTTAATTGATTTAATTTAATTGATGAATTTAATCATGAAAAATGTGTCGATTTTGGGTTGAACTTTGGCCCTCTTCCAAATAAACTAAAAGGGGTATTAATTTTAAATCCCCCGCAGCGTTACCACCCAACAATAAAGTCAACCGATCCTTCACCGCTTTGAAACCTGGCACATTTTTTCTTCTTTCAATATGAAACTTCTTTCAGGCATTCGTTTCCACAAAAGTCCTGCTTCACCTATGTTAAAAACTTGTTGAGAAGTATAACACATAATACCCCTCTTCAATAATTTTAACATGTTCTTTTTTGAAAGTTTCGGCTCCTTGATATACACTAGCCACTTCTCCCTGGATTTTAAATCTATTCAACCAGCCCTTACCAGTTTTAAATGGTTCCACATTTTTTTTAGGCAAGTTTTCTTCAGATCATCATATTTGCTAATCTCTTTCACTCTTTTTTTTTTTTTAATATTTAACTTAACTGAATTCTGCATTGGATTATTATCTTCAATAAAATTAAAGTCTTTCCATTTCAATCCTAATAGCCGTCCTAGTTGCTTGCAGTGGAACAGCTATCTTTCCCCCCGCTAAAATTAATTCTTTATTTTTTTATAATTGTTCTTACAGTTAAAGTTGCAAGTCCTAAATTATGGCACACATCCATTTGTCGTTGACCGGAATCAATTCGCTTCAAAACGTCTAATTTAATTTTCAAATTCAGTCTTTTTCTTACATTTATAGTCTTCGTACTGCACCCAGACGTTGCTCTTTCATTCCTATCGGTCATTATTAGCTCTTCGAAAATGTAACTGCGTTGATTGCATTAATTACGATACAATGTTCAAGTAAACTGTCCGTTATGCACGATGTCTAATACTGTACAGAGTGATGACTAGACTTCAGATAAATGCATATAACGCAAATATTACAAGAAATATACTTGATCATTTTTTAAAATGTTGATCTCGGAACTACGTAACAAGTCACTGTACTGAAATTAAATTAGCGTGCGAGAAAATTTTGCCGAGCATGGGAAAATTTTGCAAATCAGCGTTGGAAACGTTTTAATGCTGTTTTGTTTTCATTTTCAAGCTATCGACTCCATCAAATGAAACGAATTCATTAAATATGCCAAAAAGGCAATCTGTAAAAGAGCGTTATAGTGATGTGTGACGGCATTATAGTCAAATATGGGTTATAATATAAGAACAGCGTTATAGCAAATCAGCGTAAAGCTGAACCGCGTTATAATGGGGGCGTGCTGTATATATATATTTAAATTGTTTTAGAAGAGATAAAACAATGCAATGAAGCTAGCTTTTGCTACGTTGGTAAGGGTGAGAGAGACCTATACAACCTTTATCGTACTCTTCCTGCTATCAGAATGTACTGATTCAGCTGCCCCTTAAATTTCAACAGGCCCTCACAATCCAACAGGAAGAATATTGTAGGTTTTTTTTTTAATGGTTAAAAACACACTGACCAAATGTCAGTGTGTTGTTAACTGCACTCTTCCACTGGTGCTGAAAAGCATATACTGGGGACTCGTTGGATGATTTTCCTCCATTGTGTTCCTGGCACCAATGTGCAGCGACATTTTCTGGTTGGTGTACAAGACCAGTGGCTTCCATGAAAGTTTCTTTCTTCCACAGTGCATTCCTTGTAAGGTTAAATCTGATTCTTCATTTATATCATTCAGATAGTGTATAAGTTATTCTTATACACTATATGAATGATGATTATTATTATTATTTATTACTTTTCTAAATATAGCCCCTTGTATGATTAAAGAGGCCTATGTGCTCTGGATTCATTATCAAAATTAAAATTACTGTAACGCAGAGCAAAAACAGATACAAAAATAGATTGTGACAAGTTTAATAATAGGAAATATACATATATTAGATTAGATACATACAAACAAAAAGCTTTCGGTTGTTTTGTCAACCTTCCTCAGTTGGATGGGAGGAACGGTTAAGGGGTTGGTAAACAGAAGTGTCCTCCAAAAGCAACAAGGCTTTTGTCTCGTAATCTGTGCGATTCCTTACGACTGTTCGACATCCTTTATCTGCCGGTAGGATGACGATGGATGAGTCTTGTTTCAGTGTCTTAAGGGCAGAAATTTGTTTGTGGTTGAGACTGGAAGAAGCAGGGCGAGCATGGTGCAAAATTGCTGCAGTTTTTAGGCGAATTGTGTTTGCCACATCTTCAGGGAAACGTGTTAAACACGCTTCTATGCCTAAGGCAACATCAGTGATTGGTACGCATGCGATGCATGCGCACCAATTAACTGCACCCGGTTAGTTCGGTCATGGCAAACATCGCGATGGAGGAATTAGAGGGTCGTGCATTTTATGTACCAGATCCCATTACCTTTTGGTGTTGCTACGTGGACGATGTGTTCGTGGTTATCCCCAGAAATTCAGGTGACCGAATCTTAGCCACCTCAATTCTCTGTCACCTTTCATAAAATTCACCATCGAGCTAGAGTCGGACAACACCATACCATCCATTCTTCCGCATGCATGACAGCCACAGGCTTCAACATCCAACAATTAATCACGCACTTCACGTACAAGATTGGCAGAACACGCCCTCATGCTCCATTCTTAACTGTCAGTTTAACTGAGTAAGGTTGACAAAACAACTGAAAGTTATTTGTTTGTATGTATCTAACTAATATATGTATATTTCCTATTATTAAACTTGTCACAATCTATTTTTGTATCCATTTTCGCTCTGTGTTACAGTAATTTTAGTTTTGATATTGAATCCAGAGCACACAGGCCTCTTTAATCATATTCAAACTGTTCTTGGCCAACAAACATACGACATAGTCGTGGAACTGCAAAAGAATTTCATCTTTATAGTCCGTGGCAAATAACATCTCAGATTTTCTCACAAGTGCAAATCAAGCAGTCATCCCAAAAGGATTTCTCTACAAACCACCGTTTCCTAACAAATGTATTCGACATGCCTGTCAAAACTTCAGCTACAAGACCCTGAACATATGGATTGGCTGCTTTCATCGAGACTTACAAAATGCTTCAACGAGTAAAGCAGCTGTGCTGATCGAACTTAGAAGTCTAGTTCCCGATCCTGTTTACACCGATATAATCCATACCTTGTGCTACCAAACCATCAGAGAATCTGAACACTATTGTACACGTCAAAAACGTAAGTTCAATGCTTTAATTGGTGAATTCCGACAATTTTGTCATCAGCATAATACCCCTTCCACCAGTTGCACAGATTTTGTATTGAACTTGAGTAACAAACAGTTATCTATAGAACAAGTAGATCTGTTGACTCTGGGTATGAAATTTGCTGTTCTCCCAAGAAACCCACCTATCACTGATATTGCGTTAGGCATAGAAGCGTGTTTAACACGTTTCCCTGACGATGTGGAAACACAATTCACCTAAAAACTGCAGAAATTTTGCACTCGTCCTGCTTCTTTCAATCTTAACCACAAACAAATTTCTGCCCTTAAGACACTGAAACAAAACTCCTCCATCGTCATTCTACCGGCAGATAACGGACGTTGAACAGTCGTAATGAATCGAACAGATTACGAGACAAAAGCCTTGTTGCTTTTGGAGGACACTTCTGTTTACCAACCCTTAACTGTTCCTCCCATCAAAGCTTTGGAATGATGGAGTCGAAAGTGAACATCCTCATCAACAGTTGGCTTAAACAGCAGAAAATAACAGAATCAACACATAATTGCCTCCGGCTACCGAATTCCACAATTCTACGGACTACCGAAAGTTCACAAAGAAGGTACACCGTTAAGACCCATTGTCTCCTGTTGTAGCTCACCGGGTTATGAATTAGCTAAATTTGTCTCGGGGCTCCTTTCTTCCCTAGTAGGCAGGACCACCAACACCGTCTCCAACAGTAGTGAATTCATAGAATGGATCCGAACCATATCCATCTCACAAGATCAAATCGTGGCATAAATTTGATGCACTTTTCACCTCCATCCCAGTAGAACTTGCCATCACATGTGCAAAGCAACTCTTAGATAACGACCAAACCCTTGGCAGCAGAGCCAAACTAACACCAGACGATATCTCCACCGCCCTCAGTTTGTGCTTAACAGGCAGTGCAATCATGTTTAACAACTCCAGTTACCAACAAGTACACAGCACGCCACAGCATGGGTTCCCCGGTTAGTTCGGTCACGGCAAACATCGCAATGGAGGAATTAGAGGGTCGTGCATTTTACAAATGTACCAGATCCCATTGCCTTTTGGTGTTGCTACTTGGACGATGTGTTCGTGGTTATTCACAGAAAATCAGGTGACTGAATTTTAGACCACCTCAATTTTCTGTCGCCTTTCATAAAATTCACCATCAAGCTAGAGTCGGACAACACCAAACTATACTTAGACACCCTTGTCCGGCGCAAGGGCACGCGCTTGAAGAAAACTGTCCATCGTAAACCAATGTGTGCTGGCCAATTTACCAACTTCCAGTCAGCACATGCACGTCACCATCTTCTTGCCACTGTACGAACCTTGCTAACTCATTTGTTTGTTTGTTTGTTATTTGGTTTTTAGGAGCATTAGCAACTAATGCCATATTGCTCCGGGATATGCGGTGGTCATTCCCTGACCTTTCCGCATCCTCCGTATTTGGTAGTGACGGGCTCGAACCCCGGTCTAATCAAGAAGCATGTGCTAAGCACTGCTGCTCCTTCCCACCTGGCTACGAAGGCACCTCTGCTAACTCGTGCCTGGACACACTCTAGCTCTGTAAATGAGAGGCGCACCGAAATTGCTAAAGTCAAGGCAGATCTTACGAGGTGTGGCTATCCCATCAATACCCTTGTCAGGTATGACCTACAGACACATGGCCACGTAGCAACCAACAGAAACATCCAAGGAATGACTCAGCCACCAGCGCCTTTATCCCATACTACCCAAACCTATCACAACAGGTTTGTAGTCTTAAAATCACATGGGATAAAATGCGTACAACTCCCAGGCAGAAAATTACGATCCCTCATCTCTAAGGTAAAAACACCGGCCCCCACCTTACTACAAAGCGGATTGATCTACCGCATCTCTTGCCTTGGCTGCACTAGCTGCTACAACAGGGAAACTGGGAGACGGCTTGAAAAACGCCTTTCCGAACACAAAAGAGCAATCTGCTTAGCGGACGTGGAGCACTCAGCTATTGCCGAACACGTTTCGGCAACCCACCATGACATTGACCCACACCGCGATGTCGTGATTGTAAATAAGTCCCACCACTATCGACGACGAGCCTGGTTGGAGTCGTTAAACATCAAATGCTCCAATACTTCGGTCAACAGGAACAGTGGATGTCAAGTCCCTATCATCGAAACAGCAATCCTGACTATTGACAAATGCTGGCAACGTCCGCATGCATCACAGCCACAAGTTTCAACATCCAACAATTAATCACACACTTCACGTACAAGATTGGCAGGCAGTACACACCCTCATGCTCCATTCTTAACTGTTAGTTTAACTGAGGAAGGTTGACAAAACAACTGAAAGCTTTTTATTTGTATGTATCTAATCTATGTATATTTCCTATTATTAAACTTGTCACAATCTATTTTTCTATCCATTTTCGCTCTGTGCTACAGTAGGTTTGATAGTTTTGATAGCCCCTTATATCTGGCAACATTACCACGTAAGTACTATTTCTCTGGCCATCCATGAAGCCAGTCCCAATTTTTTTGAAGTAGCTCAGCCTGACTTGCATCACTTTCCATCCTCCCAACCTTTATAGTATCTACAAATTTCAAAATATACTCTTTATTCCCTTATTGATACCACAAGATCAGAAACAAAAGTGGTCCTAGCACAGAATGTTGAAGAATCCTGCTTTAAAACCTTGGTCTTGAATGAAGAATGACCATTTATAACAATCACCTACCACCTGTCTTTTAGACATGCATCAGTCCATCTCAGGACCTTGCCAATACATTGCAGCTTGTGCAACAACCTCTCGTGCGGAACCACATCACGTTTCCTACACTAAGTTAAACTGAACAGCCTATAGTTATCTGCCTCTTCCTCAGCTCCCTTTTATGTAGTTGCAAGATACAAAAAATTCTTAAATTCAAAACTTCTTTTCATTTTCTCTCTTTGTTTTTCCTCTATCTCATATACTACTGTCGTTATAAAACTATTTTTATTTAAATTGTTTAAAAATTTTGAGTGGTAAAACAATGAATCAAAAAGAGGCCTACTGTATTTTTTGCAGTTTTGTTTAAATAATAATTTATTTTTATTAGAAAAGCAGTAAAATAGCATATAATCAAATATGAGTCAAATTTTGAAGCATTAAAAATCATCTAATATTTTAAAGTTGACTTTATATGCAAAGTGTAAAATCCTAAATTTGGATTAAAGTGCTAAGAATTAGAAAGGCAAGGATTAATATAAATATACTGAAAATTATTGCATATATAATTTTACACAAATATACACTGTTCCTCATCTTTTAAAACCCAAGAATTTGTTTTTATCTTCTTCAGATAAAAGCAATTCGGGGAATTCATCAAGAACCAAGGATTTTCTGAGTTACTTTTCAAGTGCTCAAAAAATAAACTTTTGAGATTGTCAATTTCGTTTAGCAAATATATTTCCACATTGAGTGATCACTGAATTATGACAACCTTCCTAATATTTCGTAGGTCCTCCTTTTGCCCTCAGTACAGCAGCTATCCGACGTGGCATTGATTCAACAAAACGTTGGAAGTATTTGGGAAGAATGGCCAACCAAGCTGTGTGTAATGCAGTCAGCAATGCAGGTATGGATGTGATTGGTGTATCCAGATGCCTGATATGCCTTTCCACAGTGTCCCACAAGTGCTCTATGAAATTGATATCGGAGGAATTCAGAGGCCAATCGATATGCTGGAAGTCAGAACTGTGTTCCTCAAACCATTCCTGCACAATACAAGTGCCTGATGGCTCGGTGCATTGCCATCTTGGAAGACACCATCGCTGTTCGGGAAAAAGTGTAACATAGCAGGGTGTACACAGTCAGCAAGCAGTTGACGATAGTGAAGACCACTGATACTTTGTTCCATATGCACCATGGGGTCCAAGTTCCTGCCAGTGAAACATGCCCCACACCATACAACCGCCTCCACCGACCTGCACTTTTGATACTATGCATGATGGATCGAGAGCCTCATGTTGTTGACACCAAATCCGTACACAACAATCCACGGTGTGGAGGAAATAACGTGACTCATCCAACCAACACACCTTCCAGTCTTCTAACATCCAACTTGCATGCTCTTTGCACCAGGTGAGTCTTTTATGCCGATGAACCTTGGTTAGGAGAGGATGCCGTATGGGTTATCTACTGGTATAGCCCATAAGTGCAACGCATGGTCATGCCAGATATTGTTCTGGGTTAGCCCATCTTGTATTGGGTAATCAACTCTTCAAGAGTGTTGCGCCTGTTTGCCTGTATGAGTCGTCGGACCCGGCGCTCACCTCTAACATCAGCCTTTCGCTGTTGGGTCATTATTTGACCATTTGGTGCCATTCCTGGTACACTTTAACTACGGCGGCTCTCTGACACCTCAGCAGTTTGGGAAATCGAGGCACCAGCTCTTCGAGAACCCACAATCTGTCCTTTATCAAAGTCCAATAAATTCTTCCTTTTACCCATCACGCTCGAAATTTTACTACCTACTGAACCAGTGGCACCTTATCTATGCTACATGGGTCAATTGACTCCGCACTCTCATACCTCACGTGGTCAATGGGTCGTATTCAGTTTTCATAGAGGTGGTCATAATTCTGTGATCACTCAGTGTATATGAGACTGTGTTTACAGAGAAACCAATTTGAGGTACAGTACAGTAATGAACAGATAACAAGGAACAGCTGTTATATAATCAAAGTCTTCCATGTACCCATACAGCATCAATAACAGCAATGTCATGGGTCACCTACACCTGTAGGTTTTGGTTTCATGATCCTACATAAGGAGGTACTGTATGCACATGCAGCTTTCTTCACAGTTTATTGTGCATCAGAATAAAATACCACAATGTGAACTTTTAAAAGAGCAGAAATAATTGAATTAAAAAGTAGATAGTAGTTCTAATGCAGATTTTACTGTAAAACATCACTCCATAAGATACAAACAATACCTATAAGATAGAGGGTCAAAGCTGACATATGCTGGAATATACAATAAATCATTTTTTAAATAATTTAAAGGTTTTTTTTTTAATTTCTCTTTCTCTTTGGGTTTGAACTGTACAATAAAATTATTTATTTATATAAAAAACCTAATTTTACCTACATGTAAAGAACAGCTGAAGTTTAAAAAAAGGCATTAAGACATTACAAAAAAAAAAAAAAAAAAAAATTATGAATATATTTTAAAGCTTATTATTACAAAAAATAATTTTAAACTTTATTTTTTAAAGTTTAAGTTTAAAATTTTAAACTTATTAAAAATATTTTTACAAAAAAAGCTGCTTCAGGAAAACAGTATTTTAACAATAGTGGTCATTATTTTACATTACAGTTCTATCTGAAAAATTCATATTGTAATTTTAAATGCACCCAATCACTGTACTTACATAGCATTTCAAATCTTTATCAGGAAGATGTGAATAAAAATTTAAGAAGTCTTTATTTATAGAGTGGCAGAACAATTATTGTTACAATGAGCAGAGAATTTTTAATTATTATATATTTATGTTTTAAATTTCAGATGCCACATCATATTTTTAGTAATAAATACTTCATATGTTCTGGTGCAATTTAAGATTGCCTGTGATGTATGCAATGAAGGCCTGAAAGCAACCAATCCCTTCCATTGTCATTGCACTAAAAATTTAAAAAAGAAAAAGAAATAAAGCAATCATTTATCATTTTTAATATAAAAACTAAAATCAAACACTACTAAATATAATTTGACAAAAGCAGCTCTAAACTAAGAAATATACCTAGAGACTACCTCCAGCTGATCATTATAAAGGCATACATCATAACTGAAAAAACAGCATATATTTGGAAATACACCTAATGTTCAGTTAACGTATATTCCATATTGATACTCTGTACCTGATATATGTACAGTTTCGCATCTTTGGCATTCTATGATGTTATCATTGAAACTACTATAATTATATGTTCCTCTGATCCCTGTAATTGTCCTGGAGCATACACAGAAAATTCATTTACGAGATTAGAAGCAGATATGCCTTATAAATCCAAAAATGAAACTGAAACAAAGATTTTATTTCACTATCAGTATTGTTTTGCAGTCTCGAGTATTCCTGTTGTAGCTATGCATTCTCAGTTTCACAGTTTTAGTCTAACAGTAATTCCTGAAGGAGTATTTTTTTACCATATGGTTGAGATGAGTGAAAAGAGAAAAAGTAGAGTATTGGTGCTCTTGGAACTGCTGGGTGAAAAAGAAAAGACATACAATTACAGTCAGTCCTCGTATAGCACGATAGTTGTGTTCCTAGAAACCCTCGTGCAATGCAAAATCGTGCAATATAAACAACAGGCCCTATGGGAAAAATAGGGTTAGGTGCCATCCACCCAAGATTGAACACACATTTGTAACCAAAACATTACCAAACACAATAAATAATCTTATTAAAATACGTAAGTATTTTATTACAATTATTTATTATTATACATAATAAAATACGTAATACGCAAGCATTTTAATTACTTAAATATTTTAAGTAATACGTAAGTATTTTATTACGACTATTACGTAATAAAATATTGCTAATGCTTTTGCTTCTATTGTAAGCAAACTTTTTTGTTTGATTTTCTATCCAAACAGATGACAGCCGTTCCATCTCTTCCAATTCTTTGTGTCTTAATCTAATGGATTTTAATTACACTGAGTTGTTCCTGCTATCAAAGTTTTTATTTTCTCTGCATTCTTTATAATTCTCGGCGTTGCCTCATTTAGGTCTGTAGCACGTGCAATATCACATGGTCTTTCATTTCGCTCAAAGCGTTTCACAATTTCATATTTTTTCTCTATCGGCAGAAGCGGACTGGCCATAAGCCTTACCGGGGAAACCCCGTGGGCCAGAGGCCGGTGTGATTTTGGTCATAAACCATAGTATGAGGCCACTATAAATTTTCCTGGGTAAGAATTTTTGACCCAGTCCGCCTCTGTTTATCGATATTGCTTTTCTTTTTCTCTCTGAATCTGCAGTGTCTTCACCAGGTCGTTTCCTTTTCACACCTTTTAAGTATTTTACTCATTTTTAGGGAATAAAGCACAATTACAAAAAGAGGAGGCACGCTTGATAAACAAAGCTGCGTGCGTGTAGCAACTGAATAAACAATACCGTAAAGGCAGAGATACACTATTAACACCTCACATTTTACTAAAGCACATTTCTAGGGGTTACTACCATAAAACAATAAAAACAATTTCCAGTTGCGTTTCTGCGAGTGGAATCTGTTATAAACTGGTAGTAAACTCGATCTATTGCATTTGTGATTATACCGATAGCTGGAATTGTGTTCGTTTTTACGTTATTATGGTGAAATGTGTTTCCCCTTCACTGATATAAAAAACATAAATACATTTTCAGAATCTTCTCTTCATTCCTATCGTGTTGTGTTCAGTTGGGGTGATTCCGCGTTCGACTGCCATTTCTTGTAAACACAAAGGCAAATCGTGCATAAGCGAATTCGGTTCGTGTTATATAAGATATCGTTCCCCTATTTATAAATCGTGTATGATCGAATTCGTGTAGTGTAAACACGTACTATACGAGGACTGACTGTACATCTAAAGAGAAAACGAAAACAACAAGTGAAGGAGCCACGGTGTCTATCAACTGTGAGTTAACTCGATCAACAATAAGTACAACAGTAAATTATGAAAATGTGAAAATAGGTTGACCAGTCAGTGAATTACTTCCACTTGCACAGAAGTAATTTGCTCACTGACTACTCATGATTGATAAAATACATATCAATGAAAAATGTATAAATAAAAAATTAAATTATTTGCAAATCTTTGGGAACGTATTTGGGAAACTTCTATTTATATATATAAGAAATTAATGTTCAGTTAGCTTACATTTCATTAACATATGGTTTTCCATGAACACACTGCATATATTAATCAAATGTAATACAACAGGGTATATCTTCCATGGGCAAAAGTTGATGGAATAGAGCAGATATTATCTTTTAAGGGCACAAAAGGTGATATTGTTGTACACATTGGCACTAATGACATTAAGCATAGTAGGAGACATTCAGACTTACTTAAGTACAGGCAATATTGAAAATAAGTCATGAGTTAAATTTGAAAGTGTCTGCAATTCTGCCCAGACACAACAGGTGAGAATACATGAGAGAGCCTTGTCAGTCAGTTCAGCCCTGGAAAGATTGTGCAAGGCTCGTGGGGTAGAATTTTTCTCAGCTTGGTCTGCCCTTCTTAACAGGCGTGACTATTTCTACAGGGATGGGATACACTTAAATAGAAAGGATGCAAGAATATATGCTAATGTTATCAAGATAGTATTAGGTGGGGGTGAAAACTGCTAACAGACTGCTAATAGAAAACTGCTAATAGATTAACAATAGCTGCAGGCAGAGATGAAAGTGATTCTTGCACTATTTCTGCTAGAACAAGTTGCAGCCTTGAAAGCAAGGTGCTGGGAATTTCAGAGACTGCTGGGAATCAACATGAAACAAATAAATACATCAGCTGTGTTAAGGTAACTAAGAGTAAGAACAGGTGCATGTATACTTGTAGCAACCATGTAGCATGTAATGACCCTGCCGTCGGATAGCTGAGCACTTCTGGTCCAACCGACACAACATTGATCACGCCGCGATGTCATGGTTGTTGATCGGTCCCACCATTACCAATGCCACACCTGGTTGGAGTCACTGCACATCAAGTGCTCTAATACTTCCGTCAACAGAAACCGAGGATATCATGTTCATCCTATTACTGAAGCAACCATTCTCATGACTGATAAACAGTGGCAATGTTCCCATACGTCACAACCACAGACTTCAACTTCCAACAGTTAGTTGTTGCATCACGCAATTCACTGACATTGAACGTTCTTAAGTTCTATGTTCCCAAAACTTTCAATCCAATGATTAACTGATGAAGGACAACAAAAAGCCCAAAAGCTTTTTGTATTACTGATTACTGTATGTATCTAACATATTCCATTTTTACTGTTTACCATATGTATTTAACATTAAACCTAGTTTAACTACAACTCATAATTTTATTTTACCTCCCATTCCACTATGTGCTACATAATATAGAATTTTGATATCATATACTTCAATTTCTGGAAAGCTTTTGATACTGCTGCACATAAAAGACTCCTGTACAAATTGGAGCAGTATGTAATTAAGGGCAAGTTGAGTGGGAGAAGACAGACTGGTAATCAATGAACTGCTTTTTGTGTACTAAAGTTAACAGTGGAGGGCCTCAGGGTTTGGTGTTGGCCCTGTTGTTTTCTATATTTATCAATGATACTGATGAAGTTATATCAGGTTTAATATCCAAGTTTGCAGATGGCAGACAATACAGAGGTTGGCAAGTTGGTTAATGACAAAAGTGACAATATGCTACTGCAACAGGATCTAAAAAAGTTAAGCAGATGGGCTGAGAAATAGCAATTGAAGTTTAACATTAAAAAATGCAGAGTACTGCATATAGGTAGTAGTAACCCCAGAGTAACATACCAACTGTGCTACACTCAGGGTAGTGGAAAATGAAAAACACCTGCAGTCAGATGTAAAGTTCTCTGAGTAATGCAGACAGAGTTTTGTCAATGATATACAGGAATTTTGCTAGCAGGGATAAGGAGGTGATTATCCTATTGTAAGGCAATGATCAGGCCACATCTTGAGCACTGGAGTCTTGAGTCTGGAGGCCTCACTTTAGGAAGGATGTAGAGCTGCTGGCTTGAGCACAGAGAAGGGAAATGCGATTGATGAGGGGAACAAGGGGTGTTCTTACCAAGAAAGGCTTCAGTTCTGCAAATTGCAGCATCTGGAGACTCAGCACCTGCTAGGTGTTCTGAATGAAGTATTTAAGGCTTTGAACAAGTTCATTCTGATGGGATTCTTCCTCTAGCTCAGACTACACACACACATGATGGGGCACAGATTCAAATTGAGGAAGGAAGGTTGCAGAATACATGTGCAGAAGTTTGCCTTTAGCCAGCAGGTGATTGATATTGCTGGAAGAAACTTACATCTGTTGTTGAAGTTGACAGCTTAAATAAATTTGAGGAAGAACTAGACAGACAAACTATTGGAGGGAATGAATAAATAAAATGGAAGGTGTCGGGATGATTTTTTTTTTTTTTTTTGGCTGATGCTGTATAAGCTTGCTTTCATGCATCATTTCACTAATGCTAAATGTCAGTAGTTGTTATTCTTTTGCATATTTCAGCATGTTGAGATAACAACTATATCTGACATTTAGCATAAGTATTAGTATATAAAAAGGAGCTCACTTTTTTAAAAGTGCTGCAATTTTTAAATATTATATAAAATTGAAATATGAAGGAAATAAAATACAGAATACGTGAAATATACCAAGATTAACTTTTCAAAAGTGTAAACAGCATTTCTCCCCATCCCTAAATATAAACTCTAAACCAGAAAATGTTAATTAAGAATTAGATTAATATAATGATTAAATGTAGAAAAATTGTCCATTACCATAATTGTTAAGGATTTTTTCTAAAATTTCAATAGAAATGTATATTTAGGATCTGTTTGAGCCTCAAAATACCCACTAACCCCTCTAACGAAATTATTAGTTCCTTGTTTTCTAAGAAAACCACTAATAGGTTTCTCTGTTCTTTAGCTTGTTTGGTGATACAAAATACAGATAGATAGACATAACAGTAATCTTCAACTATTCTGATTACAAGAAAAAAAATTAGTTGGAATATTAAAAAATGCTAATAATGATTAGTTTGATAACACAAAGCAAAAGTGATGTTGAAAATAATGAACAAAAGACAGGAAAAGAAAGGAGGGTATAACAAGAAAGGACTAGTATACACTCATGAGTCAAAACATTATGATCACCTACCTAATAGCGTGTTGGGCTGCCTTTCACTATGATAATCACTTGCACCCAGTACGACATAGGCTCCAGGAGACCATGGAAGGTGTCTATCCTGAATCACCTGGACAAAAGGAAGTGCCAAAATTCAGCAAAAGAGCAAGGCACTAGAAAAAGCTGCGTTTCATCGCATCCCACAAATGTTCAATGGGATTGATGTTGGGAATTCAGCGGCCCGTGGAGCACATGAAACGCCTGGGCATGATCCTTAAACCATTCCTATTCAATACAGTCCTTGTGACATGGGGCATATGAAAGAGTCCAGTGCCATCTGGATACACGGTCCCCACATAGTGCAAAACTTAATCCTAAAATGCTGAAGTAGGATCTGGCAGTGAGGGTATGTTCAATGGGGATGAGAGGACTCGGCAATTCACAGAAACATCACCTAAACCATGATACCATTGCTACTGGTCTGTTTTCATCCAACCATGCAGTCTGGTTGCAGCTGTTCATCTGCTCACCATCAAATATGCACCCATCCATCGGCATGATGGAGCTGAAACCTTGATTCATCAGACCAGGTTTCTCTTTTTCCGGTTATCCAATATCTGAGGATTGTGCTCATTGCAGGTAGAGGTGTCAATGATTTGGTCGTCAGCATTAGCAGTGGCATACGATGCAAGAAGCAAACCTATACAGCATCAGCCAAAAAAAAAAAAAAAAAAAAAAAAAGAGCACATAAACAGGTTTCCTACTTTGTAGGCCTATCTGCAAGCACATCCACTGCATGATGTGCTTGGAATCTTTTCTATGTGCATCCTAGTTATAACCTGTTGTTACTTGAGGTATTGTGAGCTATCTGTAGTCCCGAACATCATGTGCCAACCACTGTTCACCTAGACTGTCCATCAGTGGTGGCTCCCCCATCCTGGTATGCTGGGTGCTTGTGTGTCCATCTTCAGACCATTCCCACCACACCTTCACTACGACCGCCCTAGAATAGTCAACAAATGCCTGCATGTCATGGGGCATATATGGAACAGTGAACTCACCAAGCCCGGTGATTTCACTGTTCAAACTCCATTGGGTTCTCTTTCCCCACTGCACTGGCTTCATACTGATGACCTCACGTGCACTACCTGTGCCATCATTATACATGCTGCACCGGACGGTGACATCACTCTTACGTACTGTGGGCTGCATCCACTAATGGAGAGAGAGAGAGAGAGAGAGAGATGGTCAATGTTTTGGCTTGTGAGTGTAGGTTCAGTAAAGGGACAGAAATGAGGTATCCAATACAAATTATTGAGGGCCCATCAGGCTCTCAGCTGCCCACTCAATGCCAGAGCTTGCACTTGGACATCGCGCAACACAGCGGCAACCCCCAAGGCAGAATGCGTTGGTCCCAAAGGAACTAGTAGTTGTTGGTGACTCTATTGTCAGGGAAACAGGGAACATGCTTTGTAAAAAGGATAGGTGGAACAGGACCAGGGTATGTCTGCCAGGGGCAAGGGTTGATGACGTTGTAGAGCAGATATCAAGAGTAGGAGACCAGCAGAATTGCTTAACAAGTACAGGTCACTGTTGAAAAAAAGCTGTGAAATAGAGTTGAATTTGAAAGTGTCTGCAATTCTGCCCAGACACGATAGGAGGGAGTATATGATGAGAGCCTTGTCGATCAATTCGGCCCTGGAAAGATTGTACAAGGCTCAAGGGGTAGAATTTTTTTCAGCCTGGACTGTACTTGTTAACAGGAGAGATTGCTTCTATAGGGATGGGATACACTTAAATAGAAAGGGTGCAAGAATATTTGTTGATGATATTGAGGCAGTGTTAGGTGGGTCGGAAAACTGCTAGCTTGGGGGGAGACAAAGACTAATAGATTAACAGTAGCCACTGGCAGAGGTGAAAGAGATTCTTGCACTGCTTCTATTGGAATGAGCAGAAGCCTGAAAAACAAGATGCAGGATATTTCAGAGAATGCTGGGAGTCATTGCTGTACAAGTAAACACATGGGTTGTTTTAGGGTAGCTAAGAATAGAAATAGGTGCATGTATACTTGAGTGTACACCAATGCTAGGAGTTTAGTAAAAAAATTTGATGAATTTGAGGTATTGCTCAAAACATCAAAGGCAGATATTGTTGGAATATCAGAGACGTGGTGTCACACAGATATAAGGAATGCAGAACTGGAATTTGGGGAGCAACGTCTACAGACAGAATAGACTGGATAGGAAGGGAGGAGGGGTTATGCTATTAGTTAAGAAATACATAAAATCCAAGGAAGTGAAGCCAGTGGACATCGCTGGACAGTGCAGTGTCGAGTCAGTTTGGTGTGACATAAGCATTGGGAGATCAAAATTGAGAGTTGGAGCGTGCTATAGGCCTACTGATGAGTATAATAAGAAACTGTACAGGGAAATAGAGTGGGCCAGTAAATCAGAGAGTCTTATAATGGGAGATTTAAATTTCCCAGATATTGACTGGAATTTGGGGGCTGGTCACTCACACACTAGCACGCTTTTGTGGATTTATTGGATGATTGTATTCTACATCAGCATGTTTGGGAGGCAACTAGAGGGAGGAATACTCTTGATTAGATTATCAGCAGCGATTCGTCATGCATTAAGAATCTGCAGATAAATGAACCACTACGTGGCAGTGATCACAGTGTGCTGAAGTGGGATTTACTCAAAGAGGTAACTACCATCAGGGGTAAAGGGAAGGGTTATTGCTTTCGTAAAGGACACTACGATGGTCTGAGACAGTATTTAAATCTATACAGTGGGACCAACTGACGATGTTACCAACAGCAAATTCAAAATGGGAAGCATTCAAAGAACTTATCTTGCAAGCTACTAGGCTTTACATACCAACTAAGAAATATTGTTCAAGGTTTAAGCCTAAATGGATGTCAGATGAACTGATGAGGCATATGGCAGAGAAGAAACATGCATGGGATACATGCAAATTAACACATGACACAGAAGCCTATGATAGATACAACTTGATCTGTAACCAAGTTACAAAGGAGGTTAGGCAGGCAAAGGCAGATTACGAGAAATCTTTGGCAAGGGATGCAAAGAAAAACAGCAAAGAGTTCTTTACTTATGTAAACTCTAGAAGGAAGGGGATGAATCAGATTGGTCCACTTGATATCGATGGGTCAACTGTTGATGATCCTGCTCAGGTAGCTAACAAACTAAATGAATATTTTGCATCGACATTCACACATGAGGAGTTATTTAGCGCGGGGAAAGCCAGAGGTGTATTCAACTCTAGCAGTAAGCTAGAGAATCTTGAAATAACTTGGAGTAAAGTGGAGGACAAATTGTTGAAGATAAACACAAGAAAGGCACCCGGGGTGGATGGGATCTATCCAGTTATATTAAAGGAGGCAGCAGAGGAAGTAAGCGAACCCTTAGCCATAATTATGAGAGCTTCCTTGGACTCAGGGGAGGTACCCACAGACTGGAGATGTGCAAATGTGACCCCAATTCACAAAGGAGGATCAAAGGCTGACAAAGTAATTATAGACCTGTGAGTTGAACTTCTGTCCTAGGAAAATTAGTGTGTATCATTTAGACAAGACTTCAGTTATAGCTCGGACACAGCATGGTTTTGTTAAGGGGAAGTCTTGCCTGACCAATTTGATTAGATACTATGATGCAGTCACAAAAGAACTGGATGCAGGGAATAACTTTGATATTATATACTTGGATCTTAGAAAGGCTTTTGATGCTGTTGCACATGGAAGACTGCTGCACAAATTGGAGCAGTGTGACATTGGAGGCAAATTGCTGCTGTGGATAAAGGGGTGGCTGAGGGGGAGAATACAGAGAGTGGTAATCAATGGACACTGCTCGTCGTGGACTAATGTTATTAGTAGAGTCCCTCAGGGCTCAGTGTTGGGTCCTTTATTGTTTTCTGTATTCATAAATGATATTGATGATGGTATATCAAGCTTAATGTCGAAGTTTGCAGATGATGCAAAGGTAGGCAGGGTTGTCAAGGACACTACTGACACTATGCTGCTGCAACAGAATCTGGAAAGGTTGAACAGATGGGCTGAGAGGTGGCGAATGAAGTTTAACATTGACAAATGTAAAGTACTACACGTGGGTAACAGCAAGCCCAGAGCAACGTATCAACTCTGTGGTACTACACTGACAGTGGTAGAGAATGAAAGGGACCTGGGGGTGGTTGTGCAGGCAGATATGAAGTTCTCTGAGCCGTGCCGACGGGCTGCAAGAGTAGCTCATGGTGTATTGTCAATGATATATAGGAATTTTTCTAGCAGGGATAAGGAGGTGATTATTCCCTTGTATAAGGCAATGGTCAGGCCACACCTAGAGTACTGTATACAGGTCTGGAGCCTCATTTCAAGAAGGATGTAGAGCTGCTGGAACGAGTACAGAGAAGGGCAACAAAATTAGTGAATGGAACAAAGGGGTGCTCTTACGAAGAAAGGCTTAAGTTTTGCAAATTACAGTGTCTGGAGACTAGGCACCAGCGAGGTGATCTGATAGAGGTGTATAAAGCCTTGAATGGTTTGAGCATGCTCAATGCTGATGGGATTCTTCCTCTCGCTCAGAATAATCACCTGAGAGGGCATAAATTCAAATTGAGGAAAGGCAGATGTAAGATAGATGTGTGGAAATTTGCCTGTAGCCAATGGGTAGTTAGTTGGTGGAACAAACTTCCATCCCTTGTCGTGGAAGTTGATAGCCTAAATAAGTTTAAGGCTCAGCTGGACAGGTATTTTGAACGAACAGAGGGGTGAAGTGGAAGTGGTTTTTTTTTTTTTTTTTTTTTTTGGCTGATGCTGCATAAGCTTGCTTTCTTGCATCAAATGCTTCTACTAATGCTAATGGTAAAATAATGAGAATTTTGATGAGAAGAAATATGGAGATTTTCTCTGGAACAAAGTCAAGCTAACAGGTCTGTAATCACTCACATCTCCTTTTGATCACCCCTTTGTGAACTGGAGATACATTTGCACATCTGTACTCCACAGGGATCCTGCTGAATCCAGGAATTCTCTCATAATCGTGACTGAAGGTTTGCTTACCTCTTTTTCTACCTCCTTTAATATAACTGGATAAATTGCATCCGACCCAGATGCCTTTTTTTTATGTTTAGCTTTAACAATTTCTCCTCCACCTTTAACAATTTCTCCTTCATCTCCCTGCCAGAATTTGACTCACTTTTGGTATATCCATCCCTAAAAAATGCCTTATGTGTGAATGTAGATACAAAATACCCATTCAGTGTCTGCAATCTGAGCAGGATCAACAAGTAATCCAGTCATATCTAGTGGACCAATGTGATTCAACTCCTTCCTTCTAATGTTTACGTAAATAAAGAAATCTTTGCTACTTTTCTTTGATTGAAACGACAAGTGATAGAGAATCACAGAATGAGTGAAATGTGAGTGGTATAGAACTGCAGTTATCATGGGCTGAAGGATAGCTAGGCAGAATGTGAGTGAATTCTGCCTGTTGTGAATGTGCAATGTAACAGAGAACATATAATGACCACCATTATAGTAAAAAATACAGAAAAGGACACCAAAATGAAGATATCCCCCTTTTATAATTTCATTCTGACAAATTTCTATTTTGGTAGAGCATGTGGGTATAAACATGAACAATAATATTTATAATTTTACAAAAATACAAAGTAAGAACTGGTTTTGTTTAAAACAATAAATGAAAACTAACTTGATTTTTAATAATGCTAAAACTTTTTTTCTTTTTGTTTTAGAACAAATAAATAAATAAATACTAAAGACAATACTTACCTTACCATGAAAGGTTGAGGAAAACAACAAGTTGACTTAAAATTATTTCTAAGCTTTTGCAAAGAAAATATGTTATGTAACCGTCGGGATGTAATTGCTTTGTCTATTTTTGTCAAAACTACCTAAAAAATAAATTATTTATTTAATTTGTGCAAGTATTATTATTTCTAGAACAAAACTTACGAATGACATTTTTTATTCTTGTTAATGAACTGTTAGGAAATCCAATAACAATGAAGCATTCTCATCATCAGTACAGTTTATAAAATTTTCCAATTACAGTGGACAACTGTTTATTGTGATCACTTTTGGAACACTGCTTAAATGATAACAATAACTGATGAAAAAAGAATGCAACTGTTCAGCACTATTTACTGATGCAGAGCAGAAATGTGTACATTAAAAGGTGGGAGTAGACAGAAAGAAAACATAAAAATCATCACATAATATAAAATGCTTTAATTTGACTGTCCACTATTTTTTTGAGAAAATCATCAATAAAAATTAAACTATCATAATGTTTCTGGAAATCCATGCAAACTATACAAAACAAATAAAGAAAATATTAAAAGAAAGAATTAGAAAAGGAAAAATGCTCCACTGTAACACAATCAGATTGGTAGGAGTATAAGAAGTAAGAAGAACTCTTTATTATACAGGGTGACTCAAAAATATTGGTACAAACGTTTATGGGAGGTAGGTAACATCTAAAGGAATGTGAATCACATAGGAACCTATAACCAGAAATGTCACGGGAAAGTAGTAGCAGAGGCACAAGAAGCAGAAACAACACAAGACAGTAATTAGTGGCAAACATTTATTTGACATAATATTAACAATGGAGTACGAGATGGATGCATTTCATGATGTTATAACAGATGCTCGAAAGTTCCACCATGAGACGCAATGCATGCGTGACACTGACGCAGCATGGATTGGAAGACACGGTCGAACACACCTGAAGTTTCTTTGACAGTAGCAGCAGCGCAGACGAGTCTCGCCACGAGATCCATTTCCGTCTCCACAGGCGATTCATACACAATAGATTTGAGGGCCCCCACAGAAAGAAATCAAGGGTCATTAAATCAGGTGAGCATGGGGGCCATGGGTCCACCATGGCCAATCCACTGACGCCCAAAATGCCTGTTCAAATGGTCACAAACACACCTTCCATAATGGGCATGTTGTGCCGCATGGGAGCACACACCATGTGGGTTGTCTTGAGCCCACACATGAGCATTGTGCTGACTGAATAAGCCCCATCCGTGACCAAAACATAGGCTGGAAAATTCAGTCTTGAACACTTTCTTGGAGAAACCACTGAGCAAAAGCCACATGTGCAGGATGATCATGGGGGAGCAGTAACTGAACCCTTTGGAGATGAAAGGAGTGTAAGGAATCGTCGTGCCAGACACGCTGTACACTGCAACAAGACACTCCTAAGGCAGAGGCAATGGCACATGTGCTGGTAGTAGGATTATTCTGGAAGGCATTCAACACTTTCTTCCATGGTGGAAGTTCACGTCGAACGTGGTCTGCCCCCACTACTCCTGTTACCTCTAAATGACCCATAATTGCACAAATTTAGATGCACATGTTCAAACAAACGGTGGTCCAGTACATGTCTGTCTGGGAAGCGTTCTCCATAAATTCATTGAGCAGCTCGTCCATTGCCCTCTGCTAATCCATACACTAGGTGCATGTCTGCCAGCTCACAGTTTGTATATCAATGCACGCTCTTCGTGCGGCGACTACTGCTTGAATGAGTAAACCAGAAATTTTCCCTCTCGCAAACTGATGAACAGTGCCATGTACCGACTTACGGTGACGTTTCCGGTTATGGGTTCCTATGCAATTCACATTTCTTTAGATGTTACCTACCTCCCCAAAATATTTGTACCAATATTTTTGAGATACTCTGTATATATATTGTCGTGAGCCCACACATGAGCATTGTGCTGATTGAATAAGCCTTCCCGAGTGAAATAAGCCTCATCCGTGAACAAAACATAGGCTAGAAAATTCAAGTCTTGAACACTTTCTTGGAGAAACCACTGCGCAAAAACCACACGTGTAGGATGATCTTGGGGGAGCAGTAACTGAACCCTTTGGAGATGAAAGGGGTGTAAAGAAACATCGTGCCAGACACACTGTACACTGCAACGAGACACTCCTAAGGCAGAGGCAACGGCATGTGTGCTGGTAGTAGGATTATTCTGGACGGCATTCAACACTTTCTTCCATGGCGGGAGTTCGCATCGAACGTGGTCTGCCCGCACTACTCCTGTTACCTCTAAATGACCCATAATTGCACAAATTTTGATGCACACGCGCAAACAAACGGTGGTCCGGTACATGTCTGTCTGGGAAGCGTTCTCCATAAATTCGTTGGGCGGCTTGTCCATTGCCCTCTGCTAATCTATACACTAGGTGCATGTTTGCCAGCTCACAGTTCGTATATCAATGCATGCTCTTCGTGCAGTGACTACTGCTTGAATGAGTAAACCAGAAATTTTCCCTCTCGCGAATTGATGAACAGCACAGTCTACCGACTTACGATGACGTTTCCGGTTATGGGTTCCTATACGATTCATGTTCCTTTAGATGTTACCTACCTCCCCTAATGCCGACCGGGCTAGCCAGGTGGGTAAAGTGCCTGCCTGGCAACCCAAAGGTCGCGGGTTCGATTCCCGCCTCGGGCTTGGATCAAAGTACTGCAAAAACCTTGGGAGGTGCACTATGGCCACAGAAGCCGATGCGCCAACAACTACCAAACCAAACCAAACCTCCCCTAAACGTTTGTACCAATATTTTTGAGACACCCTGTATACAGAAGGCACATTGCTGTATACAACTCTCTTCATGGCTACAAGACAGGGGTTTACATAAAAGAAATTACACAACATAATAAACACAAAAAAAAAAAAAAAAAAAAGCATTATAACTCCAGAAAGGTTTGAACACTGGGGTGATGGATCCATGGCAGTGATGAATAGGTCCCCGGGAGCAGGTTCTAATGTCCTCTGACATGGCCTTGGGAAGGAAGTCGACAAAGTACTTTCTGCCTATATTCCTTATCGACTGTGAATTTGTAGACGTCGCCATACAAGGACTGTATGTCTTGCAGCATTTGCATGGGTAGGAACTGATCAGATAGCTTTATCCAGTTCGGAATGGCCTGTCGGATTGGATTAGCCCTAAGGCTGGAACTGGGATCCTCCAACCACAATTAGCCCAGAAATCTGGTACTGAAATAATGCCGACCATCATTTTGATGGCAAAGATGAGTCA
The DNA here is from genome assembly GCF_048544385.1 of Mastigoproctus giganteus. Classification (NCBI taxonomy): domain Eukaryota; kingdom Metazoa; phylum Arthropoda; class Arachnida; order Uropygi; family Thelyphonidae; genus Mastigoproctus; species Mastigoproctus giganteus. Next base: position 165,500,932 of record NC_143582.1, on the reverse strand, counting down.
TCTCTCATGAATGATGGCAGGAAGGCATCTAATGTTAAGAGCTGCTGCCATCTGGGGTCCTTGGTGTAGGGAGAAGCTGAAATTTCCATATGGCCTACTTCAGTAGCCAGAATTCCCCCACAAAAATCTGTCTAAGATGGGTCATAGCAGTTGAAGTCCAGACTTTGGCGCCATAGAATACGACCGGATAAACATGTCTTAATATAACTGGGCCCAACAGCCTGGTCATGGACGTGCATAAGTTGTTGTTTAACCAACCACCGGAGTCGACAGAACTTTATTTGCAAGTGGTCTATGTACAGTAGAAAGGAGAGCTTTCGATAAAAAATAACGCCTAGATCTGTATGTTGTTGAACGGCAGAAATTGCAGATCCTCTTAAAGTGGGTTGCACTATTGTTGGGCTCCGTTTGAGAGAGCAAGTCAACTGTTTTGACTTCTCAGGATTGATGTGAAGTCTGAAACCAGAGAGGAAGGAAGGACTCAAGGTTCCGGATTTTCTGAAGGATTAAGGCATTGATGTATTCAGCAGTGTCTCCAGGGCTGATGGGAGTAAGCAGTTTTATGTCATCGGCAAAGGTGATGATACCAGTTCGGCTCATCATGAATGGCACGAGAACAGCTGAGAACAAGATTCTGGACAGGACCCCACCTTGTGGGACTCCAGCTGTGATAGTCCTGGTGTAGCACAGATTGCCATCACGAACAATAATGGTCCTGTTCTCCAGCATTGTCTGAATAAACCAGAGCATGTCCCCATCAATGAGGTAATACTCACGTAGTAGCCTTGCCAACGCGTAAACGGATATGGAATCAAATGGTGCCTGGACATCGATATACATAAGGGTGATTTCCGAACAGTGCTCAAATGCCTCGAGGATCTTAGTAGTGGTGGTGACTAGATTTGTAGTGGTGGATCTTGACCGGTAGCATAGTGGATCTGCGGTAGCTGTTGTGGCATAATTTGGATGGTTAATGTTCTCAGAAGAGATTTCTCAAAGAGCTTTAATAGGCATGATGCAGAGGAAATTGGACAGAAGTGACTGGGCTGAGAAGCAGAGAGTGTTTTCAGCAGCGGTCTTACTAGATAGACATGCCATATAGGAGGAAAAAATTTTTGATTAAGGATCTTGTTAAATAAGGACAGGATAGGATCAACAACAAATGTACCGAGGCATTTCAGCATAAACTGAGGAATTCCTTCGGCACCGGATGTGGCCATAGGTGATAAGCTATTTGTTGCGTCGATCAGCTGGTATTTGGTGAGATGAACTGAATTTAAGGGGTCTGTCGAAATCGGATTGATTGAGAATTGCATTGGTGTAGTGGATTCTGGCTGAGCAGCGAACCTAGTTATATGGTCGAGCCAACTGCCCATATTGAGTGAGTCAATGGTGTCCTTGATTGGATTTTATGGAAGGGCTTCCCCTTATTTATGGTATTCTCTAGGTGAAGTTTTATCGCCTCCCTCTTGTTCTGAATAAAAAGCGCCCTAGCTCTGGAATAGGCAGTTCTGTCCGAGGGTGAGCTGGAGTTTTTCCACTTTTTGTGCAAATTCTGTTTAACGTGGAAACTTTCAGAAAATTTTGGATTTCACCAGGCCTTTGAATGCTCTGTGATGGTTAGGTTCTTTGTTGCAGCATAGAAAAACAGTGACTATCCATCTTGTCATCAGGCCAATCCTGAGTTCGGGGTCACATTCCTGAATGGCATCCCCATGGGATTGCTTGAGCCACATTAACACACTTTTCAGGATTAAGGTAATTGGGCACTGTAATTGTTTTAGTTGTGACTTTCCTTCTTCCAGAAGTGATAGGCATTTCTATTTGCAGAGAGAATGATGGGGTTATGATCAGACTGTATGTTGCTCATAGGGTTTTGATTAGCCACACAATTTGCTGACACAAACACAAGGTCTAATGTGCTTTCACCCCTCGTGGGTGGTGTGCTAACCAGTTTGAGACCTAATTTACCTAGACGCTGACTCAGTCTCCTCTTGAGGTTTCCCTGAGTATTCGGGAGATTGAAATCCCCACACACAACGTGTTTCAGTGATGAATGAATGAATGGCGATGGTTAAGCAGCCAATTGAGGAGTTCATCGACTACTTGTGCGTCTGAAACCGGGGGAGGATATACACTGCGACAATGTCGAGAGAATTGTTCTGGCTGTTATTGTTTTTAGTGTAACTAGAACTGCCTCAAAAGAGTCAGACTGGCTCGATACTCAGTGGAGGATAGAAAATACCTGCTCATTGAAAAAAACTGCAACTCCTCCTCCCCTCTGGTTTTCTCTAGATGTGCACACCATCTGATACCTTGCAGGCCAAGTAGAGGAAAGTGTTTCTTCTTTGGGTCAAGCCAGGTTTCTGCAAAGCAAACCACGTCCATTGAACTGGACAGCAAGAGATCCTCAACTTCATTCAGTTTATTCCTCATGGATCGCACATTTTGGAATAGGAGTTGGAATGAAGCTGTTCTCTTTACCGTGGTAAGGGATGTACGCAGTCTGATCCATCTGTGATGCGTCCCTGGTCTTCAATATGTTGAAACCATGACAGGGATCATAAAATTCGGAGAGAGAGAAAGAGAGAGAGAGAGAGATTACAGAGATTTTGGGCAATTTTCAATGACCATTGGGAGCCCCTTTTCCATGGGTATGTTAAGGGCGAAGCATGGATTTACCTTGTTTTTTCTACGGCTATTCCCATGTAGAGCAGTTGGGTTGTTAGTGAAATATAGAGATACATCATCTAGTCAGAGTCTGGACTGTTGTGGATACATCTTAGGAACGCTTAAGGATATCATTTCTTTTCTACTTCGTGCTTCATAAAATGGGGCGCCTCCGTAGCCAGGTGGGAAGGAGCAACAGTGCGTAGCACACGCTTCTTGATTAGACCGGGGTTCGGGCCAATCACCATCAAATACGGAGGATGCGGAAAGGTCAGGGAATGACCACCGCATATCTCAGAGCAATATGGCCTTAGTTGCTAATGCTCCTAAAAACCAAATAATAACAACAACAACAATCATAAAATGGCCTAATGATGGTGCCGAAGGGCCATTTGGTGCACGTTTCAATCATTTCAAACTGCCTTCTATCTCAATAGATGCAAAAAGAAGCATATGGCATGCTTTGAGTGTTCAATCTCAATCTTTAAGTCTAACTGAAGTTCCTCAATCAGTATATCTGTGACGAGTTGTACTGACGTGTCTGGGACAAAACACGAGGCAAACAAACCGCTGGGGGGGGGGAATCTGGGTGATGAACCATCCTGTTTGAAAGGCCGAAGCTTCGAGACTAGTGTGGCACCCATCCAAGTGGTTTCCTTCCTGTTCAAACTGTTTCTACTGGCCGCCTTGCACTTGGTAGTGTGGTTATTTCTCAGTTTGGCACTCAACACCAAGTGGGTTGCAGGCCTGGCACTGGTTCGGGCTTGTTTAGGGGTAACTGACGATGACTTCCTAAGTGCAGTTCAAGAGCATTTGATGTGGTATTTTTATTTATGTACTGATCGTAGCTAACTTCGTAGGGTGGCACATGACCACCATTTGTTTCCTTGGGCAGGTTTAGCTTGAGTGCATTTAGATATGGTTTATTTCTCTCAGAAGGGTGTTCAATGAAATCTTTTGTTTCTCTATTACATTCATAAACAGTAATGGGCAGTGTGTTCATGACTGCGTGTTTTGGTCAGTTATCAGCCTTAACACGAGAGCTAGTCGTCGAGAAGGATGCACGGTCAACACAACCTTTTTCAAATTGAGAAGATACGGTGTCCAGATTTCTGCAAGCTGGCTTTGAGGTCTGAGGACCCCATAGAGACGATTTATATGCAGATCTCTCTGATAGCATAATACTGCTCTTCAGGTCTATCATCTGGTTTTTCAACAAGCTCATTTCCTTTCTAATTTCCTCATTCTGTGCACGAAGTTCTTGGTTTATACTGAGTAGAGCAGATAAGCATTCATAAATTTTTGGAAATTTCTCCTCTAAATTGTGCATATACTCTTCAGCCTGCATAGCAACAGGGTAAACAAATTGTGTAAATGCTTCCGCTATTATGCTGCTAAGGCTATTAGTGAGGTTGCTGAGATGTGGGGTGTAGACTGTTCACCCACAGAGCTGCAACGACTGGCATTTTGGCAGTTGTCAGGAGAGATACAACAACACGATTTGTTTTCAGTGATTGTATTGGGCGGCGTTTGTGAACTCCCAGCATTTCCCTTAACACCGTTAGGTGGGTCATTTGTCCGGTCTCGCTCATATTCCAAATGATGTCTAACTTCTTTATCAAAATTGCTTTCTTTATTCTCTAAGTCATTGTTTTGCATATCTGTGCAGTGGTGAGGGGTTACAGAATTGCCCTGTTCCAAAGTATGAAGTACTTCTACCGATGCATTTTCTTCTTTCCGTGGAAGGAGGGGTATTATCTTTCCTAATGGCCATTGCTGTGGTGCCTTTTTGTTTACTCTTTAGACACCATTTCATCAAGAACCCTTTCCTTTTGCTCGGTGACAAGCGAGAGAGGCTTGAATACCCCAAGCATAACAGGCATATTCTGTGCTTCGATTTGCTACAGATTAAGGTTTCGTCTGCCGAGGTGTGGCAAAGGTCACATGTTCTAGAGTTACTGCAAGTGCTGTGTTCTTTGTCTGAATCATTATTACCGTTAGCAAGCAGCTTTGTATTTTTGCTGAATTAAGAGATTAGAGTTCCAAGAGGTGGGGCAGTGGCCGTTTTCGACTCCTGAGGCTATCCAGTCAAATAGCTCTCTTCAGTGGAGATTAACAATCACCTTGAAACAAGGTCAGGTGGTATTATGGCCCACATCCATAGCTCAATTATTATTAATAAATGATTAACGCATAGGTCAAAGATGAATTTCACCATGTACCTGGTATCCTTAGGATCATATAAATACTATACACAGAACAGTTCGTAGGGAATATCATTCGCTATTAAACACATACACGGAGCACATAGAATTTGTGTCCGCACCGATGCAAGGGAAAACGGACTTCCTCTAGTACTTTCTTTCACAGAGTAATGACAACCACACAAACTGAAAGAAACAACAACAGTAACTGAACACACAATGTGTTGGACTTCAAGAACAAAATGGAATGTTATATAATCGCCTCCACTGCATATGCATGAACTGTAATAAGGCAAAAAAGTGACAACAAAACCAAAGCACCGATTGCAATAAACATTGTTTTTTCTATATGTTAGTATACGTCTGATTGGGATTTCATAAAAGTGATAACATTATCCATGATCATAATAAGCAGTGTACATTGTGTGCTGTAAATTATTTTCTCTTATTTATATACTTTATCTGTTTGTCTTACTAATAAAGAAAACTATATAGACAACAATATAGATAAACATAATATACAGACAAAACAGAATAGGCCAGCAAATCGAGTCCTATTATGGGATATTTTAACTAGTCCAGATAATTGACTGGAATTCATGGGTTGGCAGCTCACTCAGTAGCAAGCACTTCTGAATTTGCTTGACAACTGCTTTGTATACCAACAAACAAGAGAGGCTAAAAGAGAAAACAATAATCATCTTATTATTAGCAGTGATTCATCATGTATTAATGATCTTAAATTAAATGAGCCACTAAGCAACAGTAGTGGCATAGTATTTAGGGTTAGGTGCCACCTATGGTTTCCACCATCTGCGAAGTATATACTCTGTGATGGAATGCAGAACTACTGCATAAGCCAGAAAAAAGTGTAGTGTCTGGTTTATGCAGTACAGCAGGCCCCCGTTATAACGCGGTTCGCTTTACGCTGATTCACTATAACGCTGTTCTTATATTATAACCCGTATCTGACTATAACACTCTTTTACAGATTGCATTTTTGGCATATTTAATGAAATTGTTTCATTTGATGGAGTCAATAGCTTGAAAATGAATAGCAAAACAGCATTAAAACATTTCCCATGCCGATTTGAGAAATTTTCCCATGCTCAGTGAAATTTTCTCGCACGCTAATTTAATTGCAGTACAGTGACTTGTTACGTAGTTCTGAGATCAACATTTTAAAAAATGATCAAGTATATTGATGTAATATTTGTGTTATATGCATTTATCTGAGGTCTAGCCATCACTCAGTACAGTATTAGATATCGTGCGTAATGGACAGTTTACTTGAATGTTGTATCGTAATTAATGCAACCAACACAGTTACATTTTCGAAGAGCTAATAATGGCTGATAAGAATGAAAAAGCAACAACATCTGGGCGCAGTACGAAGACTATAAATGTAAAAAAAAGACTGAATTTGAAAATTAAATTAGACATTTTGAAGCGAATCGATTCTGGTCAGCGATAAGCGGATGTGTGCCATAATTTAGGACTTGCAACTTTAACTGTAAGAACAATTATAAAAAAATAAAGAATTAATTTTAGTAGCAGGAAAAATAGCTGTTCCACTGAAAGCAACTAGGACTACGCCAGCTATTAGGATTGAAATGGAAAGACTTTAGCTAATTTTATTGAAGATAATATTGCAATGCAGAATTCAGTTGTTAAATATTAAAAAAAAAAAAAAAAAAGAGAGAGAGAAAAAGAGATTAGCCAATATGATAATCTGAAGAAAACTCGCCTAAAAAAAAAAAAAATGTGGAACCATTTAAAACTGTTACCTTATCCGCTAGTGGAGATCAAGGAGCCGAAACTTTCAAAAATGAACTTGTTAAAATTATTGAAGAGGAGTATTATGTGTTATACTTCTCAACAAGTTTTTAACATAGATGAAGCACAACTTTTGTGCAAATGAATGCCTAAAAGAAGTTTCATATTGAAAGAAGAAAAAACATGCCAGGTTTCAAAGCGGCGAAGGATCGGTTGACTTTATTGTTGGGTGGTAATGCTGTGGGGGATTTAAAATTAATACCCCTTTTAGTTTATTTGGAAGAGGGCCAAAGTTCAACCCAAAATCGACACATTTTTCATGATTAAATTCATCAATTAAATTAGATCAATTAAAATCAATTAAATTCATTATTTTAATTGGAATTTTAAGTTTACTTTTGATACGTAAGTAGTTACCACATAATTATATATGTATGTAATGCAGAATATTTTATATGTACAAATATTGGAATATTAAATATTTTACCCGACGTTTGTGCATTTTTTCACTACCATTTATTATTGATTAGGAAATATCCTATGGCACCGACCACAACTCACAAATACATATGTTACCTTATGGGAATGCGGCGCTCACTTAGCGCCGATTCACTTAGCGCTCTGTTTTTCCAGAACGAATTATCAGCGTTAAGCGGGGGTCACCTGTATTATGTTATGTTCTGTTGTGTTTCTGGCTACTTAGCTACAGGGTCCCTACGTTGCCTGCCACCACCAATGGGAGGTGAGCCAGGCTGCCTTCGTATTCTGGCTGATCTCCGTCAGCATTGCCTGAGCTTTCTGGATAGAGACCAAATATTTAAAAAAAAGGGGGGGGGGGGATAATACAAGTGGTGGAGTCAAAGTAGGCAAAAGCAGGCGGATAGGGAAAGAAGGCATCCCTAGTGCAAAGAAGAGGTGGGAAGGGAGAAGTAGGAATTACCCTTGGTCTGGGAGCCCAACGAAGACCAGGGAAAGGAAGACAGCTTGCAGAACAAGGGAGGTCTGCAAAGTTAGGTAGGTACAATGGGAAGTGGACTGAGTTGATTGCTATCAGTTCAGTGCCATCATTGTTATGAGGAAGATGTCCAGTTGGGTATTCATTCAGTTCTGATAGTGGCCGGTGATGAGGGAAGAGTAGAGATCATAGCGGTTTCTGGAACGTCCGGTCTAGATGTCTACATTGTGGAGTCAGACATGGAGAGATGATACCAATGCCTTTTGAAGACTGCTGAGGTATAGCTGCTAAAAGCAAAAAATGCTTCTTTTGATTTTAACAAGTTGCTTTCCAGATGGATTGTGGTTAAATTTAGATCAAGTAACAGTTGATTACGTAGTTCCAGGTAGATGTTACAAGAGTGCATTACATGGTGGCAGTCCAGTTCTCCACATACACAACGGGAATTGTTTACAAGCCCAAAGTCCTGAAGTCGCTTTTTGAATGACCTATGTCCTGTCAGAAGAAAGGTAGTATGTAAATTAGGGAAGAACAAGCCAAGTCTTTGTTTGTTGAGGTAAGAGAAATAGCTTGGTAGTACTGCCTTTGGTGGAATCATCTCAATGGATTTGCCAGAGGGAAACAAGTTGCTGCCAAGTATGCCGGAGTTCTTGTATCGGGTCTGTATCGGCAATAGTTTTTATCCTCAGGAATTCAGTTTCTTTGTTCTTTCTGATAGCATGTGAAAGCCCTGTGAAGGCCACTTGGAGGTCAAGGGGGATACAGCCTGTTAATACTTGTAGTGCTGCTGTTGAAGTCGTTCAGCCCGAGTCATTTTTAATAACATCAACTGTTGTATCTGCAGGATAACATTCCTAGTGCTGATGATGGACAAAAAAAAAGAACCATATGGCAGCGCTGTATGTTACGAATGGTACAAAAACAGCTGAGTAAAGAAGGTAGAGTGCAGGTCCCTTAAGACCCCAGTCTTTGTGGGTGAAGTGAGTAAGCATATTGATATAATTTTTAGCCTTCTCTTTCATGGACTTTATTAGCATTAGTAGAGGCATATGATGCAAGAAAGCAAGCTTATGCAACATCAGCAAAAAAAAAAAAAAAAAACCCTTCATTTAACCCCTCCATTTGTTCCAAATGTTTGTCCAGCTCAACCTTAAATTTATTTAGGCTATCAACTTCCACAACAAAAGATGAAAGTCTGTTCCACCAATCAACTACCCACTCACTAAGGGCAAATTTCCACCAATCAACTACCCGCTGGCTAAGGGCAAAACATCGATTCTACAACTGTCTTTCCTCAATTTGAATCTATGTCCCTTCAAGTTCTTAATCTGAGCAAGAGGAAGAATCCAATCAGCATTTAGCTTGCTCATCCCATTCAAGGCCTTATACACCTCAATCAGATAATCAGATCACCTTGCAGGTGCCTTCTCTCCACGTGGTGCAATTTGAATAACTGAAGCCTTTCTTGGTAAGCATACCACTTTATTCCCCTCATCAATCTTGTTGCCCTTCTTTGTACTCTTTCTAGCAACTCTACATCCTTCCTAAAACGAGGCCTCCAGACCTTTACACAGTACTCTGCATGTGACCTGACCATTGCCTTGTACAATGGGATAATCACCTCCCTGTAACTGCTAGCAAAATTCCTATATATATCATTGACAAGACTCCATGACCTACCCTGACTGCCCGTCTACACTGCTCAGCAAACTTCATATTTGACTGCACAATTATCTGCAGGTCTTTTTAAATTTTCGCTTCCCTGAGTGTAGTACCACACAGTTGGTACGTTTCTCTTGGGTTATTGCTACCCATATGCAGTACTTTGCATTTGTCAATGTTAAACTTCAGTTGCCACTTCTCAGCCCATTTGCCCAACTTATTTAGATCCAGTTAGAGTAGCATACTGTCTTTACTGTCATTAACAACCCTGCCAACCTTTGTATCATCTGCAAACTTCGACATTAAACCTGATATACCTTCATCAATATCATTAATAAATATACAAAACAACAATGGACCTAACACCAAACCCTGGGGAACTCCACTAATAACATTTGTCCACGAAGAGCAGTGTCCATTGATTACCACTCTCTGTCGTCTCCCACTCAACCATCCCTTTATCCATTGTAGCAGCTTACCCTTGATGCCATACCTCTCCAATTCGTACAGCAGTCTTCCATTTGGAACAGTATCAAAAACTTTCTTGAAATCAAGTATATGATATCAAAATTATTTTTGGCATTCAGTTCCTTTGTGACCACATCATAGTAAGCAATCAAATTGGTCAGACAAGACCTCCCTTTGACAAATGAATGCTGTCTTAACTATTACTGCACTCTTGTCTAGATGATCCTGCAATGCTTCTTTAACCAGCAATTCCATTATTTTCCCCAGAACACAAGTTAAACTAACAGGTCTGTAGTTACTTGTGTCACCTTTTGAACCTCCTTTGTGAATTGATGATACATTTCCACACCTCCAGTCCATGGGAACCTCCCCTGAGTCCAAGGAAGCTCTCGTAATTATGGCTAACGATTTGCTTACTTTCTTTGCTGCCTCCTTTAATATAACTGGATAGATCCCGTCCACCCCAGGTGCCTTCCTTATGTTTAACTTCAACAATTTCTCCTCTACTCTGCCCTTATTACAAAATCACTTAGCTCCCTGTTAGCATTTGATAAACTTCTGGCACTCCCATCATTGAATAACTCCTCATGTGTGAATGCAGATGCAGAATACTCATTCAGTTTATCAGCTACCTGAGCATGATCATCAATAGTCAACCCATCTATGTTAAGTGGTCCAATCTGATTCATCCCTTTCCTTCTACAGTTTGCATAAGTAAAGAACTCCTTGCTGTTTTTCTTTGCATTCTTTGCCAAAGATTTCTCATAATCTGCCTTCGCCTGCCTAACCTCCTTTGTGACTTGATTACAGACTAGTTTATACCTGCCATAGGCTTCTGTATCGCCTGATACTTTATATGCATCCCATACATTCTTCGTCTCTGCCATTAGCCTCATTAATTCATCTGACATCCATTTAGGCCTAAACCTTGAACAGTATTTCTTAGTTGGAATGAAAAGCCTAGTAGCCTCCAAAATTAAGTCACTGAAGGCTTCCCATTCAGAATTCAATATTGATAACATCCTCAGTTGATCCCACTGTACAGAATTTAAAAACTGTCTGAGTCACCTTTACAAAAGCAAAACCCTTCCCTTTAGCTTGATGGTAGTTACATCTTTAAATAATTCCCACACGAGTACATTGTGATTACTGTCACCCCGTGGTTCCTTTATCTGCAAATTATAAATGCATGAATAATCACTGCTGATAATCAGATCAAGAGTATTACTCCTTCTGGTTGCCTCTCGAATATGTTTCTGTAGAAAACAGTCATCCAATAAATCCATAAAAGAGTCAGTATCAGGAAAGTTAAAATCCCCCAATTATAAGACATTCTGATTTACTGGCCCACTATATTTTTCTGCACAATTGCTCATTATACTCATCACACTCATTAGGCCTATAACACACACCTACTCTCATTTTTCCTTTCCCAGTGTTTATGTCACACCAAACAGACTCAACATTGCATTGTTCACCAACATCAACTGGATGCACTTCCTTAGATTGTATGTGTTTCTTAACCAAAAATACCCAATGTTTTTTGGGTAATTTTGGAAGTGTAGTTTCTAATTTTGGAAACTACCCATCTGATGACATTGTGGTTGCTGCTGACTATCACATAAGGGTTAATAGTATAATAACACGGTCTACACAGTTCCACATTACAGCATAGATATAAATGGTTCAAAAATTAAAATTAACACAATTCTGCAAGGGGCAATTAAGATGGGCACAATTGAGTAATGTAGGCAGAAGAAAAACACACTTTCTTATTAAGGTCAGAAGATTAGTTCATTACTCAAGCTGATTTTTTTTTAAAAGCATTCTCTTATTCTTAATTTACATGCTTTAGGTGGAGGATGGCAATATAAATAACTGAAACGTCTAAAATCACTAATTTTAATAAAAGATAACAGAATAAAGCTTACTCCATAGGGAACTTCTAAGTCCTCCAACATTCCAAAAGTAGCCTTATCCAAATCTAGAATTCCCACCTTTCCATCAATTAGGACAAACACTTTTTGAAGGCTGAAATAATAAATACAACTAAGCCATAATAAACAGAATGACTAGTAAGAACTTGATATCAACAAACTGAAAATTATGCAAGTCAATTGCCACTTTCATATTGAATGGCAGTTAAAAAATATTCTTGTTGATCATTTAAGAATTCAGTATTCTCTCAATTTACTGAATTTCAGAAAACAGTAAAAATTATGAATACAAATGACCATACTAAATATTAACTAAAATAGAAAAATAATGGTTTCCCATGTAAAAATGCAAATAAAATTTTCAAATTATCATTATTTAATGAAATGGCTACGTAAAAAAAATTCTTGCAACAGACAACCAGAGAAGAAAAATTTTAAAATAACTGTTTTTAGTAAATGAATATATAAAAATAAAAATACAAAAACTAGACTTACTTTAAAATTTTCTTGTCTAGTTGGCTGTTATAATGATTTTTATGTAATATATTCCCTGACATCTAAGGGCTTTTTGCAAGTGGTGCTAATTATAGATATTCCTCCTATAAGAGCCTAGCACATTTTCAAGATATCTAACTACTTAAAAATCCTATCCATCTTTTTGCTGAAGTGATATGTCATCTGAATAGTATCAGGCTCTAAAATATTTTGAAATACAGTGGACGACAATTATTGTTATCACTTCGGGACACAACTTACTTGATAACAATAATTTATGGGGGAAAAATGCAAATGTTCAGTGTCGTTTATTTATACAGAGTGGAAATTTGTACATAAAAAGGTAGAAGATGACAGAAAGAGAACATTAAAATAAAGCAATAGAAAATACTTCAATTAGACTGTCCACTATTTCATCAAGAAATTATTAATAAAAACAAAAGTATCATAATTTTTCTGGAAATCCATACAACCATTAAACAAATAAAGAAAATATTAAAATCAAAAATTAGAAAATGGTTAATGTTGTTCTACTATAAAACAGTAAGACTGGTATGAATACAGATACATTCTTTCAATTAGTAACGAAACTCACTATCATACAAACAGTATGAAGCAATAATGTGATGGTGTTCAAGAACAAATCGGGACATTATGTAATCCCTTTGGCTGCACATGTGTAAACCACAACAAGGCTAAAAAGCAATAACAAAAATCAAAGTGCTAATTACAATAAACAACGTGTTTTTTTATAAGTATTAGCATGTGTCTGATTGGGACATCATAATATTGCACAAAGGATAACATTATCCATGAACAAAATACACTGTATTTTGATCATGGATAATGATCAAAATACACTGTATTTTGATCATTTGACCTTAATACAGCAGCATACACTGTATGTATTTCAAATCTAAAACATTTTGAAATACATAAATCACAATTACCGACAACAATAAAAAGTAATCATAAATAACTCAGTTATCTGTAATAAAAAGAAAAAAAATCATATATAATTTTAATCTCCCTACATGTCAGAACTTTTGAAAAAGGATCCTATGCACAGTTAAGTATTCATTTCAAGCTTCTTACAGCAGGTGCAGGGGGTATGAACACTGTTCCTTCTACGCTGTATAGGTAAGGGCAGATTAAGTTTCTATTAAGGAGAATCTTTGGTGGACATTTTTTTTTAATCTATGGTCAGGTGCATAATTAAATGAGGGATGGATGCTCCCCCACTTCCTGCAAACTGGTTTTCCATCCTACAGCAGAAAGCAGCTGACCACAGAAATAACATCCAATTCACAAATACAACATACACATTATCCAATTAAAACATTATGACCACCCCCATGTTTTAGCAATCAGCCATTCCTCCCCACCAGGTGGCATACTTGTTGCAATGAGAACCAGTAAATGTGATACTAAAGGTTTGTGGCATGTGGTCCATACGAAGCTCGATTGATACAGGCAAAAGACATTATCTGGATGATTTCGAAAAAAGGATAATTGTCAGGCACTGGTCAAAGGGTGGCAGCATTACAGAAACAAAATCTTGTGGGCTGTTTGCAGAATGGTGTAGTTAAGGTGTTCAAAGAGTGGACAGACAGTTGACAGAGCAGCAGTTGCTGGGCCAACAGTGGTCACCCATGCCTCCTAGTTGATATGAACATAGGCTATCTCACCTTTACAATAACCCTATAAGTCTAATGCTTGGCTTCTTTCACTCTCTTCCTAGTAGAAAATTTAACCTTTTTTTTTTTTTTTTTTTTTTTTTTATCAAAAGACAGGTTTGTATACTACAATACATCCATTCTATATTATTTAAATTGCAAATGTATTAAATGTCAAGTGCTAAAGAACTAGTTCCAAAATGCTCTCCAACTAACACACAGGTCCTTCTGATCAGTCCTCCTTTCTGTTCTACATATATTCTATGTAATGGCTGTGGAATATATCAACCTGGTGATATATTCCCATCTGCATCATGACAATCAAATATACTAGGCAGTGTATAACCAGCAGAGATAATTGTGAATATAAATCATAGCTCAAGTAACAGTAGATGCTTTTATAGCTTCATTGTATTATGAGTCTTGCAGAAGGCACCACTAAGATTCCAAAAACATTTTCAAGAAATCATCATGCTCAACATATTATATAATTTAAAATTTTTTGCTAAGAATTCTTAAAATAATAACTAGAGAAACAGTCTGATGGCATTTTCTTCCAAGGTAAATGGAAAAATACAAATGGGTTTCTTTTGTTCTTTTAGGAAGTGCAGCTGATTGGAGTATACAAAATAAATTTTTCAACAATTTTTCATACAGTGACATACATTCGAAGAGCCTTCCACTGGAGATTCTGCCATAAATTCCAGCTTTATGAAAATCCCAAACACGAAAGGTGTCAGAACCTATAGTACTTAGTTCCATGCATCAGTTGGAGGTTGAGAAGACTGAAGACACTTGCTGACATTAGACTTAAATTTCTGTATACTGTAATTTTTAGGAAACACATGTGAGAAAGGTTAATCCAGAAAGCAGAAGTTAGCTAGTAAATGGATGCTGACTGGTTGCAGCACATATTTAGACTGGTTTGGAAGAGAATGGGGGAATAAGAATGGAGCCAGTTCAGAAGAACAGTGCCCATTGAAGTATCTATAAAAAAGGCATGTAATAGAACATCTATAAGGCAGAAAGTGGAGAGACTGTCCTCTTTTGAATGAAGTCTAGAAGCCTGAGAGAGGTTTTGGGAGCACTACCCCAAATGTGGGAACAATATTCCATGGTAGGCCAGATTTCAGATTTGTACAAAGTGAGCAGCTGTTTAGAAGGAAAATGACACTGAAAGTGAAAGAGAAAACCCAATTTTATAGAAGGAGAGGAAGCAATAATCGTGATGTGCTTATGGTAAGAGAGATTAGAAGTCAGGGGTAATCCCTAACAGATGTATGGTGATCTTATCTAGAAATCAGTGTCATTGAAGGGAAGCATAGGAGCAGTAGACTTTGTTGCAAGATATAACACATGCCTGAGTTTTAGAAGGATTAAAATTAATTAAGTTATCTTTTTCCTCATTGCAAAATTACCTGCAGATCACAATTTAAGGAATTGGTGGTGAGTATTTGAAAAGTTGAAGCTGTTTGTGCAGGACAAGGTTTCTCAAAATTGAAGGCAGAATGCAGTGCACTACCATCAGAAAAACTATGGAAAGGATTTCCAGTCAGTTGAAGGTCATTAATATACAAGAGGAAAAGAGTGGGAGAAATAAATGAACCTTGTGGAACACCAACACTGGAGATGGGGGGAGTTAGAAGACAGACTTCAAAAAACATAGTCACAGAGCAGTCCAAAAAGATGGCGGTAATGTTATTTTGTCATTTGCTGTTAATAATCACTCAGATTCATTTTGTGTAAGCTTGAATGAAGAAATAAAGAAAATATTGTTCAACAAATTTAATATTTATCACAGTGTAAACCATATTAAAACAATTTTCACTTTCTTTTCCATTTCAGACCTCCGCCGAGAGCAAACAACATTCTGATTATCCTGAGGAGGTTCAACCTACTTATGAAACTTAACTCAGACACAGCATTCATCTGAAATGAATAGGATTAAGACAACTTCACACTGAATTGATGCAAACCTCTCAAAGTCAATTTCATACTAATTACAGAAAACATCAAAAACAAGATTGTATAGAAAATATTGTGGAAAATATGAAAATAGTTGGTGAGAGTATGGCCAAATGATGAACGAGGGATGAATTTAGTGTATATGGCGAGAACATTACAAATTAATTGCATGTTTTAAAAGATATAAAATATCGCTTAATATTAGCTGAAACAAAATAAAAACTTAATACCACCTTCTACAAAGCAGAAATCAATTAATTCAAACTGATTACATAAATTGCTCACCTCCTATTTCCCGCAATTCTAATCCACCAACTTCCTTACTACCTATTCTGATTTCTAATGTACTACACATACATATGCAATCATTGGGTCCTGGCATGCCAAAATTAGTCTGATGTGGCAGACTTTCTTTCTTTCAGGCTTTTCCATGGAATGATGATATTGTTAATTTGTAATTTGTTGAGATAAAAAAAAAATATTTATTTTAATTTCATCAGACGATGTTGTTATAATATATAGTGTAGCAATTTGAAAATGACTGACACCAGAAAAAAATAATGATCCCATGTATGAGTAAATTAACTTTGGTTTATTCAAAGTAACTTCCATCCACACACTGCATGTAACGATTGTGAAGCAACTGGAATGACGGGTGGTATACTGTTCAATAGTCTCTTCACAGCTCTTCGAATGGTGTTGACATCATGAAAATAGCAGCCTTTCAGTGGTGCCTTTAGCTTTGGAAAAAAAAAAGAAAAAGTGACACGGGGCTAAGTCTAGTGATTACATTGGGTGCAACAGTATGCAGACATTTTTGTTAGCCAAAAACTCCTGAACAATGAGAGCCTTGTGGCTTGGTGCACTGCCATTCAAGAGAAACCAACTGCCACCTTCTCCATACTGAGGCCACACACAACAGATTCTCTGCAATAAACATTTCAAAATGTCCAAATAGTGGGCAGCAGTAACACTTTGGCCAATGAGCACAAACTCTGTGCACAATTCCCTTGCTATCATAGAAAGTGATGAGCATGGTTTTGATTTTTTACCTTTCTTGACAAACTTTTTCGGCTTTGAGAGAGTTTGCTGACTTCCATTCTGCATGCACTTTGTCAATTTGTTGCAAGGTCAGTACTGAAACAATCAAATTCAGGAAGTTGGGTTTGCTTTCGGCAGCCTCAATGAGTTCTCTGCAGTGTTCAACTTGTTGACCATATGTTAATGAATGTGGAACAAACTGTGAACAGACCTTCATTTTCTTCAAATTCTGGGTTATTATTTGTCAAATGGTTTCCTTATTAATGCACAGATCTTCTGAACTCATTCAAAGTGTTGCACATCGGTCATTGGTAATGATTTCCTGTACCTTTTCAATCAACTCCCATGTTCAAACCATTTTTGCTGGGCCCAGACATTCATTGTCTTCCAGTGATTCTCTTCCATGGGTGAAATGCTTATGCCACTCAAACACACACATACACGAGATAGAGATTTTTCTCCATACACTTGCTTCATCATTTGAAATGTTTCCATAGCACCTTTGCTCGGTTGAACACACTTTGCTCTTTGTTTCATCGTTCCTCCACAACAGATACAGAAGAGACGTGCAGTTCAACTCAATATAAGTTCTGAAATGGTGGCAATTTCCACTGACCTTGACTGCAGTGCTCAAGAAACAATCACTCTTTCATTTCATGTTTACTTCTAGTAGATGGCTAAACAGCACTCATCTCATAACATCAATCTCATTTTGCAATTGCTGCACTGCATAGCTTCACATAAATTTAAATGTTACAGATGCTACTTCTTCTGGAAAGCAAATGAATATGCATTAGTGTGGCAAAGGAGTCAACAATCACTGAAAATTTCAAGGTTACTGCTAACTGACCACTGTGATGTCAATTCTCTAAATTTAGTATTCTCTTTTAAAATATGTGGCATCAACTAAAGAAAATTTCAAAACTAGCAATACCCATTCTAACATAATTTTTAAAGCAAACTCTTCTGCCTTCTAATGGAGGTTTGTCATTAATATAACATATGAAATGTGTTTCTCTTCTCCTCAAAAACTCACACTGCCAGCATCTACATATTCTTTCCATGTGATTTTGCCAAAAGTAATATGTATCCACTTAAAAATAGAAAATTTTCCACATCTGATGGCATTTGTCAACTTAGTTTGTGACATTTTTGTTCCAGACTGAGATCTGTATTAGCACTTGTATCTACAAATATAATCAAGTTCATAAATTACATATCGACACAAATCACGCAACTTATATACAAGTTCTGTTGAAATTATGGTACAAGTATCGATACATTTGTTCAGAATACAAAAGTAGCATAAGGTTCACCTGCAAGAGCTAAATAGTGACATGTATGTTTTATTAATTAATATTTCAAATATTTTGAAGTTTTCTGATTTACACTGTTATTGTTTAATTTCTGTTTTACATTGTTATTGTTTAATTATCTCTATTATTGTTATTGTTTAAAGTTGGTATCCATCTCATCACTTGAACTTCAACTACAATGCAATTAAAGTGATTGTTATATCAACAAACATTTAAATCTATCTTACAAATTTTTTTCCTTCTTCCCTGCTAGCTGGTCTAGAATATTAGAGTGCTCTGGGTTTAATAACCTTTCACATTTGGGATTACCATAAAAAATAACAAAAAAAAAAAAAAATGAATTTAAGTAAACAGTTATCTCTATAAAATAGAAATTGAAGTTCTTATATTACTTTTTTCTTTTCTTCAAATATTCACCTACACTGTGGCTATAGTACTCAGGTTGGCGAAAGCCATAGCCAGGCATATCTATAAGACATAAAGAATGTCCTACCAGAAAAAAATTCAATGTCTTGGTATGGCCCTAGGGAGGAAAAAAAAAAACAATAGCTGTTTTTATGAAAAAACAGAACAAAAACTTTTTATGGTACTGGCTAACAAGTGAAATTTATACACTTTATAATGCATTTTATAATGTAATTATTAATAATATTAATATTTTATAATATAACAGTGAGGCACAGCTTCTCACATGGTAACAGTGGAAGATAAGGATATATACATGGGAAAAAAATCAAAAATGTGTTCTAAATATTCATAGTATGATAATAATATCATTGTACTTCAAAGCTTGCATGATCTAACACTAGCAGTAGATCATGCAACATCACAAACAGCAGTAGATCATGCAACATCACAAACAGCAGTATCATCACAGTGTTAATATGTGCAAACATATATCAAAATTACACACCACAGGGCATAAAGTAAAGCATGAAACAGTTAAAATATTTGCAAAAGTAAGGTGCACACAAGGTTCAGTTCCAAAATGTTATTTTTAACAGATTCCTGTAAAACCCAAAGATTATTAATTTCACTATGCTCAGTTTACTTCCACTATGAATATATTCAGAATATATGAATATATTTGATATATTCAGAGTATATAGTTCACTAATACACTGAACAGCCACTTTATTACTTACTCCTCTAATAGCAAGTAAATCTCCATTTAACTCTTGGAAAAAGCTGAATTCATCGTAGCATGGGTATCCACATATGTGTGGGGGTTCTTGGAGTACCAAAATGTCTATATCATTTAAATCTAGCATGATCTGATCAACAACAACACTGAGCCTTCAATTGTACAAAGTTTAGAGCCCTAGTTATTTCCATGTTCTCAATCTGACTCATAATTGGTTCTACATTGGATAAGTTTAATCAACTTTTGATAACAGGGGCATTTTACATCCCTAACACTATGTAAATAGTCAGACAACCTTGCTGACAACACGTAGCACACTTTGGCTGCTGATTCTTATTGTTACAATTTTTAGAGTCGTGGCCAGTGAAAGTGACTGTGCAGTGGCCACAAACGGGAATTTTCTGACTGCAGTCCCTGGCAGTATGACCATACTTATGGCAATTATACCACTTATGAACAGGGAAATGCTCCCAGAATCTATGGCTGGTCCAGCCAGCATAGATTCTCTGTTGTCCTTATAATGACTTCCAAACTCTGGGTGAGATTTCTACTATTACACTGAGTTGTCCATTTTTTTTGTTTTGGTGCCGCTTTTTAGGTTCAATTCACTTGCAAATTCATCAATTGTCATGGTGTCTTTAAAGTTCTTGTAATATAAGTCAATCATTAGCTCCCTTTCAGGGGTAGACTCCACAATATCAAAAACTATTATGTTGGGATTTCTCCCATTAGATTCCTCTGGTTCCCATTCCAGGTTTTTAACTTCTGGGTGATTTTCTCTCTTTTTCTTGTCTTCCTTGGTGACTACTTCAATCAGTATTCAATTATTTTTTGTGTTTCTCATAGTATTTACCTTCACTTCTTTTGAGTGAGGTTTCAATTTTGCAATTACTGTTTCTTTTACAGCCTCACTAGACTTATGGGTAGAATCATTTTTTCATTTTTAGCCTTCAAGATTATGATATTAGTTTCCTTAATTCTACTCGGTTCCTTAGTTTAGGTGGGTTGTCTGGGTTGAGTAATCTCATTTCTGGTGTTCGCCTTTGCTGTTTGTGCATAGATTTCTCAGTGACTGTTCCTAGTTTAGATTTAAGCACTTTGTTCTTTGGTATTTAGTTCAAGCAATTTTTCTTCCAAAACAGCTCCGTATGTCACAATCTGCAGTCTGTTTGCTACAGTAATCCAGTTTGTTTGTTTAAACATGCAGTCTTCAAGACACATTTGTTTCTTTCACCAATTTTATTGGATCAGATATTTTATCCAGGACTTCCAACTTGCTTTCTTCTTCAGTTTTCTGTGTTTCATTTTCAGTACTTTCTGTCTGTACCTTTCCTTTCCTGGCTCTTTTTGCCCTCGGGGGTCCCGGTGGACAACTAGCTAGTTCATCATTTTCTTCATTTGGCGATCACTTCTGAGAACTCAATTAATCTCGTTCTCAGAAAGGGGTCGTCCAACTCAACGTCTTGATCACTGTTTGCACTTTTGAGTCCTTTTTCTAATAAATTTTGGTCTTGTTTTGCCATAGTTATACAATTTTCCTTTAGCAGAGCTCCTAAGGAGTATTTTGATATAAATTTTGTGAATATAGACCTAACAGAACCCAAGTTTAAGCAGTTCAAAGTTTGGGAAGGGAGGAAACAATTTTTGCAGTGAGGAAATATACACTGAACAACAAATATAAGTCTAAACTATGAATATGATGATTTTCCCCATACTTTAAAATATAAGAACACTTATTTTTAATCACTAATAATCGAATATTCTGTGATTCTTGAACAGTTTGAAAACTGTTGTTGGACTCAATATCCTTGCCGTCCCGACCATTGGTGTCAGCATATTGTGGCAGGGAACATTAAAAAAAAATTGAAAATAAACTACAACTAATTAACAAAAATGCACTTACCTTATTAATTATGCCCTCCATCTGTGTCTGCACTCAGAAATCCAAAATCCACAATGATAAAGTACAGAAAATCCAAAGTTTGCAGCGATCATGATCCACTAGCCTCCGCCGTATACTAATCAAGCAGACACCTGCTCGTGCACATACACTCGCTACCACATCTACTCTCCCACCTCACTGGTCAATGGGATATTACAGATCATCATCTGTAATAACCCATCCATGACAAGGAATGATGATTTGTACATTTTGAAATGCCTCTTTAGTTACCAATGTTATGTGTGCAGTTATTTGACTGACTTACTGTTAGCCTCATTGACCTCTCATATGAAAAGGTAATCCTGTGGTCAGAAACAACAAGCTGCTTCCAACCACAGGATCACCTATGTGGATGTTATGTAGGTATTGGACTAATCTCAATACACTATATGAAAATCCCATCAGAGTTGCAGTTTTCTAGATACTCATACCGATATGTCTGACACCAATTACAATACCAAGTTCAGATTCACTGAAATTTTTCATCTTGCCCATTTTTGCACTGAGTTGCACACATTACACCATCCTTACTTATCTGCCAATCTGTTTTACATCTCATAGAACTAAAACATGATGCTGTTACTGAAGTAGAGCTCTATTTCATGGAAAAAGTAGGTGTACCTAATAAAGCAGCTATTCAGTGTATATACACAGCATTGCTACAGTATTACAAATAACACAGAAATATTACAAATTACAGAAAATCTTAAAAGAAAATTACCATGTACCAGTTGACATAGAAATATTAATATTTGCATAAAAGAACAAAATTATACACTATACACATTCACAGATGTACTAAATACCTTTTCAAGTACAAGTACTAAGTACAAGTACTAAATACCTTTTCACTAATGTCAAAGGTGACAGTAGTAGTGAACTTCAGTTTCACCTCATAAATTACTTTTCTTTCAGTGCATGCCACCTATAGGATACATCGGCAGAGAACATTTTATAGTCTGCATTGCCTGGACTCTTTGCAGCTGCTGATTTGGCAGAAATCCATCTACTCAGTGGAGCCTTGATTTCACTGCTGAAGAAAACATGGGGAATATGTCAATCACACACACGTGTTCCTATGGTGGTATTAGTCACATTCTGCATTTTTTTTGGGGGGGGGGGGCATCTTACTGTCTCGAGTGCAGTTAAAAGTCTGAAGTGCTATGGTGTAATATAATGAAGTGTAATCTTCTGTAAAACCTATATCATACCATACCTAGGAGACATGCAATTTGTGTCCTACATTAAATAAAAATCAATTTTAAGCTCCAGTTACAGTTCCAGGATCAAATTCAAGCTCCAGTTGAACTACAACATTTTGTAATACCTAGAAATCACAAATCTTACATGTGACTTTGAACTGAAGTTACAAGCTCAGTAAAAGCATCTATCTTCACTAGACCTCTCTAAATGTTGCCAGCAACAATCAAAGGTGAAACAAATGGTCGCTATGACCTACAATTATGAGAATATCATTACCACTGATCGTGTGCTATCTAGAAGATCAATAACTGGAGACTAGTGCAACATTTCTTTATCAGAAAATTACACCCAAAAATATATCAGAAGCAGCCACAGATATTGGTAGCTGGTGTGCTTGTACTACAGAACAATGAAAGGCTTCATATCACACACTTTTTCTCACCAAATACAAGTAGAAAAGCACTACCTGACGTCCCACTACCCCAATGGTTCTGATATGAGTCCTTGTAATTATAATCTATTCCCCAAGCTCAAGGAACCATTGTATGGACAAATATAGAAGTGCTGAGTGGCCAAACACATCAGACAGCTTAACTTCAGCAGGCGATTAAACAGCATTCAAAAATTACCAATGTGTTGAGAAGAATTTATATGGTGTGAAGGGGACTAGACTACATTGAAGGCTTTTAATGGAAATTATATCATAAAATAAATTCATTTAAATTAACCACTGATTACTTTTGGGATAATCCTCACATCATAGACAGGCCACCGCATGCCTTCCTAGCCAACTGTTTACACTGCACAGAAAATTTCACATCTGACTGACTTGTTACAAAAGTGATTCTTGGAACTTGACCTGCAGATAATGTCACCACTTGCAAGAAGAATGTTTATCCCATGATCTTTTTCTTTTGGCGGCACAGGGTAAACCTTTCTCTTACCACCAGTGAGGCAGGTCTAAAAATACAAAACAAACACAATACAACTAAATATAACCTAAAATAGGTACTGACCAAAACAAAACAAAAAAGAGGCAGATGGTAGTTTATAGAGATTACTCCAGTATTTTAATTGATAAACAAAAATTCCTATGTATTTCAAAACATATTTGGAATTTTTTTTGCGTTATTTCAAAATGTCTCCTACAGAAGTCAGTTGTTGATGACTCAATTATCAGTGAAACGAGAAGTATTTTGCGCAAAAAGGATAGGTGGAATAGGACTAGAATATGTCTGCCAGGGGCAAAAGTTGATGATGTTGTAGAGCAGATATCATCTTTATAGGGCATAAAGGAGATATTGTTGTGCACGTTTGCACCAATGATATTAAGAGTAGGAGACATGCAGACTTACTTAAGTACAGGGCAACATTGAAAATAAGTCGTGAATAAGTCTATATGAGAGTCTTGACATTCAATTCAGCCATGGAGAGATTGCGCAAGGCTCATGGGGTAGAATTTTTCACAGGAGACTGTTTCGAAAGGGATGGAATACACATAAATAGAAATGTTGTGAGAACATATGCTAATATTATCAAGAGAGTATCAGGTGGGGCAGAAAACTGCTAGCTTGGAGGGAAGGAAATACATAGACTAACAGATTAACAATAGCTGCAGGCAGGGGTGAAAGTGATTCTTGCACTGCTTCTATTAAAACAAGTTGAAGCCTTGAAAACAAAGAGCTGGGGATTTCAGGGACTGTGGGGAGTCAACATAAACCAAGAAAATACATCAGCTGTGTTAGGGTTACTAAGAGTAAGAAAAGGTGCATGTATACTTTCATGTACACCAATGCTAAGAGCATACAAAATTTGATTAATTTGAAGTGCTGGTCAAGGAATGAAATGCACAAAATGTTGGGATAACAGAGACAAAATGTCACTCAGATATAAGGGATGCAGAATATGAATATGGAAAGTACAATGTACACAGAAAGGACAGACAAGATAGGAGGGGAGGGGTCGTGCTCTTAGTTAAGAAGTACATAAAATCTAAGGCAGTGCATACAGCTGACATGCGTGAGGAGTGTAATTTGAGTCAGTTTGGTGTAACATAACTATGAGAACAGAAGTGTGTTGTGTAGGAAGCCTAATGACTCTGGTGAGCATAACAAACAACTGTACAGAAAAAGAGAGTGGACCAGTAAATCAGAATGTCTTATAATGGGGTATTTTAACTTTCCAGATATTGACTGGAACTTGTGGATGGTCACTCACAGACAAGCAAAAGTTTTGTGGATTTATTTTATGACTGCTTTTACAGAAGCACATTAGAGAGAGACAACAAGAGAGAATGATACTCTTGATCTCATTATCAGCAGTGATTATTCATGCATTAAGAACCACCAATCATATTCTGCATCCCTTATATGCGACAGTGATCAGGGTATTAATTTCGGATATAACTACTATCAAGGATAAAGGGAAGGGTTTTTGCTTTCATAAAAGTAACTATAGTGGTTTCAGGCAGTTTTTAAATTCTATACGGTGGGACGAACTGATGATGTTACCATCAGCAAATTTTAAATGGGAAGCATTCAAGGAATTAATCATAGAAACTACTAGGTTTTTCATACCAACTAATAAATACTCTTCAAGGTATAGACCTAAATGGATGCCAAATGAACTGATGAAATTTGTGGCATAGAAGAAAAATGCATAGGATGCATACAAATTATCAGGTGGCACAGAAGCCTATGGTAGATATAAACTAGTCTGTTATCAATCACAAAGGATGGCAAGTAAAAGCAGACTAGGAGAAATTTTTGGCATAGGATGCAAAGACTTCTTTACTTAAGTACACACGAGAAAGAAAGGAATGAATCAAATTGGTTCACTTTATATCTAAGAACGTTGAAAATCCTGCTCAGATTTCTGACAAACTGAATGAGTATTTTACATCCTACATTTGCACATGAGGAATTCTTTAGAAAAAGTATGCCAGAAGTTTATGAAACTCTAACAGCGAGCTAAATGATATTGTAATAACTGAGAGGAAAGTTAAATTTAAGGAAGGTACCTGGGTTGAATAGGATCACTCCAATTATATTAAGGAAAGCAGCAAAGGAAGTAAGCAAACCCTTAGCCATAATTATGAGAGCATCCTTGGATTCAAGTGAGGTCCCTGCAGACTGGATAGGCATGAATGTATCCCCAATTCACATAAGAGGATCAGAGGGTGAAACGAGTAATTACAGACCTGTTTTTAACTTCTGTTCCAGAAAAAATAATGGAGTCACTTATAAAAGAAGTAATACAAGATAATCTAGACAAGGCTGCAGTTATAGATCAGACACAGCATGGGTTTGTTATGGGGGAATCTTGCCTGACCAATTTGATTGGATACTACAATGTGGTCACAAAGGAACTGGATGCAAATAATAATTCTGATATCGTATACAGTAGACTCTCGATTTTTCGGGATAGATGGTAAAAAACAAATCCCGGATAATCCAAAAATACAGAGGTCCTCGACATACGTAATAGTAACATAAGACGCAACTTCTTACTTCGTCGAGTTTAAGTAACTCAGGAATGACTAATAACATATTGCTACTATATATTATTGACAAATCTGAATTCAGCACAATACTTGTTAATCTTTGACCATTTCCGTACAGTCCTATTAGTTTAATTTTCTGATCCAAATCAATCGCTTTCCTTTTCTTGGTAGATTTACTAGTACCGCTGTAATTATTCTCTTAGTCAGCACCATGATAACTGTCAAAATGAAATTTTCTGTAAAGAACTTCACAGGGTTAAGGCGAAAACTCACTACAGCATTACTGTATCACCCCGCACGAGCTCACATTTTACTAAAGCACATTTCTGGTGGTCACTACCATAAAACAATAAAAACAATTTGCACTTTCCGTGTTATTGGGCTTTTCTGTTTGTGCATCTAATTATAAATGGGTAGTAAGCTCGATCTAATTGCATTTGCGAAAATACCGATAGCTGGGATTCTGTGGGTGGTTTTTACGTTATTATGGTGAAGTGTGTGACCCCTTCACTGAAATCTTGTCCTATAAAAAAAAGACCATTAATAAATTGTAAGAATCTTCTCTTCTCTCCTTTTCAATTTTTTTGAATGTTACTCCATATCTCACTTGTGCAATTTGTGTGTGCCGTGATTGTCGTTATTGATTGCTTATTATTATTATTTTTTTCGTTTTAAATTTTACAATTCTAAAAAAAAAAAATCGAGTGAAAAAAAATTTACTTAAACCCATAGTTGCATAAGTCGGGGACTTACTGTATCGAAAAATGTTTGGCAACCTATGTAAAAAATATGGCGATAGAAAAAAATTCAAAAAACTTACAACGTACCACTCACGTGTCCAATACAATGCTTCCCTTTATTTTTTGCGATGTCGATTTTAAATCTAATAGCTTCCCTTTAATTTTTTAAGATGTTGCGTATGGTTTTGGACACCAACATTATAATGGCTCATTAAAGATTTAATGGATGCACCATTTTGAATGATTTCAAGTCTTTGTTTAACCATATTCCTGTTGCGCAAAAGAGCGCAACTCTTGCATTTACCCATCATTTTTGCAATTTCTAAACAAAAAAATATATATTTACAAAAAAAAAATTTACATCTCTGACATTAATAACGAAATAAAATTTGTCTTTTTACAGTGCAACGGAACACAACAATTGACACGACGCACTAAACAAACTAAACATTTGGTCTCTTTTTTTCTTTTCTTTTTTTTGAGCAGCAGGTGTAAAGACAGAGGGGTTGCAAGATAATAGGCACATTAATCTCCCAATGACGACTTCTAACGCTGCTTCTTTTCACTTATATTCGACTTGCAAAAAGTCTATTTATACCCATTCTAGTTATTACTTGAATTTTATGATTTTTGGTTGATTTTTTTTTTTTTTTTTTAATTTGGAGTCATGAAGTGTCCCAGTTAATCTGATTCTAGTAAATCAAGAGTCTGCTGTACTTGGATTTCAGGAAAACTTTGATACTGTTGCACATAAAAGGCTGCTGTACAAATTGCAGCAATATGGCATTAAGGGCAAGTTGCTGCTTTGGATAAAGGGCTGGTTGAGTGGGAGAAGGCAGAGAGTGGTAATCAATGAACACTCCTCTTCATGGACTAATATTATTAGTGGAGTCACCCAGGGTTCGGTGTTGGGACCATTATTTTGTGTTTATATTTATCAATGATATTGATGAAGATATATCAGTTTTAATGTCCTAGTTTGCAGATGATACAAAGGTTGTCAAGGGTTGGTAAAGACAGTAATTACAGTACACTACTGCAATAGGATCTATAAAAGTTAGGCAATGGGCTGAGAAATGGCATTTGAAGTTTTACATTGAGAAATGCAAAGTACGCATATGAATTCGTTCGTTATTTGGTTTTTAGGAGCATTAGCAACTAAGGCCATATTGCTCTGGGAATATGCGGTGGTCATTCCCTGACCTTTCCGCATCCTCCGTATTTGGTGGTGACGGGCTCGAACCCCGGTCTAATCAAGAAGCGTGTGCTATGCACTGCTGCTCCTTCCCACCTGGCTACGGAGACGCCACGCATATGAATAGCAGTAACCCGAGAGTAATGTAAGAACTGTGTGGTACTACACTTAGGGTAGTGGAAAATAAAGAAGACCTGGGAGTAATTGTACAGTCAGATATAAAGTTCTCCAGACAATGCAGACAGGCTGTCAGGGCAACTCAAAGGGTTTTGATAATGTTATATAGGAATTTTGCTAGTAGGAATAAGGATGTGATGATTCCATTGTTTAAGGCAATTGTTGGTCCCACAATTTGAGTACTGCAGAAAGGTGTGGCAGTCTCATTTAAGAAAGATGTAGAGCTGCTGGAACAAGTGCAGTCACTCACCAATCTCAGAGAATCTTGGACCAATCTCATTGCTCTTACCAAGAAAGGCTTCAGTTCTGCAAATTGCAGTGTCTGTTGACTGCACCAATGTTCTGATTGAGGTGTTTAAAGCTTTGAATGGATTGAGCAAGCTCAATGCTGATGGGATTCTTCCTCTTGCTCGGACTACACACATGAGGGGACACAAATTCAAATTGAGGATGGTTGCAGAATAGATGTGCGGAAGTTTGCCTTTAGCCAATGGGTGGCTGATTGCTGGAATAAACGTTCATCTGAGGAGTCTTCTTTTCTTTCTTTCTTTCTTTCTTTTTTTTTTTTTTTTTTTGGGCTGAGCTGTATAAGCTTGTTTTCTTGCATCATTTGCTGCTACAAACTAACGCCTGACAATGTTCCGCAGAACCCTGGTTAGGGAAAACACTATTAACTAATAAATATAAGTGAAACAAAAAATAGTTGTTCTTAAGAACTATATGCATTTATTTCCAGTTCTGCTAAATAAAAAATGCTGATGTACTAATAATTAAAAGTTTGAATACAATATACACAATATATAGAAAAAAAAATTCGATATAATTATATATACATACTGGTTTTTTTGAAGTTCGAATAAGGTTGGGTTCATTAATAAATATAGCTCTAAGTAAAGATGACTTTCCAACATTACTTCTTCCCATAAAAGCTACCTATTTTAATGAAAAATAAAAATGAATCAGTAGACTTTAATTAATAAATAAAGAAAAAATTAAGTGACAGAGTACAGAAAGTGCATCCACTCTAACATATCACAATATACCAATATTTATCATGTATTACTACAAGCATTAACCCTTGAACAGGCATGTCTCCCCACTCATCTGGTGAGGCACTATCCCCTAAAATTAAAATATTTATCAGAGTATCATGTCAATTTTATTATTCCTAAAGTTTTATTCCTCAAATATTTTTTTTATTATTACTTAAGTAATGTTTTTACTTTTGATATACATCACTAAGAAAGAAATGAAGAAAGTTAACCATAAAAAATTAAATAAAATATCTCACATTTTGGTATACTTTATGTAAGGGCTTGGCTGATTGTGTAACTATGATTAACTCATGTGCTGTGCTAAAAAATAACAGCATTTCTTTTTCATTCATTTATTGAATTGTACTTTTTCCATTAGTATTCTCACAGTGCAACAGTGTAATTATTACCAAGAACAGTTACAATAATTGATTTTTAAGGTGATCATTTATTAACTATATGTAAAAAAAAGTGTCATTCAGTAGTATCATAAGCAGGTGAAGGGTGATATAAGAAAACTTCCATGTGTGATTGCACTTAACTTATGTTACAAAATAATAAAAACTAATACTGTACCATTCTAGCTAACATTTTAATATTAATAATATTTAAAAAATTCAGTGAAAAATGAATTAGTATCAGATGGCAACACTGGAATCACAGAGGTGCATTAGAAAATAAGCTGAACAGGTGCCTTGCAACAATCTTTACAAATGACTGCACTTGAACTAGGAGGAAACAGTGAAGAGGAATCCACTTGCAAAATTGGTGGTATAACAGTCTCTAAGCATTTGAAGATATAAAAATTTCAGAGGGAAATCAATGCAGAAACAATCCTTGCTGTTAGTTTGCTTTCATTTATACTTGTATACAGCATTATATTCATTCTCCATGATATTAAAGAAATAATTCTTAACATTAGCATTAGTAGCAGAAAATCATGCAAGAAAATAAGCTTATACAGCATCAGCCAAAAAAAAAAACCAAAAAAAAACCTCCCATTTCATCTATTCCTTCGCTCCAATAGTTCGTATAGTTCTGCCTTGAATTTATTTAAGCCTCCACAACAGCAGATGGAAGCTCTTGTTCCAGCAATCACCCACCCACTGGCTAAGGGCAAACTTCTGGACATCTATTTTGCAACTGCCCTTACTTAATTTGAATTTGTGGCCCTTAATGTGTGGTCTGAGCAAGAGGAAGAATCCCATCAGCACTGAGCTTGCTCAATCCAATTCAAAGCCTTAAACACCGCAATCAGATCATCTCAAAAGTGCCTCATCTCCAGACACTACAATTTGCAGAACCGAAGCCTTTCTTGGTAAGTTGTTGTTGTTTGGTTTTTAGGAGCATTAGCAACTAAGACCATATTGCTCCGGGATATGCGGTGGTCATTCCCTGACCTTTCTGCATCCTCCGTATTTGGTGGTGACGGGCTCGAACCCCGGTCTAATCAAGAAGCGTGTGCTACGCACTGCTGCTCCTTCCCACCTGGCTACGGAGGCGCCCTCTTCTTGGTACGAGCATCCTTTGTTCCACTCACCAATCTAGCTGCTCAGAGAACTTCATATCTGACAGAAGAATTACCCTCGGGTCTTTTTTGTTTTCCACACCCTGAGTATAGTACCACACAGTTGGTACGTTAATCTGGGGTTACTACTAACAGTGGCATATCCAGGTATCATTTTAAGGGAGGCATGGCAACCAGGGTTTTTTTTTTTTTTTTTTCAGATAGATCTGAGGAACCCTTATATGCACATAAATGTTTGATTATATTTATGTGTATATAAGTGTTCCTCAGATCTATAATGACAGTATGCTGCTGCAACAGGATCTAGAAAAGTTGAGCAGATGGGCTAAGAGGTGGCAACTGAACTTTAACATTGACGAATGTAAAATACTGCATATGGGAAGCAGTAACCCCAGAGTAACATATCAGCTGTGTGGTACTACACTGACAGTGGTAGAGAGTGGAAAGGACCTGGGGGTAATTGTGCAGGCAGATATGAAGTTTTCTGAGCAGTGCAGATGGTCTGCAAGAGTAGCTCATGGTGTCTTGTCAATGACATACAGGATTTTTTCTAGCAGAGATAAGGAGGTGATTATCCCCTTGTATAAGGCAGTGGTCAGGCCACACCTTGAGTACTGTATACAGGTCTGGAGGCCTCATTTTAAGAAGAATGTAGAGCTGTTGCATAGTGATGATACTAAGAATTTTATGTATTAAGAAAGTGGTATTCTTGACCAGATTATTAGTGATGATACTAAGAATTTTAAAGTTAAGGAATCTCTGACAAGCAGCAGATATAAAATTTGGTTCCTACAAAATCATAGCATACTGATTTTTGATTTATATTATGAAGGTTAAAGGGAAAGAATTTTGTTTTTGCAAAGCATTATCACATTGAGGTAATATGCATCCTGGGGAAATTCTAATTTAAGTGCTTCTACCATTGCAGTTGGTATAGTAGTAGAAAAGTGGGTATAGGATAAATACCACTGTAAAAATATTTTTTTCTTGATTTTATATTGGCAAATTTCTTAACTGCACATGACATACCCATATTTTGTACTAATTCACTTTCTATTGACAAAATAGCCAATGAATTCCTTAAGACATAGGGGAAAAAAGGAAGGTCTGAATATCACTATTCCAGTTATGACTGAGTGTGTTTCAGTTGATTTATAAGAAAGATAAAAAAATAATAATAAATAGAAAATAAATAAGAGAAATGAGCAGTGCAGACAGGCTGCAAGAGTAGCTGATGGTATCTTGTCAATGATATACAGAAATTGCTAGCAGGGATAAGGAGGTGATGGTCCCTTTGTATAAGGCACGGGTCAGGCCACATCTTGAGTACTGAATACAGGTCTGGAAGTCTCATTTTAGGAAGGATGTAGAACTGCTGGAATGAGTACAGAGAAGGGCAACGAGATTGGTAATGAAAAAAGGGTTGCTCTTACTAAGTTCTGCAAATTGCAATGCCTGGAGACTAGGCACCTGCGAGGTGATCTGACTGAGGTGTATAAGGCTTTGAATGGTTTGAGCAGGTTCAATGCTGATGGAATACTTCACTTGCTCAGATTAAGAACCTGCGGGGACATAAATTCAAATTGAGGAAAGACAGTTGTAGAATAGATGTGTGGAAGTTTGCCTTTAGCCAGGGGGTAGTTAATTGGCGGAACAGACTTCAGTGTTGTTATTGAAGTTGACAGCTTAAATAAATTTACGGCTGAACTAAACAAACATTTGGAGTGACTGGATGGGTGAAATGGGAAGTGTTTTTTTTTTTTTTTTTTGGCTGATGCTATATAAGCTTGCTTTCTTGCACCATATGCCTCAACTAATGCTAATGGTTTGATCAAGTTTAATGCTGATGGGATTCTTCCTCTTGCTCAGATTATTCACCTGAGAGGACATAAATTCAAACTGAGGAAAGACAATTGTGGAATAGATGTGTGGAAATTTGTCTTTAGCCAGCGGGTAGTTAATTGCTGGAACAGACTTCCATGTGTTATAGTTCTGCTTTAAACTTATTTGAACTTAAATAAGTTCAAAGCAGAACTAGACAAGCATTTGGAGTGAATGGATGGGTGAAATGGGAAGGGTTTTTTTTTTTTTTTCCCCCTTTTTTTTTTTTTTTTTTTTTTGGCTGATGCTATATAAGCTTGCTTTCTTGCACCATATACCTCAACTAATGCTAATGGTTTGATCAAGCTTAATGCTGATGGGATTCTTCTTCTTCCCAGATTACTCACCTGAGAGGACATAAATTCAAACTGAGGAAAGACAATTGTGGAATATATGTGTGGAAATTTGTCTTTAGCTAGCGGGTAGTTAATCGCTGGAACAGACTTCCATCTGCTGTAGTGGAAGTCAAAAACTTAAGTTCAAAGCAGAACTAGACAAGCATTTGGAGTGAATGGATGGGTGAAATGGGAAGGTTTTTTATTTATTTATTTATTTTTTGGCTGATGCTATATAATCTTGCTTTCTTGCATCCTATGCCTCTACTAATGCTAAAACATCAATCTATTAGTTTTCTCCATTTTCCTAATTAAAAGACTGTTAAGTGTGCAAAATCTTAACGTACAGTTTCTTATTATGTATATAAATATTAAAACTTAATAAAAAACATATTACACATATTCAATATTATTACTTCCATTTTCAGATTTATTTCAAAATTTATTTCAAATTTGGCATGATTCACAGTGCACAAAATCTGAAACTATGTACAGATAACCGTCATATAACAAGGTAGTTTGGTTCCTACAAAATCTCGTGCAATGCGAAACCGTGTTAAACAGGACTAAGAACCAGTATAAAAAGGGGAATTAAGTTCAAAAAGCTAACAAAAATACACCATTTTTGTTTTTATAACTATGGGAAACTTAATTTAGCAATAACTTAATATTTTAACTTTATTTTTAGAATAGTAGTAACTTAAATAGTAATAACTGAACAAACGTCTTACCTTACAAACTGTGATACTTATATGTAAGATAATGTACATTCGTTTAATTTTATTCCTCTTCGTCACTGCTAAGCTGTTTGTTTGTTTGTTATTTGGTGTTTAGGAACATTAGCAACTAAGACCATATTGCTCTGGGGATATGCGGTGGTCATTCCCTGACCTTTCCGCATCCTCCGCACTGCTAAGCACAATCTCTTCTGCAGCATCTAGATTTCGTGCTTTCTGCTCTCTTTAAGTCATGAACTGCCCTCTTCGAAGTCACAATTTTTTATCGTCTCAAACAAGCACAAGTTCAATAGCACAGAACCTAACCCAGGAATCTTCCAATAACAAAATATGGTGGACCCAGACTTTAAATGATACGTGAAAATCAGAAGAATATTTTCCAGTTATCAAAATAAATTTACACTTACATACATAGCTTAATTAATACATACTGCAATATGTATGTACTAATTGATATTTCTGTTCACTGACTTTTTTTGTTGTTGTGAAATTTAAAACATTAAAAATAATAAGCAATTAAAACAAAGAACAGCACGCATAAGTAGCAACAAACACGATATGCACGAGTGAGATACGGAGTAACGAGTTTCTGAAAATTTATTTATGTTTTTTATATGATCGAATATTTCATGGAAGGGGAAACACATTTCACACTAATAACATGAAACCCACAGAATTCCAGCTATCGTTACTATCACAAATGCAAGAAAATAGAGTTTCTTACCTGTTTATAATTGATTACACTAACAGAAAAGCCCAATAAACCGGAAATTGAATTGTTTCTATTATCTTATGGTAGTGACCACCAGAAATGTGCTATAGAAAATACCACGAGTGCAATAACAACTAGCGAGTCAACAGCAGAGATTCACAAAAAGGAATGCAAATGTTTCAAATTACATCTAACATGATAGCTGGGTTTTCCCAGCACAAAAGCTCAAAAATACCATGTTATGCGAGATTTCCCAAAATTCTTGAACCATGTTAGAGAGAAACCTTGTTATACAAGTACCATGTTGTGCGAGGATTGCCACAATTTATCAATCGTGTTAGAGCAAAACCGTGTTGCGTGTTATACGGGTGTTGCCTGTATCTTTCTTCCACAGCACAGTAGACAGGAGAGTACATCAGATTTCATGTTACTGTCTTTACTCTGTGAAAACACTAATAAATCTTTCAAAAACAACTAGAGTAAGATGGTGGATATTTAATGAACAAGTGGAAGATGGAAACAGGTAACCTGAAACTTTAAACAAACACAGTTTATTTTTGTTGACACTTGTTTGGTACCAACACTACAAGCAAAAGCAAAATACAGTCAGTCCTCATAAAACACGTGTTTACACTACACGAATTCGAGCATACATGATTTATAAATATGGGAACGATATCGTGTATAACACGAACCGAATTCGCTTATGCACGATTCGCCTGAACACTACATGAATTCAATCATACACTATTTATAAATAGGGGAACGATATCGTGTATAACAAGAACCGAATTCGCTTACGCACAATTTGCCTGTGTTTACAAGAAATGGCAGTTGAATGCAGAATCACCCCAACTGAATGTAACTGAATGTAAGGAATGAAGAGAAGATTCTGAAATTGTATTTGTTTTTTATATGAGTGAAGGGGAAACACATTTCGACATAATGTAAAAACCCACACAATTCCAGCTATCGGTATTATCGCAAATGCAATTAGATCGAGTTTACTACCGTTTATAACAGATTCCACTAGCAGGAATGCAACTAGAAATTGTTTTTATTGTTTTATGGTAGTAACCCCCAGAAATGTGTTTTAGTAAAATGTGAGCTAGTAAGATGTCAATAGTGTGTCTCTGACTTTACTGTTTATTCAGTTGCTACACATGCGCAACTTTGTTTATGTGTATCAAGCGTGCCTCCTCATTTTGTAACTGTGCTTTATTCCCTAAAAATAAATAAAATACTTAAAAGTTGTGAAAAATAAGCATCCTGGTGAAGACACTACAGATTCAGAGAGAAAAAAAAAAAGCAATATCGATAGACAGAGGCAGACTGGGTCAAAAATTCTTACCAAGGAAAATTTGTAGTGGCCTCATACTAGCATTTATGGCCAAAATCACACTGGCCTCCGGCCCACCGGGATTTCCCCAGTAAGGCTTATGGCCAGTCCGCCTCTGTCGATAGAGAAAAAATATGAAATTGTGAAACACTCTGAGCGAAATGAAAGACCATGTGATATTGCACGTACTACAGGCCTAAATGAGGCAACACTGAGAATTAGAAAGTATGCAGAGAAAATAAAAACAACTTTCATGGCAGGAACAACTCAAAGTGTAATAAAATCCGTTAGATCAAAACACAAAGAATTGGAAGAGATGGAACCACTGTCATCTGTTTGGATAGAAAATCAAACAAAGAACAAGTCTGCTTACAATAGAAGCAAAAGCATTAGCAATATTTTATTACGTATTTTATTATGATTATTTATTGTTTTTGGTAATGTTTTGGTTACAAATGTGTGTTCAATCTTGGGTGGTTGGCACCTAACCCTATTTTTTCCCATAGGGCCTATAATTTGTATTGCACGATTTTGCATTGCACAAGGGTTTCTAGGAACACAGCTATCGTGCTATACGAGGACTGACTGTAATTGCAAAGATGTTGCCACATCACCTGAGAGATTCTCAGGCAATTTCTGTACAAACTGTAAAAAAATTACTTCAGAAACTATTGCAGTAAAAGTTTGACTATATTTAGGAATGAAGGAAGGAAGCAAGAAAAGATTTCAGATTTTTAATCATCAATTAACAATTAATGCGAGAAAATTATTCTTTATTTACAAGGATCACCTGTCAGGTCACCCGATTAATTATATTGTTTTATATTAGCTTATTAAATTTTATAGGGAGAACACACTTTCTGCATTCCTCTAACTAAACTCTATCAGCACCACACACACACACCTCTTTTTTGTTCTTATCGGATCTCTCCTTAAATGGCTAGCTGTTGAGCTTTCAGTCCACACCTTTTAGGCCATTTTTTTTTTTTTTTTTATATGTGCATCAATTTTCACTCATCACTAACTAATCTGGGTACCCTCCTTTTAACCCCTCTCTAGAAGCACTCTTTCTCTACAATGCTTGTCATTTTTTTTTTTTTTTTTTTATGAATACAGTCTGTACATCTGATTATGTTTCAAAAGTGGTCTAACCAGTCTTGTACAGAAGTATAATAATGTCTTTCTTCCTAATAGCAAAGGTCCAATAAATCATGAACAAGACAAGCATCTTCCTAACCACCTGTTTATATTGCATGGAAAATTTCATCTCTGACTAAATCATAATCTATTTTGTTTTCAATCTGAACTACCTTCAGTTTTGCCCTCAATTCCTCCCTAGCTTATAAGGAACTCCAGGATTTCTGTTTCCCAAATGCAAAGAACTTTGGTTGGCATTTTTCAGACCATACATGCAACTGACTTGAATCTTTTTGAAACAAGATCACCTGGCTTGAATTAAGCACTCTTTTCACCTTTAACACATTTGCTGCAGGAACACAAACTTGCATCAAAATGAACTGCAATTTTCATGTAATGCAAATAAACATCCGTGTTCAATTGCGGTCATGAGTGCTGTAGTAGTAGCGGCATGAGATGCAAGAAAGCAAGCGTATGAGCTTATGCAGCATCAGCCAAAAAATAAAAAAATAAAAATAAATTACAAAACAATCCCCTCTAAATATTTGTCCAGTTCCTCCTTAAATTTATTTAACCTATCAACTTCCACAACGACAGATGGAAGTTTGTTCCAGCAATTAACCACCCGCTGGCTAAAGGCAAATTTCTGCACATCTATTCTACATCTATCGTTCCTCAATTTCAATTTATGCCCCCTTAGGTTCGTAATCTGAACAAATGGAAGAATCCCATCAGAATTCAGCATGCTCAACCCATTCAACCCTGTAAAAGAAAAAGCAGGTGAAATGAACAACTGAGCGATATTGGCACACTGAATAACCCATGGGCTATTGCATTACAGCTGGATTTTGCTTAGCATAAATTTCACTGTCTAGAGAGTGCTGTAAGAGCTATATACTTGGTTCACAGTTTAATATATTCTTTGCTTGTGTTGAAATTATTTTATCTAGTTCAGCATTTTCCACAAGAAGAAAAAGTAAACTTTTTTTGAAGATTATGCTTGTTGAATTTTAATTCTTTATTTTGTGAAAAACAAAACATCATCCTTAGTGCATGTCTACTGATAAAATTTGTGTAAAAAGTGCTTTACAATAATCTTGTTCAAATGCACCTGTTAATGTTAGAACACTACAAACAGCAGATGCCAGCATCACTCCATGTATTGAGTCTTCACAGATGAAATCCATTTACTAAAAAAACTGCCTACTTGTTCAGTGTCCCAAGGCACACATTGAGAACCCTCACAAATAGAAGCAGGTAGCAAACGTTTAAATCATCAGCAAACTTGAGCAGCTGTTCTTGGATATCCACATCAATATCAGTTATAATGATTAGAAAGAGAAGGGGACACAACACAATCCCTGAAGGACCCAATCTGTTACATTGGTCCACCCAGAAGACTGACCATTTATATCCCCTATCTTCTAGCCAACCCACAGTACTTCTTCATAGGATCCTACCAATAATTTCAATTTGTCCTGTTTATATAGCAGCCTTTCATATGGGAAAAATATCAAAAACTTAACTAAAGTCAAAATATATAATTCAGAATTGTTTCTTATATACAACTGTTCTCACAATAATTTACTTCCTCGTAGTAATTAACTAGATTGGTCAGGCATGACTGCTTCTTCATAAACCCAAACTGGGATCTAATGAGGATACCATTCTTCTTGAGATGGGGTTCTTCTTTCCCACCTCAAAAGTCAAAACTTATTACCTCATAGTTATCCAACTTCTCTTCAGCATCTCCTTTGTGCATTGAGGAAATACGAGTGCTTCTCCAGTTCCAGGAGAGCTTCAAAATATACACTCACTCATTCTTGGCTGAAGACTTGCTCTTCTTTAACCTTTCTTTAAGTGACTTTTCTAACAAACGCTTCTCTGAGATTATTACACCACTTCTTTTTCAGCAATCTGACTCCTTGAAATTCTCCAGAGATTCAAGCTGGGTTCTGATGAAATATCACTGAGAGGTATCTGTTAAACTCATATGCCAATTTCTGCCTAGCTTTCAATTATCCTACCTCTGCAACCATTTAAGGGCCCTATTTAATTTATTCTCTTTTTTTTTTATTCACAACTCCCTATTCTCCTTCTTAGCTCTCTTTGCTTACTGCTGTCTCATGATGCTTTCCACCATCTTACCTGAAGCATAAGCCAATCCTTCAAGTACAGGAACTCTGACCTACGTAATACTCAACTTACGGAAATTTGACTTTACTTAAGCTTTTGCCAGCCGGTGCAAACTTAAAAAATTTGTGGAAACGTATTCTGCATTCCGTAGGAATAAATGGAGGTATCACGAAAATATTGTAATGCAAACCCAATAACTCTGTTTTTTTTTCATATCTCTCTAAAAGGCCATATTTATAATGGAAATTGCCCTACCCTTTCATCGGTATCATATGTTCCCGTTATAAGAACAAATTTTGAAAGCCTTTGTGATATTTTTCAAAAGCATGTTTCTGGCGGTCATGACCAAAAAAAATTTGCACTTTCCAATTTATTGGGCTTTTCTGTTAGTGCATCTAATTATAAATGGGTTGTAAACTCAATCTTATTGCTGTTGTTGTTGTTTTGGTTTTTAGGAGCATTAGCAACTTAGGCCATACTGCTCCGGGAATATGCAGTGGTCATTCCCTGACCTTTCCGCATCCTCCGTATTTGGTGGTGATGGGCTCAAATCCCGGTCTAATCAAGAAGCATGTGCTACGCACTGCTGCTCCTTCCCACCTGGCTACGAAGGCGCCAACAATCTTATTGCATTTGCGATAATAGCGATAACTGCAATTGTGTGGGTTTTTACACTATTATGGTGAAATGTGTTCCCTTTCACTGAAATCTTCAATCATATAAAAAACAAATTTTCAGAAACTTCTCTTCATTCCTATTTACGTATTACAGTGATGAAGAGAAAGCGACCAACGAAAAGAACAAGTGGTGGTAGCACCAGGAAATGAAACAAAATTGATTTAGAAATGAAGACGAAAATGATTAAGAACAAAGCAGGGCAAAGTTTGTCATCTAATTGCAAGGGAATTAGGTCTCGCTGCTTCAACAGTGAATACTATTATATAGGACAGTGCACGTATAAAAGAACATGCCAAAGGATCAACGCACTTAAGATCAACAGTGATCACAAAACAGCATTCAGGTGCTATATCAAAGATGGAACAGCTGTTAATAATATGGATGGAAAATCAGATTCAGAAGTGAATGCCCTGAGTCTAATGACCATTCAAGCAAAAGCAATTTATTGTAATAGCAAGAGTATTTATAAAGATATTAAGGATATGTACGGCAACCAGTCATCCATTAATATGTTCTTTCGTGAGGTTGAGTGGCCGACCCCTTCTAAATCTCCACAGCCCTCAACCTCCAGTGGCGTACTTATCAGCTGAAGATGTCAATTCTGGCAATGATGCTCGAGAGGTAAAACTTAATGACATTATGCCTGTCTCCTCTCTTTTTTTTTGTAATTTTATAATTTTGAAATTTTTTTTAAATTGCATGCTTTTGTAATTTTTCCTGCACATGAGATAAAAAATTGAATAAATACAATAAATAATTCTATTTACATGTTCGTTGAACATTTCTTTTTTGATTCAATCAATTCAGTGAGTGCAGTTTCAAGTGCTGCAAAAGCATGGAGGAAATTCCCCGACTTACGTAGTGTCCCGTGGAACGCAACCCTTACATAAGTCGAGGAGTTCCTGTATAACTAAATAAGAAGTTTCCACAAGATTTCATGGTCCTTCCTTTGAAAAAAAAATATGGACCAAACAAATTATAGATTATAGCTGCCCACAGCATATGATTGTACATCATAATGAAGCCTTATTTTGCATAACAGCAGTAATATTACTACACCTGAGGCAACTATTCAGAAAATGAAGCAGAAGTTGAAAATTATGTACATCTCTGGTAACAACAATAGCCAACATTCTTTCACAATGGTTTCCAAAATTTGATGTGATAGGAAACATATTAATGATGTTGGTGATTATTTTAAAAATAAATGCTATGTTCAGGTCAGTTTCCTGTGTACTTCTTATTTCTCCTCACTTTGTGACTTACTAATTCACTCCTGCATAATTCAGAATCTCATTACACCAGGTTGTCATAAAGTAACTAAGCATAAAAATAAATAAAACTGAAATTACAGTAAAAGTCCAGCCATTCAGCACCCATCCATTCAGAAAGCTTATGTAACTAGATCATTTTAAAAAATAACAATCAGCACCTAAATAAAGTAATTAAACATCATAAATAGAAGACTAGAAATTGGTAAAAATCATAATTTATCTATAATGTGCTTTACTCTTCAAGAATTTATGATATATAACAACTGATGATATATAAGAACAGCTCATTAAGAAAAATTTTTTTTTAATTTTCCTGTTTTTTTTTTTTTTTGCTCAGTGGGAAAACTGTTCTTGCCTAGACTAAAAATATTATAGGCATACTTCTGAAATGAACATAAACTGACTTTATCTGAAGAAAATACTAACAAGCAGAATGAGAGTAAATGGGCCTGTTGTACTGGAATCCATTGTACATAAGAAATAATAATAACATATATATCCAGTAAAATATAACTTCAATTAAATAGTTTGGAGCTTTTGAGGCTGATGATCGTGTATCCAGATGGCATTGGACTCTCAATAAGACAAATGCCCTATGTCACAAGGCCAGCATTGTGCAGGAATAATTCAAGGATCATGTCTAAGCATTTTGTGTGCTCTCCTGTCCGCCAAATTTTTTCAGCATCAATCCCATCAAACATTTGTGGGATGCAGTATTTGCCAGTCCACACCAGTGCCTCACTCCACTGCTGAACTCTGGGATGCCCTTCTGTCCAGCTGGTCCAAGAAAAATGAGGACACCTGTAGTTTCATGTAGTCAATGTCACACCAGGTGCAAGTGGTTATCACAGTGAAAGGCAGTCCAACATGCTATTAGGTAGGTAGTCATAATGTTTCAGCTCATGGGTGTATATCATCTTTCTTCATTTCTACTTATATCGCACAACATGTGCTACTCCAGGAAGAAAAAGATTTTTGCAGACTCATAAGATGTGCTGCTGTAAGTCCATGGTTTCATCTCCATTCAAACAGAGAAA
This sequence comes from Mastigoproctus giganteus, assembly GCF_048544385.1. Lineage (NCBI taxonomy): Eukaryota > Metazoa > Arthropoda > Arachnida > Uropygi > Thelyphonidae > Mastigoproctus > Mastigoproctus giganteus. The sequence continues at coordinate 165,459,036 of NC_143582.1, read as the reverse complement.
TCTCCATTCAAACTGTTTGAATGGAGACATCTCCATTCAAACAGTTTTCCATACCAATTTTTTAAAACTTTCATGTTACTAGGCTTTTCATACCAACAAAGAAATACTGTTCAAGACTTAGACCTAAATGGATATCAAATGAACTACTGAGACATGAGGCAGAGAATAAAATTGCATGGAATGCATATAAATCATCAGGTGATACGGAAGTCTCTGGTAGATATAAATTAGTCTGTAATCAAGTCACAAAGGAGTTTATGCAAGTTAAAGCAGATTATGAGAAGTCTCTGGCAAAGAATGCAAATAAGAACAGCTAAGACTTCAATGCTTATATAACAGTAGAAGGAAGGGTTTGAATCACATTGGGCCACTTGATGTTCATGAGTTAACTGTTGACACCCTGCTCAGGTTGCAGACAAACTGAATAGGTATTTTTGCATTTACGTTCATGCATGAGGAATTCTTTAGGATAGTGGATGCCAAAAGTTTATAAAACTCTAACAAGAAGCTAAATAACCGTGTGATAACTGAAAGGAAAGAGGAGGAGAATTTATTGAGGATGTACATAAAAAAGACACCTGGGGCAGATGGAATCTATCCAATTATATTAAGGGAAACAGCAAAGGAGGTAAGCAAACCCTTAGCCATAATGGTGAGAGCATCCTTGGATTCAGGGGAGGTCTCGATGGACTGAAGAAGTGCAAATATATCCCAAATTCATAAAGGGGGATCAAAAGGCAACATGAGTAATTACAGATGGGTTAACTTAACATCTAGTCTAAAGAAAATAATGGCATCACTGGTTAAAAGAAGTAATGCAAGTCCATTTGGCAGGCATGCAATTATACTGCAATCACGGCATGGATTTTTCAAAGGACTGTCTTTTCTAACCAAGGTTACTATGATGCAGTGACCAAGGAACTGGATGCAAAAAATAATTTTAACATCATATGCTTAGATCTCAGGAAGGCTTTTCATACTGTTGTACATAAAATTCTGTTATACAAACTGGAGAAATGTGGGCACGTTACTGTTTATGGATAAAAGGATGGTTAAGTGGAAGAAGACGGAGAGTGGTTATCAATGGGCACTGCTCTTTGTGAACTAATGTTATAAGTGGAGTTCCGCAAGGTTCAGTGCTGGGTCCATCAATTCCATTGATAAATGTTTTCAATATTTATCAATGGTATTGAATGAAGGTATATCACAGACTTAACGTCTAGGTTTGCAGATGATACAAAGGTTGGCAGGATGGTTAATCACAGTCATCAGGACGAGCTACTACAAGGTCTAGGAAAACTGGGTCAATGGGCTGAGAAATGGCAGTTGAAGTTTAACACTGACAAATGCATGGTACTACACATGGGTAGCAGTAACCAGAGTAACTTTTCAACTGTGTGATACTATACTCAGAGTAGAGGAGAATGAAAAAGACCTGGGGTAATTATTCAATTAGACATGAAGTTCTCTGAGCAGGGAAAACATGCTGCCAGGACAGCTCATGAGATTTTGTCAATGATATACAGAAACTTTCCTAGCAGGAATAAGGAGAGAATTATCCCTTTTATAAGGCCATGGTTAGGCTACATCTTGAGTACTATATACATGTCTGGAGGCGTCACTTTAAGGATGTAGATCTGCTGGAACTGGGTGCAGAGAAGGGTAACCAGATTGGATAAAAGGATGGTTAAACTGAAGGGAACTCTTACCTAAAAAGAGTTTCAGTTCTGCAAATTCCAGTGTCTTCAGATCAGGCACCTGTGAGAAGATCTGATTGAGGTGTTTAAAGCCTTGACTGGATTGATTAAGTTGATTGTTAATGGTATTCTTCCACTTGCTGAGACTACACACCAGGGGGCATAAATTCAAGTTGAGGAAGGATGTGCAAGAATTTGTTTAGTTTGAATTTATTCAACCCATTCACTTCCACAACAGATAGTAACCTGTTCCATCAATTTCTTGGAGGGGTACAGAGGTGAAGTGTCTTTTTTTTTTTTTTTTTTTTTGGCTGATACTATATAAGCTTGCTTACTTGCATCATTTGCCATTACTACTATATAAGCAAAATCTAGCTTCAAAAGTTAATATTCTGACAGAGTTTTATTTATTAATTTAAAATTTTCTTTGAAAATAATTTTATTCTTCTATCTAAAAATAAGCAGCATGCAGTTTTGTTTTTAAAATCAATATCTGTAAGATTTCTATTTTAATCTGTATTAATAACAGCTTTTTAACAATGCAATAATGAGTTTATTTAATTAACACCAAGATTTCAATTTGCAACTAAGATACAGGGACATTAGTATATTGTATGTGTAAACTGTATCTATAGCGCCTCTGTAGCCAGGTGGGCAGGGGCAGCAGTGCGTAGCACATGCTTCCAGATTAGACCGGGGTTCGAGCCCGTGACCACCAAATACAGAGGATGCGGAAAGGTCAGGGAATGACCACCGCATATCCCTGGAGCAATATGGCCTTAGTTGCTAATGCTCCTAAAAACCAAATAATAACAACAACAACAACTGTATATATATCCTATAGTTGGTTAAAAGATTTAAAAAAAAATAAATTCTGGGTGGAGGGAGCATTAAATCTTTATACCTGGCTGTGGTATGAAACGAGCATGCATCAAAGTTGAAAATTTTACAAAATGGAATATGATTAATAAAATATTTTATCAATGATATTCTGTTAGGTATGCACAAGAAGTATTTTAAATATGAGAAGGAACTTACGTTCGTTATTTTTTCAAAATACTGCTTATGTATTACAAATATTTCATTGTGTGTCATACATAAGCAGTACTGCTTATGTATGACACAAACAATGAAACTGTTTACAATCATGAATTTTAGCACTCAAAAACCGGTTAAGTCCCAAATTCACCAGTTTAAACAACAAATGGGCTGCGATTGCTGCCAATCCCAGAATAAAAAAATGCAAAGTCAATTTCAAATGTGATGTTAAAAGATCGTACTTATATTAAAATGGCTAAGCCCATAATCATACATAAGTTGTTGGTGACTCGATTGTCAGGGAAACGGGGAACAACATTATTTGTAAAAAGGATAGTTGGAATAGGACCAGGGTATGTCTGCCAGGGGCAAAGGTTGATGACGTTGTAGAGCGGATATCATCTTTTAAGGGCACAAAAGGTGATATAGTTGTACACGGTGGCACTAATGATATTAAGAGTAGGAGACCGGCGGAATTACTTAGCAAGTACAGGTCACTGTTGAAAAAAAGCCGTGAATTAGGGTTGAATTTGAAAGTGTCTGCAATACTGCCCAGACACGATAGGAGGGAGTATATGATGAGAGCCTTGTCGATCAATTTGGCCCTGGAGAGATTGTGCAAGGCTCAAGGGTTAGAATTTTTTTCAGGCTGGTCTGTACTTGTTAACAGGAGAGACTGCTTCTACAGGGATGGGATACACTTAAATAGAAATGGTTCAAGAATATTTGCTGATGCTGTCGAGGCAGTGTTAGGTGGGTCGGAAAACTGCTAGTTGGGGTGGATACAAGGACTAATAGATTAACAGTAGCCACTGGCAGAGGTGGAAGTGATTCTTGCACTGCTTCTATTGAAATGAGCAGAAGCCTGAAAAACAAGATGCAGGATATTTCAGAGACTGCTGGGAGTCATTGCAGTACAAGTAAACACATGGGTTGTGTTAGGGTAGCTAAGAATAGAAACAGGTGCATGCATACTTGCGAGTACACCAATGCTAGGAGTTTGGTAAATAAATTTGATGAATTTGAGGTTTTGCTCAAAACATCAAAGGCAGATATTGTTGGGATATCAGAGACGTGGTGTCACACAGATATAAGGAATGCGGAACTGGAATTTGGAGAATACAATGTGTATAGAAAGGATAGACAGGACAGGAGGGGAGGAGGGGTTATGCTATTAGTTAAGAAACACATAAAATCCAAGGAAGTGAAGCCAGTCGACATCGATGGACAGGGCAGTGTTGAGTCAGTTTGGTAAGACATAAGCATAGGGAAATCAAAATTGAGAGTAGAAGTGTGCTATAGGCCTAATGACTCTGATGAGTATAATAAGATATTGTACAGGGAAATGGAGTGGGCCAGTAAATCAGAGAATCTTATAATGGGGGATTTTAATTTCCCAGATATTGACTGGAATTTGTGGGTTGGTCACTCACACACTAGCCAAGCTTTTGTGGATTTATTGGATGATTGTTTTCTACATCAGCATGTTCGTGAGGCAACAAGAGGGAGCAATACTCTTGATCTGATTATCAGTAGTGATTCTTCATGCATTAAGAATCTGCAGATCAATGAACCACTAGGTGGCAGTGATCACAGTGTGTTGAAGTGGGATTTACTCAAGGAGGTAACTACCATCAGAGGTAAAGGGAAGGGTTTTTGTTTTTGTAAAGGCGACTATGATGGTCTGAGACAGTATTTAAATTCTATACAGTGGGACCAACTGATGTGTTACCAACAGCAAACTCAAAATGGGAAGCATTCAAGGAACTAATCCTGGAAGCTACCAGGCTTTACATACCAACTAAGAAATATTGTTCACGTTTAGGCCTAAATTGTCAGATGAACTAATGAGACATGTGGCACAGAAGAAAAATGCATGGAATACATACAAATTAATGGGCAACATGGAAGCCTATGATAGATATAAGTTGGTCTGTAACCAAGTCACAAAGGAGATTAGGCAGGCAAAGGCAGACTACGAAAAATCTTTGGCAAAGGATGCAAAGAAAAACAGAAAAGAGTTCTTTACCTATTTAAACTCAAGAAGGAAAGGGATGAATCAGATTGGTCCACTGGATATTGATGGTTCAACAGTTGAGGATCCTGCTCAGGTGGCTAACAATCTAAACGAGTATTTTGCATCTACATTCACGCATGAGGAGTTATTCAGGAAGGAGAATGACGTAGGTAAAGTAGACATTGGCAGTGAGCTAGATGATTTTGTAATAACTGAGAGGAAAGTGGAGGGATTGTTGAGGATAAACATAAAAAAGGCACCTGGGGTGGATGGGATCTATCCAGTTATATTAAAGGAGGCAGCAAAGGAAGTAAGCAAACCCCTAGCCATAATTATGAGCTTCTTTGGACTCAGGGGAGGTACCCATAGACTGGAGATGCGCAAATGTAACCCCAATTCACAAAGGAGGATCAAAGGCTGACACAAGTAATTATAGACCTGTTAGTTTAACTTCTGTTCCAGGAAAATTAATGGAGGCACTGGTTAAAGAAGCACTGCAGGATCATCTAGACAAGAATTCAGTTATAGCTCAGACGCAGCATGGTTTTGTTAAGGGCAGGTCTTGCCTGACCAATTTGATTGGATACTATGATGTAGTCACAAAAGAACTGGATGCAGGGAATAACTTTGATATTATATATTTGGATCTTAGAAAGGCTTTTGATACTGTTGCACATGGAAGACTGCTGCACAAATTGGAGCAGTGTGGCATTGGAGGCAAATTGCTGCTATGGATAAGGGGATGGTTGAGTGGCAGAAGACAGAGAGTGGTAATCAATGGACACTGCTCAACGTGGACTAATGTTATTAGTGGAGTTCCTCAGGGTTCAGTGTTGGGTCCGTTGTTGTTTTCGGTGTTTATGAATGATATTGATGATGGTATATCAAGTTTAATGTCCAAGTTTGCAGATGATACAAAGGTTGGCAGGGTTGTTAAGGACACTACTGATGCTATGCTGCTGCAACGGGATCTGGAAAGGTTGAACAGATGGGCTGAGAGGTGGCAAATGAAGTTTAACATTGACAAATGTAAAGTACTACATATGGGAAACAGTAACCCCAGAGCAACGTATCAACTCTGCGGTACTACACTGACAGTGGTGGAGAATGAAAAGGACCTGGGGGTAATTGTGCAGGCAGATATGAAGTTCTCTGAGCAGTGCAGACGAGCTGCAAGAGTAGCTCACGGTGTCTTGTCAATGATATACAGGAATTTTTCTAGCAGGGATAAAGAAGTGATTATTCCCTTGTATAAGGCAATGGTTAGGCCACATCTTGAGTACTGTATACAGGTCTGGAAGCCTCATTTCAAGAAGGATGTAGAGCTGCTGGAACGGGTACAGAGAAGGGCAACAAGATTAGTGAATGGAAAAAAGGGTTGCTCTTACGAAGAAAGGCTCAAGTTTTGCAAATTACAGTCTGGAGACTAGGCACCGGCAAGGTGATCTGATAAGAGGTGTATAAGGCTTTGAATGGTTTGAGCATGCTCAATGCCAACGGGATTCTTCCTCTTGCTCAGAATAATCACCTCAGAGGGCATAAATTCAAATTGAGGAAGGACGGATGTCGGATAGATGTGCGGAAATTTGCCTTTGGCCAGCGGGTGGTTGGTTGGTGGAACCGACTTCCATCATTTGTTGTTGAAGTTGATAGCCTAAACAAATTTAAGGCTCAACTGGACAGGTATTTCGAACGAACGGAGGGGTGAAATGGGAATGGTGTTTTTTTTTTTTTTTTTTTTTTTTTTGGCTGATGCTGAATAAGCTTGCTTTCTTGCATCATATGCCTCTACTAATGCTAATGCTAATAAGACTTGGAAAAAAATAAATAAATAACAAAGTAAGTTCCTTCTCATATTTAAATGAAAGTACACTCAACCTCACAGTCTCTTTATTAACATATGTATATGACATTACTGATGCATGTGATCAACTGGAGAAGTTGGTTTGAAGTAACAATCACCAAGGCTTGAAATGGACTACATTTCAATCCATTCCAAGTGCTGGAAAACTGCCCATAAAAGTTCCTCCCACTGACACAGGATACAAACCCAAGCCTAAATTCGGTTATAATTGTTGGGTTAGAGTTATAATCGACTTTAATAAAATGGCATTAATCAACCCAAGTTGTTTCTAATTTGATTCATAATATATAGGGACTTATATGAAAGTTACACAGACAGCATTATATTACACTGAGGTTTACAGTGAGTAACAGTTCTATTTGTCTAAACCAAGCTACAAAAAGAAGAGTCAGATATTGAGGGATGGCATGAATGTGCAATTCAGTGTGACCTTATGCATAGTACAAGCCTTATGCACAGTCAGACAGGCTTACAAAGGGCTCTGTTTTTTTTTATTATTATATTAGGTGTTCCTTGCAAAAAAACTGGCTTCCCCATCATATCATACAATAACATACATAGAGATATATACATGAATCTACTTATACAATATACATAAATACACATATTTAAAACACATATCCAGTTAGACCAGTAAAATACACCACAACCCCATTAGACAGGAAGCTCACTAAAATGCCATCAGTCCATCAATTATAAAATTTGCACACTGATGAAGTTCAGACTTAACAAAGATGTCACCAGGAATAAGAATCCACATTAGGTGACTTACATCAATGAAGTCCAAAAGAAGTAATGGGTTCATGAAAGACGTGCTCGCCACATGGTGTACATCTTAGCAGACTGTAAACACTGTTGGGAGCAAATCTAGATAAACCAAATTAAATCTACCCATCATCAGTTGTCCATCAAGTACATATGATCACTAAATCGGGATATAGTCCAAGTTTTTCTCTTGGCAGCACACAACTCAACACAGGAGATGCAACTAGGTGAACAGCAGACATTGGGAATTGAGTACGGTAGAGCAGACTCCTACTCACCAGTAATCAGAGCAGTACCCGCATCCTACATCTACTCTGCTAATAAATATCAATCTGTTCTGATGCACAGCCCCTGTGAGACCTGAACAGATTACAAGTCAATGTGCTGCTCCAATTGGAGTTTTTTTTTTTTTTTTTTTATCAGGCAGTCCCTGCCAAATTTGAGCAATCTCACGGTATACTTACAATACCACAGATATAATTCATAGTATTGTAGAGAGAATGAAGTCCATCCGCACAAGAACCCTACAAGATGTCTTTCTCAATGAAACGATTTGGGGGTTATTGCCCACACAGGAAAAGCTCCCATCTATAATTAGAATGGTATCACACATCCTGCACCCATCCTGTTGAAATAGTGAAATCCGTTCTAATGATCAGCCACAAGACCTCATTACATGATGCAACAATTAATTTTCTTGCTGCACTATTTATAATAAGATTAACCATCTGAAGTACGTGGACAGCAAACTCTTGGAAGGATTTGAATTCCACCTCCATTCCTACCAGAAGTTGTTCACATCCAGGATTCAACCCATGTAAATTTGGAACATCAGAACAAATATGTCCCCAAGTTTCATCTTTGCCAAAGATACAAGCAGAATGGTCCACAATAACTAACTCATGTAACTCTGAAAAAAATTATCCATATCCTGTCAAGAAGGTTGCGTGTAAATTTGGACTAAACCATCTGTACCAAGATTTAATATTAATATTTACACGTGGAAGGAATTTATTTGTAATGTGACCCTTAGTACTATCATTCCATCTCTCCTGCCATTGACCAACCAAGAGAGTCAAGATATGGCTCTTTCCTTCTTTGTACACACCAGTGCAATTAATTACAATCGATAAACGGCTGAATGGTACTCTATGCCTTAATTGAAAACACACTGACTTGAAAACCAAATGTAGTCTAGAGTCAGCAATCCAGTCACGACCTGCAATGGATCATTCAAAACAATTCTGCAGGCTGCACCTAGCTCCAATAACAATTCAGGATGTATTGCAAACAGCTTCCTGACATTTGCCTTTTGCAACCCACAGGTCTAACTGTATATGTACACTATAGCTGGCCCTTCTACTCTGCTGAGGTGTTCATGCTTAACAGTGTCTAGAGTAGCAAGAATTGTGCAACCAGAAAACATTCAGCCAACGACAGTTTGTTGGCCTGAGACAGTTCATGTGAGAGGTTTTGTATACTGTGTTATCTGTGCTGCATGACTGACCATTTAGCAAGAAAAAAGAGGCAACACAAAGAAGCCTTTTCCTGGTTCTCATCGCTATCCATAAGGAAAGAAGCCATTTCTAATATTTTGTTACAGAACTATCTTCAGCCATGACAAAATAACAATCCGTAGAATGGTCTTTTGATTCCCTTTAAACACAGGATATGGCATACATTGATGAAATCCACTTAAGCAGGCAGCAAATAATTTAACATAACTGATACAGAGAAATGAGGGGCCCAAGAATTACCTTGATCACACACTTTACATCTGAAATAAAGTTCATAAACTTTTTAGCTAGAGGAGTGAAGTTTCGGCTCTGATTTAAAAGTCAGCTCACCATGCACATAACAAACACTTTTAGGATGATTGATAGATTCCTGAGGCATCTTAGGTTGTAAATGCACAGAAACATTTAAAAAGTATAAGCAACATTTAAATTCACAAAAAATTGTGCAATAGAGAAATTCTGTTTGCATTTTTGAATTCAGCAAATTAGCAGAAATATTCATGTGACTGACAAAATGTGAGTTGACCAGTCATAAGCAGTGATTCTTCATGCATTAAGAATCTTCAGATAGGAACAGTTAAGAACAGAAAAGCATAGGGGAAGGGAGATAATCATAAAGGTCTACCAGAAGGTTAAGGACAGTTTCAAGACAGCTCTATAAAAAAAAAAACGTCATAGAATGCAGTTGCTGCCTCATTGCCAAACTGACAGGAAATCCATGAGGGCAGAAAACAAAGTAATCAAATTACAATTATCATATAGCACAGTGAATACTGGTCAAAACTGAGGTAATCAGTGTCCAAAAGTTCCTCACAAAACACCATCCCCTATATAATTTGGATCCCAGGATGGAAAGAGCAATGGGACAGCCACCATGCCAATGTTATGTCTACAGTGATAGTACTGAAGTATCCCACAGAACTCACAGATTTACTCTACATCATCTATATCAACTGGCATAAAATTTGAATCACAAACTCACTAATTTCTTCTATACAGTGGTATGCTTCCAGTCATTCAAAGTTCCAAAAATTCAAAGATATAAGCCATGCTAAAGTTATGCCTACAGTGATATACTGAAGTATCCCACAGAACAGCACAAACTTATACCTGCAGATTCCTTCAAGATATCTGTACTGACTGACATAAAATTTGACACACTCCCTCTCCAGTTTCTTTAGCATTAGTAGAGGCATTTGATGCAAGAAAGCAAGCTTATGCAGCATCAGCCAAAAAAAAAAAAAAACCCACTTCCACTTCACCCCTCTGTTCGTTCAAAATACATGTCCAGCTGAGCCTTAAACTTATTTAGGCTATCAACCTCCACCACAAGGGATGGAAGTCTGTTCCACCAACCAACCACCCGCTGGCTAAAGGCAAATTTCCGCACGTCTATCCTACATCTGTCTTTCCTCAATTTGAATTTATGCCCTCTCAGGTGATTTTTCTGAGCTAGAGGAAGAATCCCATCAGCATTGAGCATGCTTAAACCATTCAAGGCTTTATACACCTCTATCAGATCACCTCGCTGGTGCCTAGTCTCCAGACACTGTAATTTGCAAAACTTAAGCCTTTCTTCGTAAGAGCACCCCTTTGTTCCATTCACTAATCTTGTTGCCTTTCTCTGTACTCGTTCCAGCAGCTCTACATCCTTCTTGAAATGAGGCCTCCAGACCTGTATACAGTACTCTAGGTGTGGCCTGACCATTGCCTTATACAATGGAATAATCCTTCCAATGGCATGCTTCCAATCATCCAAGTTATAAAAATTCAGAGATATACACCAATTTTGCAGATCACAAAAATAAGCAGATGAATAAATTTACACTAACAAAATCCCCCACAGGTACATTTATGATAATTATTATTTTAATAGCAAAACTGAGCCTGATGTCCAATATCCATATGTATAGTTGTCTGTGGCAGTTTGTTTGTTTGTTATTTGGTTTTTAGGAGCATTAGCAACTAAGGCCATATTGCTCCGGGAATATGCGGTGGTCATTCCCTTGACCTTTCTGCATCCTCCGTATTTGGTGGTAACAGGCTCGAACCCCGGTCTAATCAAGAAGCGTGTGCTACGCACTGCTGCTCCTTCCCACATGGCTACGGAGGCGCCCTGGCAGTTTGTGTTCTTGAGCCAATTTGCATGACGTGTGTGTGTGGGGGGAAACCTGGAATATCTCATGTTGTGCCACCACCCTAACCACCTAAGATCAGCTAACTTGAAGAGGATTTGAGAAATTCCTCCAGTCATAAATGGGAATTTATGATTGAAACCCAGCCCTTACCAAACAATGGCACTAGGGCTTGCATAAAACCGAGAAATTTCAAAACCGAGTTTAACCGAAGTTCACTCTTAAAACCGTTTTTAAAACCGATTTTCTCAGACTTAGGGAAAATAATTAAAAGTTTATAACACAGGTATTTATTTTATCTTGGGTAGACTGTACAAATCGTAATCAAATCTTTTAAACAAAATCTATCACCTCTTATAGTAAAAAAAATAAAAAAATTAAAATGCTCCAAAAAAGTAACCAGCTTGAGATTATACAAAATTACAAATTGTATTCAAATCCTTTGAATAAAAACTATCTTCTCGTATAGTAAACAAAAAAAATAATAATAATAATGAGCCCTATAATAATAAATAAATAAAAATAATGTGAAAAAAAACAGCTTGGGGAAATTACTTTACTATTTATTGCTCAGCTTTTTTCTGAAAATGATCCCTTAAAAAATGCTGTATATTTAGCATTTTTCCTGATAGACTTGACCTTATTTTTGTGTTAAAGAGACCAGTGATCGAAAACAGTCTCTCAGATTGGACACTTGTTGGTTTAATGGTCAGCAGTGCTCTATAAATTTTCTCCAACTTTTCACTTCTACTGCTAGTTGCCTCCAAATTTTTAAATTCTTTGCTGATTTCCAATTCACTCGGATATTATTTTTTTATTTATTTTTTTTTTATGTGAACCCCAAACACGAGAGGTATTAGAACCTATAGTACTTAGTACCGTGCTTGGGTTGGAGGTTGAGAAGACGAAAGAAGATATTTGTTGACATTGGACTTGAACTTCTGTAGATTGTAATTTTCAGGAAATACGTATGAAGGATGATTGTTCCAGAAAACGGCAGTTGAATGAATAAATGAGGAAGATGAAAAGTTGGTTCTGTGGGTTTGAAGTTGGACAGTAAATGGATGTTGGCTGGTGGCGGCACGTGTTCAGACTGTTTTGAAAGAGAGAGCGGGAATTATAGAAGCCAATTCAGAAGAACAGTGCCCATGGAAGTATCTGTAGAAGAGGCATGCAGCAGAAACAGTACGTCTATGAGAAAGCGAGTGGAGAGACTCTGTTAGAGATGAATCATTAATTAACCTAACTGCCCTCTTCTGAATGGAATCAAGAAGCCTGAGAGAGGTTTTGGAGGCACCACCCCAAATGTGGGAACAATACTCCATGGCAGGGCGGATTTGCGATTTATACAGAGTGAGCAGCTGTTTGGAAGAAAAGTAACGCCGAGAGCGAAAGAGAAAACCAAGTTTTTTAGATGCAGAGGAAGCAATATTTGTAATGTGCTTGTGCCAAGAGAGATTAGAAGTCAGGGTAATCCCCAAAAGAGATATATCCTTTTGCCTGGAAATTGGAGTGTCACTAAAGATAAGCATAGGAGCAGAAGAATCCTTTTTGCGAGATATAAGACAAGACTGAGTTTTAGAAGGGGTGAAATCAACTAAGTTGTCTTTGCCTCACTTGAGAATTACCTGAAGATCGGCATTTAAGGAATTGGTAGCAGATTTTCGAGAAGTTGAAGCTGATTGAGCAGGACAAGATTTCTCAAAACGGAAAGTTGAATGCAATGTGCTATCATCGGCAAAACTATGGATAGGATTTCCAGTCAATGGAAGAAGGTCATTGATATACAAGAGGAAAAGAGTGGGGGAAAGAACTGAACCTTGGGGGACACCGGCATTAGTGGAGAAGTTAGAAGACAGAGAGCCATCTACCATCACCCTCAGTGAGCGATCAGAGAGAAAACAGGATAACCAATTACTAAAAACAGTTGGCAAACCATAAGATGGAAGCTTGTTTAGAAGACCTTTATGCCAAACACGATCGAAAGCCTTTGAGATGTCAAGAGCAACTACTTGTGTTTCGCCGAACCTTTCCATTGAAGTAGTCCATAAATGGGTAACATAAGCCAGGATATCACCAGTGGATCGACACTGACGGAATCCATACTGGTGATCGTTGATCAGACGGAAGGTTTCTAGGTAGTTTAAGAGTTGGCGGTTAATTGATTTCTCCATTACTTTAGAAAGAGTAGAAGTAATTGCAATGGGACGATAATTGGATGGGAGGGATTTGTCACCCTTTTTAGGAACTGGCTGGATATGAGCAAATTTCCAAGCAGAAGGAAAAACACCTTTGGAATAAGAAAGTGAAAAAAGGCGGCAAAGAATAGGAGTAAGTTCAGGAGCACGGATTTTGAGAACAAGTGGAGAAATACCATCAGGACCTGGAGCTTTCTTAGCATCAAGATTCATCAAAATCCTTCTGATATCCTTTTGACAGAAGATCACAGGAGGCATTGAATGGACCGTGTTGGGAATGGTGGAAGGTGTTTTACCAAGTTCATTAATACATGAGCTGGAAGAAAAATGGGATGCTAGCAGGTCAGCTTTATCCTTGGCTGAAGTGACAACAGAACCATCTGGTTTGGACAGAGGTGGAAGCAGAGATGGGCAAAAGTTGCGGCCAATAGCTTTGGCAAGAGACCAGAATGCTCGGCTACCATTAGGGCAAGAAGCAAGTTTTCTACTCTTAGCCTGTTCAAACTCTAGTTTGGACTGATTAATAACTGCTTTACAATTGTTGCGAGCTTTGGTGTAGGCAGAAAATGAAACTGAAGAATTAGAAACAAGCCAATTACGATATGCAACATTCTTCGCTTGAACAGCCTTAGCACATTTATTGGAAAACCAAGGTTTAGATAAAGGACGAGATTTTAAAGTGGAGTGTGGGATAAAGGATTCCATTCCTGCAAGAATAATTTCACTGACACGATCTGAGCAAACGTTGACATCAGGAGTTTTGAAACAGTAATCTGACCAAGGAAAAGAAGAAAAGAAGTCTCTCAGGTCATCCCATTTTGCATTCTTGTAATGCCAAACAACACGAGGTTGGGAATAGCCATGAGATAAAGGTTCCATTGGAGAAGAGACAATCACCAAGTTGTGATCTGAAGTGCCTAAAGGACCTCTCACTTCGACCGTGTACTTAGAAGGGTTGTTTGTGAGAAAAAGATCAAGCGTATTGGCTGTATGATTCGGATTGTCCGGTATTCTTGTAGGTAAATGAACAATCTGTGCTAGGTCATTAGTAATTGCAAAAACCTCAGCATCTCGACCTGCTGGGTCGGTGTGACTAGAAAACGGAAGCCAGCTGGAGTTGTGAACATTAAAATCACCAAGGAAAATTACCTCACTGTTAGGAAAGTTGCAAAGAGAAGGAAGTCAAAGTTGCAAAGAGAGGAAGTCAAAGAGCTCCAAGTGATTAGTGGAGTTGGGAGAACGGTAGAGACAACAGATGAATTTGATACAATGAGGTAGAGAGATTTTAAGCCAGAGAAGATCAAAGAGAGGAGATTCCAAATTGCCAAGTCTCTGACAGGGAATATCAGAACGGACATATGCACAAGTACCACCTTTGAGGCGAAAGGAATCATACAGCGAATAATTTGGGCATCTGAGATGAGCAGTAGTTGAATCAACCGATAACTGAGATTCTGTCAGAAAAAGTACATGTGGTTTGGCAGACTGCAAGTGGAAATGGGCATCGTTGAGATTAGAATTGAGACCACGTATATTTGTGAAATGAATTAGGAAGTCCTTGGGAGGTTTAGATCTTTTCGCAGATAAGCTTGTTCTATTAGTTTGACAATTCATGGTGTATTCAATAGTAAGAAAAAGTGGGTGGGACATGCTGTATGAAGTAATGAAATTTTTGGATATGGCGTACATGTGGTAAGAATATACCCAGATCCTTGACATAACGTGGCCTCGACAATGCTCCCCGCATACACACTACTCGGACTCCCTCCAGTCACTATCTGGCAGAGTAGAGGTAGCAAGATTATACACTAGCTGATCCGGAAGCCTCCTAGAGAGTTACCAATAGGTTCGGTCCGGTGTACTAACTAGCGGCCGGCCTGCAAAAACCGTTTTAGAGCTGTACCCTCGAAATGTAAGGAATATTGGATCTCGCCACGACGTTCATCATAACCTCAAAAGTCATCACTCATACTGCATGATGGAAGAGATAGGGAAGGGTTGACCGGAACTTAGCTCTAGAGACTAAACATGGGTTCCACCACTTCAAGCCTCCAATAAGCAAAGTGGTGGTATTTCACCGGTTGATGAGAGTCATCTACCACCTAGTACTGCCTGGTAACATAGAGGGGCGGCATTCCTCCATGTGGTGTGGGCGCCACACCTCGACCCCTGCTTACGTTGGTTCACACCTGGGTGGTCACCCACCATGTGCTTGTGCATGGAGGTTATACCCAGGATTACTAACAGTCCCACCATCGTGAAGGTGCAAGCAGAGGATTTGGCTGTCACAGACTGTCCGGACTTCGCCGAAATTGGGTCCACTTCACTTGAGTGTCACCCGAATATCAGTTCCATCAGCGTTTTAGACTCCCAGGTAGCAAGTACAGCTTGTCTGGCATATCTGAGAGAATGTCTGTGACAACCTCAAGGACCCTTATTTTGAAGAACCTTATTTTGAAGGCTCTTCAGTTAATCTCTTTATATTACATTATCATTGAGCTTGGAAAGTTATCTCCACAATAGGGCTGCATTTGAGCCCTTCCAAATCAGCACAACTGACGATAACCAATAAGAAAGTCAAAAATGATATCCAAATCTTTATTAGTGGGGAACCAGTGCAAAAGGTGACCTCTCATACCGATCTTGGCCTCACCTGGGACGTTGGGCTCACATTTCAGCCTCACTTTGCCAGGATGAGGCTGAAGACGTACGCTGCTCTTTGGGCAGAGCGTCAAGAGCTCGTTGGTGTGCATCAGCCAGCGCTGCTTGTTCAACACATCCTGGGGTGTTACACCGATTCCTCTCTATGTCTCAGAAATTTGGTCATCTGCCCCTGCCTCATACCTTCAGAAGTATCTCAGTTTAGAGTACTGGTTGCTTAGATGGATGAACAGGGTGGTAGGCCACCCCCTATCTCCAGATTTATCCTACAAGCAAATCTGGGCACCACTCCCTGGAGACATATCATCATAACAAAAAATGTCCTCACGCTTGCACGGCTTATAACGAGGCGAATTGATGCTTCATCGGTATCCACATTAATCTCTGGCCCTAGGAGGGCAAGAGGGAAGCATCCCGACTCCTGTCTCCCTCTACATCTTACGCTGTCAAGCATTGATTCCCTGAGGAACATGTTTCCAGGGCGCCTCTGTGGCCAGGTGGGAAAGAGCAGCAGTGCGTAGCACACGTTTCTTGATTAGACTGAGGTTCGAGCCCGTTACCACCAAATACGGAGGATGCGGAAATGTCAGCGAATGACCACCGCATATCCCGGAGCAATATGGCCTTAGTTGCTATTGCTCCTAAAAAAAAAAAAAAAACCAAATAACATGTTTCCAGCCAATTGTCTTCGGATCTTCAATAAATTTAGAATCCACCCTGATAGGGTTCTGTGAAGACAAGCTCTACAGCAAGGAAATCCTCAAGAACTGCTACCAGATTATGAACTTATAATACTCACCTGCTCCTGGACATGAGACTTTTTTTTTTTTTTTTAAACTTGCCTATTTGTATATGACAAAAACTTTTTGTCTTCATGCAATCATATATTTTGTATATTACTGTATATTTTGTACATTATTGTATATTTAATCCTGTAAAAGTCTCGGGTCGAGCATGCATGTACTCTTGTTTATTGTACATTGTGTTCCTCGCACCTCAGTCTGTAAATATTCACACCCTTCTGGCACAGAGCCGTCCCGGGGTGACCCAAGGTTTCTTGGGAAATAAACTGATTTTAATAATAATACTCTCCCATGAGTGTATCTCCAACCTCGGAACTAGATGAGTCTTTTTCTTCTAAAAGAACAGTTCGTTTATTTTCAGTTTCTTCATTCAAAGATAAGACTCCTTCGGAATGTTTTGCAAATAATCTCGGATAAATCTCTTCAGCATGCCCTTTCAAAACTTGCTTACTTGGAAAATCAAAAGTTATTGAACCTGAATCTTCTTTCCTAAACTTTTTGGGGTTGTGTAGATAGTTCAGCAAAGCTACAGTTTGGCAATTTTGTCTTGCATTGTAACGCTGCAAAAGGCTTTGTCGAAACTTTAAAGCAAATGGGTTTTCTGCTGTATCAAGCTTAGCAAGCAGAAATTCTATTAAAGACTCTGCTTTAAGTAAGTCTGTATCTTCTGAGGTTATAGCCTTCAAGAATCATTTCAACTGGTCGCAAAGTTTCACATAGCAATTCAAGTGTTTTCCAGTCATCGTCAGACACAGCTTCAGTTGACAGTACTGCACAGAGCATTCGGAATGCAATTTTTCAATTTCAAAAATCTCTCAATCATATAGAATGTGCTATCCCATCTAGTCTTGCAATCTAATATAAGTTTATATTCTTTCCCATTAAATTTTGCTTTAACAAAATTTTGTAATATGTCATTTTTGGTAGGTGATTTTCGAAAAAGCTTGCAAATTTTTCTGACTTTCTGATTGGCCATTGGATTGAAGAAATAAATGAGCTCATCGGTAAAGTCGGTTTGATAAAGCATGCCTTGCTGTCTTTCTTCAACTTCTTTATCGTCACTACTTTCTTCATTATTTTCATTTTCATCATTATCTTTGGGAGACTCAGAGACTGTGGCACCATAATTGATTGCTTTTTCATAAAGTACATCTATAACTGACAGATGTATACAATGGGCTATACATCGTTGATTATTAGGCATAATTTGCTTACCAAACTTAATCATCATTGCTGCTCCATCAGTGGTGCAAGCAACAACATCCTCATCCAAGTTCAAACCAAATTCCTTCAAGTGTCCATTCACAATTTGCTCAGTTCTTCTGCTATCGAGTGAACCATTAATCTCAATAAGACTTAACGACCAACGATTGCCTTTTGAAAGCACATTTATATTCATATACCTTTTATTTTGTATATGCCGTATATTCATCTAGAGTCAATGTATATCGTGCACCCAAAACCAATGAATTTTTGAAATGCTGAATGAGTTCTTCTTTCTTAGTTTTATAATAATTCAGAACCATATTTTTAATTCCATTCACTGAGGCTGGTGGTAATTTATCGTATTTATTTCTCTGAAGGTGAAGGCTTGATTGTATAAACTCACTCTTGGCAATTGAATTAAAAGAAAATCCATCTAAAGCAGCTAATTTTGAAATCTCATCTTCCCTAGATTTTTTAACGATAAAGTTTTCTAATGTTCTTACTATTTTTATGGGAGGTTCACTGTTATCTTGTTTAATGTCAATCTGATGCATTTTCTTTAAATGCAACATAAAAGATGATGTAGATCCTCCAGACGACTTCATTATCTTCTGACATTTCGAACGTTGTGCTTCATCTTTGCTTTTTTGAGCAAAATAATTCCATACATTTGATTTCATCTTACACACATTAAGAGTAATAAATATTAATTAGTAGGAATTTATATCACCGACAATTTTAAATAAAAATATTGAAGATAACAAAGGCACAATACTATGCGTCGCTCCCGCAAGCAATGAACGAAGAGTCTAAACGAGGCAAGTTTAAAAATTTTCACGAAAGAAATTTTTTATTTATTTACTTGCAATTTTTTTTTCCCCAATTAAATTTATTGTATTTTCAAAATTACATAAAAGCTAAATTTGGTGAAATTTAGCTTTTAAATCTGCTTTTTGGAGAACATTTGATCACAAATTTAATAGGAATAAAGAAGCAAAAAACTTTCTACGATTGAAATTTGACGCAATATTCAATGAATCTGTTTCTAGTGGGTAACCAGCCGACCTGGCTAGCCAGGTGGGTAAAGTACCTGCCTCGCAACCCAAAGGTCACGGGTTCGAATCCCGCCTCGGGCTTGGATCAGAGTAAATTTCAAAAAAAATTTGGTAGGTGCATTATGGCCACAGAAGCGGATGCCCGAAAAAAAAAAAAAAAAAAAAGTGGGTAACCATCAATAAGGCGCGTTCCATAACTTGCCTGGCGAACAAGATAGATGGAACAGAGAAATGTTGAGCATTTTCTTTTACGCTATCGCTCCGACTCACTCAGTCGTAAATGAGTACACCTACATCGTGCCATGATACAGGTGGGAAGATAAAAGGTAGCCCTCCTAGATTTGGGCCACTTGCCCATGAGATTCGTACCTAAACATAAAATAAAATAAAAAACATGTTTAAAACATAAAGCAGTTCAACGATCCAGACAAACGAACAAACAAAATAAAATGTGCGTAACAAAAAACTATATTCGAGGGCTAACTAAGAAAATATTCGAATCCGGTTTTAGAAGCTCGGTTTCGGTTTTAACAACTCAATATGAAAACCGATTTAACCGGTTTTATAAAACCGGTTTGCAAGCCCTAAATGGCACAGTAACTTATCATGCCAATTAAGCTGCTATGAAGGATAGTGGGCACTGGAAAAATGACACCAGATAACCGAGGAGTGAAAAAGAATTATCTGGTTTGATAGATCCCAGTTCCAATTGTTCCATTATGATAGCAGGACCAAGGTACAGTGATGACAATATGCATCAATGGACCCAATGTGATAGGTATCAATAATGGTGTGGAAGTGTTTTCACAGCACATATTTGCCACCCCAATACTGGTGGATCAACATCTGACATGCCACAACTTACTTGAATATTGTTGTTAATCAAGTGCCACCCTTCATGCTCATGGTTAATCCATCTAGTAATAATTACTTCCCACAAGATAATGCATCAACTGATACATGCAGATCATTTCAAAATGGTTCCAGGAGCATGACAATGATTTCTAAAGTAAATTGGCCTACACAGTCACTGGTTCTCAAATGATTGAGCATCTGTGAGATGAGGAAGAAAGCTGTTTGTGGCAGGAATTTGCACTACCATCCAATTTGAGGAAACTGCAAGGTGCAATCTAGTTTGCATGGGTCAGCATCTGTATAGAATGCTTTCAGCACTTTGTGGAATCAATGCCCTGATGACAAGAGGTGCTACTCATTACAGGTCAGTATATTTAACAAATTAGTCACTCAGTGCATGTTGCACTGTACAACAGAATCAAACACAGGACTAGAAAAATTTAGTTACAAGTTACAAGTATTTGCCCCATCTCTCTCTCTCTCTCTCTCTCTCTCTCTCTCTCTCTCATATATATATATATATATATATATATATATATATATATATATGTTGAAAGTGTATAGAAGGCTGTTGTAATTGAAACTATGGTATACACAAGAAATTAATGAGCTAAAAGTAATAAATATGAAGTGGGGTGAAATAAAATATGAAAATGAGGTAAAAAAATAAAAATAAAATAGAATAAAGTGGATAACATATCGTCGTATAACTTATAATTTCAATGTCTTCATCAGAGGTCATCCATCGAAATTATATACTTAATGGGATAGTATGAAACAGAGCTGTAATACTCAATATGTTCTACGTTGATAATAATATTAGTAAAGCCTTTCATGCCATTAACGAAAAACATACTTTTTTATTTAACGAGGCCAAAATACTTAACATTCAACGTAATTATACGCGACTATTAATTGCAGAAACCGTTGAAATTAAATTACACGAGAACTCTGTTAATGTTCGGCGGCCATATTTGATCTCCGATGCGTGGACCTTTACACGCATGCGCGAAGACATATAATCACTATTTAAGTTGCAGGTTTAGCCTGATTAGGTAATTTTCATTCCTGTGATCACGACAGTCGGTCAAAAAGCATTGTCAGCTTCAGGAAGGAAAATCGTTTTGAATATTTTCGTTAGATTCTTTTAATTGCGTTAATTTGAATTTTAATTGTTTTATATTGATTTTGAATTGTGTTAAATTGATTATTTAATTATTATTTATATTTTACTTTAATGTACCGGTAAGTTGTCGATTTTTTCGTTTTTTCCGTTTTAATTTCTGGAGGGTATCATACGGAAGTGTTCCACGTACTATATTGAGGTATACTCCTCTTATTAATTTACTAATACTTAATGAGAATATGTAAGCCCCTGTTTCTGACATGGTCTGTATGCTCAGAAACACATGGTATGAAATAATTTCGAAAATAAAATAGGCCAAGAATACATTATTATATGTAGAGAATACAGATCATGGATGACCTTACAGAGGTGAGAAAAGAACAGAATTTGATTTCTTTCTTTTTTACTCCAATCTAGTTCCCTTCACTGTTTATTTATTTTATCTTATCATAGTTATTATATATATATATATCTGTGTGTATATTTAATTGTCCCAGTGTGTTTTCCTCAAAACATACTTCTGGTAGGTCATGGTCAGGAAACTTGTCAGGTTCCACAACAGATGTCAAGAATTTAATGCAATGATATGTATTATCAGGCCTTCTGTATGTTGTAAACAGTTTCTGTGCAATTTTCATTTCTTCTACAGTAGGCATGAAGGCCATTTCATTCTCTTTAAATAATGGTATCACTACATGCTGTTGTAATTCCATACATGGGTTTCTAAAATAATCATCCTGATATGTTACAAAGGAATTCACTTGCAGCAACCAAGGAACAGAAGAATCATGCAATAATTTTTGTGTTTTCAATCCAATCCTTAAACAGCTGACAATGCATACAAAATGCTATAAAAAAAAAGAAGAAAAAAAAAAGGAATTAATAATAATGCCTTGTGTATATTTTATTATTAGTCATTTTAACTATTTTTTACCAATAACATTTTTAGTTTTAGTTTAAAATAGCAAAAAACTTAATTCACAGTACTCACCTTGTATAATCCGTTTTGGTGTAATGAAAATTAAGGAAGAAGCATGGTTGTGTGAATTAGAAACTTAAATTATAGAAATGGAACATAACTATTGCGTGGTTGTAATTATGATTACAATTTAAAATAATTACTCAAGAGAAGTGAACATCTCGTTTCTTGGTTGTCATACATAGGACCTGTGTGTTAACACTGATAGCTGAGTAGTTAATGAGAAAAAACTAATAGTCTTGAACGGGCGACTTTCGAACTTTGTCTCCAGTTTGATTGTGTGGTAGAGAATGCTAAGTATTTAAAGAAAGTTTATTTCCCATAATGCAGTTCAGTACATGCGGAAATTTCACATGTGTTATGTTCCAAATGGGGGACAAGTTTATGGAGAGTTTAATATTTAATACATTTAATGAAGTGTATCACCAAAACCATTCGATAACGAGAGCTTCATATTGAAGGATTTTGTAATTAGAGTTCAATTTAATAACTGTAATTGCTGAATCAATTAATGGGTCGTGATTACAGGAATGGACATGTGTAAGTTCTGTATGTTTCTGGTTGGTTTTGAAACTGTTGAAGTGATAATACGCGTGTGTATTACATGTCTTGGAGGTGCCGAATTTTACGTAGTACTTCCTGTGTAACATGCTGTAACAGTCCGATTGGCATCTTATCAAGTATATGATATTATTAAAGTGTTGCGTCAAATATGTGTGTGTCTCTTTATATGTATTGAACTTAGAAACCAGTTTGTTGTATGATGAAAACGTCAGCGTTATATCTGTATTCATGAAAACTTGATGAAGGCATTTAGCGTATTGATTATGAAAGGTAAGAACAACGTGAGTTCCTGGTTTCTTATCATGGTTTGTATTATTTGGGTCGTTAATTCTGTATTCAGCTTTGGAGATGGTTTCTCTAATTAATTGTGGTGGGTATTTCCTGGTTATGAATTTCTCTGTGAGATATTGTAACTCTATGGATAAATCCTCATGTGTGGAACTGTGTTTAATGGCATTATGAATTTGATTGTAGAGAACTGCTCTTTTGATGCTTAATGGATGGTGTGAATAAAAATGTAAATATTTACCTGTATGTATGCTTTTCCTATAGATTTTAGTGGCCAACCTTGTTCCTGTTTTGTGTATGGTACCATAAACAAAACAGGAATATATATACGGTATTTTGTATATAGTACCATATACAAAACAGGAACAAGGTTAGCCACTAAAATCTATAGGAAAAGCACACATATGGGTAAATATTTACATTTTTAACTCTCTTATTATTCGTGTTTAAAAATGACAGAACACTTCAAATATGTTGAGTAATTGCAGCCTGACAATGAAAAATCATTTTTTTAAGATTTCCCATGCTCTTTTCTCGTAGTGCAATAATCAAATGAATATCAGCTAGAAGTCAGTTACAGTTTATGTTTATTGGTATGATTCCAAGAAAACAGACAGCCTTGCCAATCACAGAAAATTAGGATTTTTCAAGCTGTAGATAATGGTGTGCATTACAAGACTGACATCACCAAACAGTTCTGCATTCCTAAGAGTACTCTGTAGAAATCTGCTGCTGCACCAGGTAGAATTCGAGCACAAAAAGCAATGTATCCGAATCTTGAAAAAGTAATTTTGGAAAGACTAATGATGATGCGTGCAAAAAAAAATTCCAGTAGATGGTAACCTTTTAAAAGCTAAGGCTGAATCATTTGCACATTGAACAGATATTGAAGAATTTAAAAGTTCAGATGGATAGTTCCAGAAATTTAAGACATGTCTTGGACTGTTGTAGAGTTAGCTGTCCCTTTCAAAAAATGTGTGGTGAAAGTGCAGCCGCAGACAGTGATGATACAAAGGAAAGGAAGGATGATACAAAGGATAAAAAGGAAAATCATTTAAAAAATGTTTTTCTGACATACGACCACAATGACATCTCAATGCTGATGAAAACTGGACTCTTTTTTAAATTGCTACCAGATAAAACACTTACATTTAAAGGCGAGAAATGTAGTGCGGGGAAAAAAGGCCAAATGACGGATTACCATTCTCCTAGTAGCAAACATGACTGGCACAGGGAAGCTTCCTCCCAGAAAGCTTAAAAGGGTTGATGTTTTAAAAATTTGAAGAGTTTTTAGACTGTTGTTGAGTTAGCGATCTCAAAGATAGTTGAAAGGGGTGGGAAAAAAAGTTGTTTGTAATTTAAAAGCAGAAATAGTTTTGAAAAGAACTACATTTTACTCACTGATTAGGAATGTGGGTAAAAATGCAGTTACACATACGGGCGGACAACTAAACTTGAAACTACATGACTTACCTTTTGTGGAGATGTGTAGGAGTGCCGCCAACATTGATTGGCAGAAACAAGCCATATCCAGCTTTCCTCTCCACTTGCACATGACGCTATTCTGTTGTTCAATAAGATCTATTTCATTTCCTCTTCTCTGGGCTGAAGTCAATCTTTGTACACATTCGACAAACAGTGATACCGTACACAAAAGCAAGCTGTAATTATAGAAAATGGTTGGCCAGTGATATCTAGAATTCCTAATTAAACGGTTCCCCCCCCCCTCGGTGCTGGTTTAAAATCAGGAAAGAGACTTTCATTTTAATTGATCAGTTTTACACGTATATGGTACAGGCAAACTATAAAATTAGGAATTTATGACATATCTAGGTATTCTAGATATCACTGGCCATCCATTTTCTATAATTACAGCTTGCTTCTAGCCATAGCGTTTCTATAATTACAGCTTGCTTTAGTGTACAGTATCACTGTTCATCGAATGCCGTACAAAGATTGACTTCAACTCAGAAGAGAAAACATTAGACTTATTGAACAACAGAATAGCATCATGCTCAAATGGAGAGGAAAGCGGGATGTGGCTTGTTTCTGCCAATCAATGTTGGTACCACTCCTACCCGCCTTCACAAAAGTTAAGTCACATAGTTTCACATTTAGTCATCCGACCGTACACTTAACTGCATTTTTACCGAAGACATTAACAGACTGTGTATCGAGCAAACCAAAATGCATGGATGTTATCTCAGATCTATGAAGAATGGATCAGAGACTACTACCATCAGTTCTTCAGCCACTTGATCAAGGTGTAATCCAGTTTAAGAAAAACCAACCAAAGAATGCTATTAAATAGAATTGTGCTATGTCTTGAAGACAAAATTCAATGCGAAATCGACATCCTGCAGGCAATGTATTTAAGCATGGAATGAAGCTGATAAAAAATTGATTACCAACTGCTTCAAACATGCAGGATTTACCGCTTTGAATGACGCAATATGTGAAGTTTCGAATGCTTCTTCCACTACTAATTTAATATTGTAATAAATATTATAAATAAGATTATTCTACATTGTATTAGTAGATTATATTCAAGCTTTTACTTGTTTTGTTGGGAATTTTATGAAGATCGATATAGCGATCGTTTTTCTCATTGACGTGGAGGGTCATTATATAGAGCTTTGACTGTATATTATTCTGTATATTATATAAATAAAATAAAATATAAAATTAATAAATAAAATAAAACGTAAATAAAAAAAAAATAAAATTATTAAGAAAATAAAACATAAAATTAATAAATAAAATAAATCCTGAATACTTCTATCAGGTGCCAAAGATTTCCAGAGTTACAATTTACAGAACTGAAGTCTCTCTCTCAAGAGTACCCTGTTTTTCTGACCCTGACTAATCTTGTTGCACTTCTCTGTACCCGTTCCAACATATCCACATCCTTTTTAAAAAAAGGAAGGCTTCCAGCCTTGCACAGAACAATAATCACCTCCTTATCTCTGCTGGAAAAAGTTTCTCTCTATCATTGACAGAATTCCATGAGCTAGCCCAGCAACTTGTCTGCACTATTCAAACAACTTCATGTCATTCTGTACAATGGTTATTCCTAGGCCTTTTTCATTCTCCACTAATTTGAGTGGAGAAGCACTCAATGGTATATTGTTCTGGAGTTACTGCTACCCAAATGCACTGTCTGGCATTCATCTATGTTAAACTTCAAATTACAACTTCTCAGCATCTGCCCAGCTTCCTAGATCTCTTGCAATAGCATAACCTGATTATATTATATAAATAAAATAGAGCCTAAATACTTCTATCAAGTCTCCTTGCAGGTGCTAAGGATTTCCAGAGTTACAATTTACAGAACTGGAGTCTCTCTTGGTTATAGAGACTCCAGTTCTGTAAAGTTCAGGTATTTCAATATTATTGATATTGAAAAGAATTTTTCAATATCAAGGTGTATTGAAAAAAGTATTGAAAAGAATTTTTCAATATCACTAAAAAATATTGAAAACAATAAGGGACCTAGCACAAAAACTTGAGGGACTCCACTGATGATATTAGTCCACAAAGAGCAGTGGTCATTAATAACCATTCTCTGTCTCCTGCTACTCAACCATCTATCTATGGCAGTAACTTGCCATTAACTCCAATCTGTACAGTGGTCTTCCATGGGAAACAAGTCAAAAGTTTGCTGAAATCTAAGTAGATGCCAAAATTACTTTTTGCATCCAGTTCATTTGTCACTGCATCATAATAACTCATCAGACTGGTCAGGTAAGCTCTCCCCTTAACAAATCCATGCTATGGCTGCTGTATAAATGAATACTGTATTACATCTGTAACCACTAACTACATTATTTTTCTTGGAAAGAAGTCAAGCAAGCAGGGTCTATAATCAATCAGTTTGTCCTTCGATCCCCTCTGTGAATAGTAGACACAATTTGCACATCTTTAGTTTCTAGGAATTTCTCCTCAATCCAAAGAGATGTTCTTATAATGATGGATAGAGGTTTGCTTACCTCTTCTGCAGCTTATTTTAATATATGTGAATACATAATAACAGCCTCAAGTGCCTCATGTGCTTTCAGCCTCAATAATTTCTCTTCCACGTTCTTCTCAATTAGCACAAAATCAATCAGCTACTGGTTAGAATTTAATAGGCTTCAGCACACATGAATACAGATAAAAAATATTTATTTTGTTCAACAGAAACAAACAGGATTATCAACAGTTATGCCATTCACATCTAGTGAATGACCAATATAGTTCAATAATTTCTTTCAAGTGTTGCAAAGCATTCCCTGCTACTTTTATTTGCATTTTTAGCCAGAGATTTCTCAGAATCTGCCTTAGCTTGCCTAATTGCCTGAATTTTTTTTTTTTTTTTTTTTTTATGAAAACCCCCAAACACAAAAGGTATGTCCTCTCTGAGTCTCATTCTAATGGCTTTGCTGTTGTTATTTGGTTTTTAGGAGCATTAGCGACGAAGGCCATATTGCTCCGGAGATATGCGGAAAGGTCACTCCCTGACCTTTCCGCATCCTCCGTATTTGGTGGTCACGGGCTCGAACCCCGGTCTAATCAAGAAGCGTGTGCTATGCACTGCTGCTCCTGCCCACCTGGCTACGGAGGTGCCTATGGCTTTGCATAACTTAGTATACTCAATTTTGTCCTTGTCAGTGTTTATCTTGCTCTTCATTTGTCGTCTTCGGTTCATTATGACAAGTGTTTCTTGACTAATTTTTTCTTCTTTGGATTTCTTTTTACCTATAGGTTTCTCGAGTGTTCGCTTTCAGAAAGTTGTTGTATTCCTCATCGATATCTTGGTCCTGAAAGGTCTTCAGAAGCTCAAACTTGTTCTGAAGTTACAGTACATACTGCTTTTTCTCCTCTTCTGTTATCTCAAAAATTTTTTTATTACTTATTGAAGTTTTTTCCTTTCTTTTCTTACATCTCTATCAAGTGTGGATCTTACCATTCTGTGATCACTTCCAACATTTACCTTGTTCAGGATGGTAACATCATTCACAATATATCTTCTGGATCATTCCATGTCAAGTGGCCTAGGGGTCCCTACTCGATCATCTTCAATTTTGTTGAAACTTGGTGTAGATGTTTAAACAGGTTTCCAAAGAAGCTGTGCAAAATTTCAATTCAAAATATAGTATACTTGAGTCGCCAGCACCTTTTTTGTGGAGGTCTCTTGTGTTATGTGGAATAAATCACAAAACATTTTCAAAGTTTTAAGTGTTACTGTTGCACAACTGTGAGAGGTAATGCTCTGAAATTTTGTATACTAGTTATCTTTTGGCAGAGAATGCAAAACTTTTGTGTCCAGACTCAAAAACCTTCATATTTTTTACAATACAGTCTAAAACTGGCACCAAAAATTTGTTGCGACAAATTTAAGCAAGACCTTTGAAAGTCATAACTTTGAAATAAAAACCTTCTTTGGACATTTCACTTACCAACTGCATGAATTCAGCCTAACTAAATATCAGCTCTTATAAATGTTTTCTGGCTGAGATATTTTCCTTCAAAGATTGACTCAAAATTTGAAAGTCAAATTTGACCTATCTTAAGGGGTAAATATCTTAATGTGGGACAATTCTTCAATTCTCTCATTTTTGCCACCACTGGAAAGAGCAGAGTTTGAGCTACGAGGATCATGGTTTATCTGTTTTGTGTCTTTGCACTTAAGGCCTTAAATTTAAGCCTGAACATCAAGTAATTTTATGTGCCATATTGTTATTTTGTGAGATCCTTTTTGTTGCAGAACACTTCCTTAATCCTGCCTAATGTTTAGAATAATCTAGAAACAGAGTATATTCTAGAATTCTAGAACATTCTAGAACTCTGGAATATTCTAGAAAAAAGTATAAATAGCTGAAATTTGAACCATGCTGTTATTCATGTGTTTTATCCTCATGATGAACAGTTTGTTTATTTGGTTCTGCTATTTTTTATTTTTTGACTGTGTAATAAAGTTAATTAAGTTTTCATTGCTTGCAGAAACGTCCACTTATTTGTCAGCATGAAAGCCATGGAATCAGAACATTCCATGTCTTTCATGCTGACATGAATCAGAAGATTTTGCTGAAGATAAGCTGGACCCATGCACCATCAATCATATGGATAATTCTAAATGTCATGTGCTATCCTATACATGCAAAACTGGGTGAAAATTATTTAAAGAATTTTAATTTCAAGAACAACAGTTGATAGCTCAATGTTGTGGATAAAACTGGGTGAAGAAGACACAATTTGTCTACATCGTGATGCTTCGCTCTTGACAAAATTTGAATTTTTGTAGCATTCATGTTGTAATCCTTTCCAGAAGAAATATCATATAGTGAAGAAAAGTTTACAACCAATTGATTTGTCAATGGTAGACTACCTGTAAGACCCATCAAGCCAAAAAGAGTCTAACAGCTGAAAAGCAGCAACAGGAACATCAACTTCATCTGGATCAGACCATGATGACAAAATGCATGTGACTGAAAGCTTGAACACAAGTTTGATGGCTATTGGTATTTCTTCTGTGAAATCTCAGTGAATGGTTAAGAGAGATTCACAAGACTATGCCAAAAGGAAGCATGTTTGATTTTTTTTTTCTTAAATTAAATCATTTTTTCCATTTTCTGTGATTAATTGAAATGAAAAGGTCAAAGGCTGACACAAGTAATTATAGACCTGTGAGTTTAACTTCTGTTCCAGGAAAATTAATGGAGGCACTAGTTAAAGAAGCACTGCAGGATCATCTAGACAAAACTTCAGTTATAGCTCGGACACAGCATGGTTTTGTTAAGGGGAAGTCTTGCCTGATCAATTTGATTAGATACTATGATGCAGTCACAAAAGAACTGGATGCAGGGAATAACTCTGATATTATATACTTGAATCTTAGAAAGGCTTTTGATACTGTTGCACATGGAAGACTGCTGCACAAATTGGAGCAGGTGGCATTGGAGGCAAATTGCTGCTATGGATAAAGAGGTGGTTGAGGGGTAGAAGACTGAGAGTGGTAATCAATGGACACTGCTCATCGTGGACTAATGTTATTAGTGGAGTCCCTCAGGGTTCAGTGTTGGACCCATTATTGTTTTCTGTATTTATAAATAATATTGATGGTATATCAAGCTCAATGTCCAAGTTTGCAGACAAAACAAAGGTTGGCAGGGTTGTTAGGACACTACTGACACTATGCTGCTGCAACAGGATCTGGAAAGGTTGAGCAGATGGGCTGAGAGGTGGCAAATGAAGTTTAACATTAACAAATGTAAAGTACTACATATGGGAAACAGGAACCCCAGTGCAACATATCAACTGTGTGGCACTACATTGACCAGTGGTCGAGAATGAAAAGGACCTGGGGATAATTGTACAGACAGATATGAAGTTCTCTGAGCAGTGCAGACGGGCTGCAAGAGTAGCTCATGTCTTGTCAATGATATACAGGAATTTTTCTAGCAGGGATAAGAAGTTGATTATTCCCTTGTATAAGGCAATGGTCAGGCCACACCTTGAGTACTGTATACAGATCTGGAGGGCTCATTTCAAAAAGGATGTAGAGCTGCTGGAACGAGTACAGAGAAGGGCAACAAAATTAGTGAATGGAACAAAGGGTTGCGCTTACGAAGAAAGGCTTAAGTTTGCAAATTACAGTGTCTGGAGACTAGGCACCGGCGAGGTGATCTGATAGAGGTGTATAAAGCCTTGAATGGTTTGAGCATGCTCAATGCTGATGGGATTCTTCCTCTCGCTCAGAATAATCACCTGAGAGGGCATAAATTCAAATTGAGGAAAGACAGACGTAGGATATATGTGCAGAAATTTGCCTTTAGCCAGCGGGTAGTTGGTTGGTGGAACAGACTTCCATTCCTTGTTGTGGAAGTTGATAGCCTAAATAAATTTAAGGCTCAGCTGGACAGGTATTTCAAACGAATGGAGGGATGAAGTGGAATTTTTTTTTTTTTTTTTTTTTTTGGCTGATGCTGCATAAGCTTGCTTTCTTGCATCATATGCCTCTACTAATGGTATTCTTTCCTGTCATCACTACATTACTAAACAAAAAACTACCATCTGAAGTCAACAAAGGAAAGCTTAATGACAGGAGAACTGGTCATCTTGATGGATTTTGCAGAAAATTATTCATTTGTTGTGCAAGATGCTGTTCAAGGGTTCCACTGGGAGAATAGACAGGCCACATCACATCCATTTATCACACGGATGTTGAACTTCAGGATATTTTGAAGTTTCAAGTTTCATGACACAATTTCAGTGCATGTTTTTCTAACCAACTTAATTGAATATTTGAAGAGTTAAGACAGAAATCAGGCACATTTACTACTTCAGTTATGGTTCTGCAGCTCAATACAAGAATTTCAAGAATTTTATTAACCTGTGTCATCATCAGAAGGATTTTGATATCAGTGCTGAATGGAATTTCTTTGGCAATAGCCATGGCAAGTCACCATGTGACTGAACTGGTGGAACAATAAAACGATTGGCAGCACGTGCAAGTCTCCAACACCTAATTGAAAACCAAACCCTGACACCAAGAAACATGTTTGAATTTTGTGACAAGCATGTGACTGGAATAAAATTCTGTTTTGTTTCTAAAGAGCAAATTGAGTAAGTAAGGCCATTTCAACAGAAAAGATTCATAGACGGTCATACTATAGCTGGAACAAGAGAAAATCATAACTTCATTCCTATTCTTGCAAGACAGATTCGTGTTTGTAGCTCATGTAGATCAGACTAGTGAAATCAATGTGCCTATTGTTAATTTACAAACTGGCCAATGCATTGCCTGTATTTATGACAATAATTGGTGGATTGGAAATATTTGTGAAATTTCATTTGAAGAACATGATGTATTGGTAAATTTCATGCATCCTCATGGAGCAGCTTGCTCATTTCACTGGCCTGCTAGAAAGATGTCTGCTGGATTCCTGAACAATAAATTATTGCCAATCTTCCAGCTCCAAAAACAACAACAATGGGACAACAGTATAGCTTGCCTGAAGTAGTAATATACCATCAATGAAAAATTCCAGTCCATAACGAAGCAGTGATTCAATATCTTCACACTCACTTGCTTATTTCAAATTGTATTGTGTTTTAAATAAATTTTTTTGAAGTTAACTTCTTTCAAGCTTAGAAACCAATAGAACATCATCTTCATGCTTGGAATCCTGAATAAAGACCACTTTTCAGGCTTGAGAACTTGCACTAAAGAAACCCATGCAATTTCTTTTCTTGCCATTTGCAGCCCCATTGTAAAAAATACAGATCTTTTTGTGCATTAGCAATACATTCTTTCTCCTTAAACCAAAGGGCAGAGTAATTGCAGAAAATTTCACTCTTCTAAATGCAATAGTTCTGTCCTTATTGGGATGTGAAACTTCACCATCAAATAAGTATGCAAATATTATGTGGAAAATATAAAATGTTTAAGGTCATTTTTTAAGCCTCAAGTAGAAAGACACAAAATTTAAAATCCATGATTCTTGTTGCTTAAAACCTGCTCTTTCCAATGGTGGCAAAAACGAGAGAATTGAAGGTTCCCACATTAAGATATTTGCCCCTAAAAAAGGTCAAATTTTGAGTCTATCTTTGAAGGAAAATATCTCAGCCAGCAAACAAGTATGAGAGCTCATATTTAGTTAGAATTAATTCATGCAGATGTTAAATGGAATGACCAAAGAAGAAGGTACCAAAGGTTTTTATTTCAAAGTTATGACTTTCAAAAGTCTTGCTTAAATTTGTCGCAACAAATTTTTGGTGCCAGTTTTAGACCACATATTGTAAAAAAATGTGAAGGTTTCTAAGCCTGGACACCAAAAGTTTTGCATTCTCTGCCAATAGTTAACTAGATATACCAAGTTTCAGAGCTCTACCTCTCAATGTTGTGCAACAGTAACACTTAAATCTTTTAAAATTTTTTGTGATTTGTTCCGCGTAACACAAGTGACCTCCGCAAGAAAGGTGGTGGTGCCTCAAGCATACTATATTTTGAACTGAATTTTTATACAGCTTCTTTGGAAACCTGTTTAAAAATCTACACCAAGTTTCAAAAAAACTGAAGATGGTCAAGCAGGGACCAACTTCAAAATTTAGTTCACTTGACATGGAATCACCCTTCTGTTAGGGAGGATGAAGTCTATTTCATTAGTTGTACTCTTTCGTATTCTTTCATACTCTTTCTCTCATTTAATTCATTCATGCTTCTTTCATTCTACATTGCATCCCCTTACTACTAACTTACTAATATTTTTCAGCTAAGTTGCTTCCCTGGCTGCCTGTACATATCCTTCCCCTATATGATTACATAGTGGTTGTGGGGGCCTCAGATGTTCTTCAGGCAGGGCAGGGTGTTCTTGAGGGGAACCCCAGTCAATCCGGTTTTGTCGAGCCAAGTCTGTCAGGGAGCTGGAAACAGCTGACCTGTCATGTTAAAATGTCATCATCTGGGTGTGATGAGAGACATGGGCATTTTTTGGTTATTGATTATTGTTTGGCTGCAGGGGGGGGGGGGCTGATTGTCCTTCTTTGGATATTCCTTCGCATTTCAAATATTTTTTATGTGAAATTTGTGAAAGCTTTATAATTATCTTCTTCTATTATAAGCAAGTGTTCTTATCCCCTGGGGAGAGGGCAATTTCTGCTATTAATTGGTTTCTTGGTGTGTCATAAATTATACATTCATAGAGAATGTGGGCCAAGCGTTCACTCTCACCGGAGATACAAATTGGTTCATCAGTCATCCCCTTTAGGGAGCCGTGACCTATCAGTATAAAGGTAGTAAAGAGTCCAGGAACATACCACTTTGGTGGCTTTGGGCTAACCATTGCCACCCATGGCAGAAACCTTTTGGTGACCCGACCTCTGGTTTCCTGCTACCAATTTGTTTGCCATAGTTCATGGAGCTTTGTGGCTATTCTTTTCCTTTCAGCCTTGATGTTGTTGGCTGTGTCAAGGGCTATCCCCAGGAATTCTGTGCGCATGCCCTTTGCAAGTATATATAGTATAAGCCTCTTTTTGGCTACTTCCAAGTAAAGTGGGAGAGTGCTAGCCAGCACTCTCCCACGATGTACTGTAAGCACGCCTGCACTGCAGGCGTGCTTACAGTATAGCATACTCTAGTAATAGTGAGAAGTATTGTTCTCTGAATTGTCTATAATTTGTTCCTGTTACTGACTATGGCCATCCCGGTAAACCACGCATTGGCTCCATACGTGATGACAGGCAAGAACACTGCTCGGTATACGATTGCCAGGGTCCTTCTTTTGAGCCAATTGTTTAGAACAGTGATAATTCCATCTCCATGCATTTTATTAATCCCTCTGAGAGCCTTATAAACCTAAACCAGGTCACACCTTAGGTGCCTGGATGCCAAGCTCTGCTGTCTACATAATCGGAGTCTTTCCTTATGCAGTCATCCTTCTGCTGAGCTCACCATTTGAGCTGCCTGTCTTTGGCCCCTTTCAAGAAGCTGTCTTTTTTCAGATGAGGTCTCCATACTTGAACACAGAATTCCAAATGTGGTCTTAAAATTGCCTTATACCAGTGGCATTATGACCTCCCATCTCTACAGGACAGCATTTGAAAAATCATTGATAGGACACCATGGGCTTTCCTGGCTGTCTGTTTACACTGTTAAGAAAACTTCACATCTGCTGATTTTGTAATTCCCAGATCCCTTTCCTCCTCCACTGTTTTTAATTCAACCTGCCCAAGTGTATAATTTATTTATGGATCTTGTGTATAATTTATTTATAAGACCTTGCATTTAGCAGAGAAGTGGCAGCTATGTTTTAATGCTCATTAAAACATAGCTGCCACTTCTCTGACGATCTTTAAAGTCTGTTAAAATCATCCTGAAGGAGTGCTGCTCAGAACTGATCAATAACAACTCTGCCAATCTTTGCGTCATCTGCAAATTTTGACATCATGCCTTCTGTCCCCTCATCAATGTCATTTATGAAAATGAGAAACCATAGTGGTCCAAGAATCGATCCTTGAGGGACCCCACTCCCAACCTTACACTAATCTGAAGAATATCCATTAATCACAACCTCTGCCTTCTACCCTGCAGCCATCCATTGCAGAATCTTACCAGTAATCCCAAC
The DNA here is from genome assembly GCF_048544385.1 of Mastigoproctus giganteus. Taxonomy (NCBI): domain Eukaryota; kingdom Metazoa; phylum Arthropoda; class Arachnida; order Uropygi; family Thelyphonidae; genus Mastigoproctus; species Mastigoproctus giganteus. Next base: position 165,424,164 of record NC_143582.1, on the reverse strand, counting down.
CAGTTCAAGCTTATACAGTAACCTCTGATGAGGGACCAAGTAAAATGCTTTGCTAAAATCCAAATAAACTATGTCAAAATTATTTCCTAAATCCAGCTCATGAATAACTGTCTCAAAATAGCCAACTAAGCTAGTTAAGAATAATTTACCTTAACAAGCCATGTTATGTGCCCTTTAAAATGCAATATCTATCTAAAATGTCCCTGGTTTGTACTCTTAATCACTACCTCTAAGGTTTTTCCTGCCACTGAAGTCAGACTAAACAGTCTGTAGTTCCCAACTTCACTCTTAGAACTTGTTTTATGCACTGGTGATACATTGGCACTTCAATTCAAAGAAATCTTCCCTGAGTCCAAAGATGCTTCATAATTAACCCCAATACACTCCCTCGTGCTCTCGCTCAAAACTACAGGGTATATGCCATCAACTTCGGGAGCCTCACTTGCCTTTATGCTCAAAAGTTTTTCTAATAAACAATCATCTGTAATTACGACATCACAATTTCATAACTCAGCCTCACTCGCACAGCCTCTTCTCAGCATAAAGGGTCTTTTCATCAGTAAAGATAGATGCAAAGTACCTGTTCAATTCATCCATATCATCAGCTGGGTTGTCTATGACTTTCCCACACCCAGTGCACAAGGGTACCAATCTGACTCGCTTTTTTTTTTCTTTCTTGTATTCCACATACACAAAAAATTCCTTGTTCCCATTCTTTGCTCCCTTAGCAATACTTCCTCATATGCAGCCTTGGCCTCCCTGACCTTATTTGTGGTATTATTACAGATCAACTTGTACCTGTTGTAGGCTTCAGTACTCTGTAATTGTCCTATGCTATCTTTTTCTGCTGTATTTGACCAGACAGCGCTGCAGTCGTCCATTTTATCATCCTAAAATTTTTGCTTTAAAAGTATTCGATAATTAAACGTATTTACATCCCTCGGCAATTTTCCCAGTTCCCAGATGCCATAAAGCACCTTACTGTCAAAGTCCCGTCTTCTGAAGTTAGAACCTGTGCCTTTACCTCTAACTACTGCAACATCTCTCTCTTCACCTTCCAGATGACTATTGCATGATTACCTCCTAACAATGTTCCTGTACTTTGAGCTTTGCGATGTCATTTGAATGATTAGTAATGATGCGATCAAGAATATTCTCACTAGTACTTTCTCCAACATGCTGGTACAAATAACAATCTAGTTTATTTTAAAATGTTTTTCTCCATTGTGAGTTTTCCCTCCCACTTATTTCAATCAATCTAGGGCAGATTAAAGTGACCCATAATAAGACATTCATGCTTGCTTGCACATTCCATCTGCATCTAAAGACTCTAATCATATTCTTCACAATCTTCTGGGCTTTAGATTACTCTCACTTTCATTGTTACTTTGCTTCCGACTAACTCACATCACACAGATTCCTTGCTGGCAGACTCAGCAAAAGCTCTTTTCATGTTCAGGCTGCTTTTGATAAGAAGCCTGACCCCGCCACCCCAAAGATGTTGAGAGATATTCTAAACATCTCTCTGCCAGTTGATTTACTGTTATATGACAATCTTCTCTCACAAT